>NC_047679.1:129646510-129964857 GCF_011762505.2 Arvicanthis niloticus
AGATTCCAGCTGAATCATGTGGGGAATTTTGCCTGTGGTTTGGAACTGGGATATGGAAAATTAGTCACTGACTCCAAGTAGAAAGGGCAGGGATAATCATTGCCTGCTATGTACAGGTATTAAATAAATGTCTGTGGCTCCAGGCAGAGAACTGAACAGATAGATGGTATAACAAGATGGCTGCTGTAGGCAGAGAGCCAAACAGTAAGTTGGTATGAAGATAGTTTACTTTAATACATCTTACAGGCTACTCAAATTCTGTCTAACGTGGGCTCCATGGGAATTCTGGGTTTAAATCCTGCATTGACTAGCTGCCTGTTTATAAGCAGTATCGATAGAAATGTGAATCAATTGTTTTAAAGATGGTATAAAGATATATTGCTTTAATATACCTCACAGGATACCCAAATTCTGTCTAATGTGGGTTCCACAGGAATCTTGGGTTATATTCCTGCTTGGCTAAATAGATAAGGCCTAAGAATAGGCACATACAGTATTTTAGTTTACTTCATTTGTTTTGGATTGTTTTAATTTTCAAAATGGCTGTGATTTTGAGTTTTGTGGTTATATTATTCCTATGAGAGAGAGGTCAAAATAAAGGGCTTTCTGATTACTGGATCAAGGATATGCTGATTTGGGGAAAAGGTTTTATCTTTGCATTTTCAGAAAAGGCGATTAGTGTATATACACCTTCCAGAGTTATATGGATCAGATATGGCAAAGAAAGACCACCAGAGGACTAAATTCCAGAGAATCAAACAAAAAAGTTATCTTGATGATACTAAGATTTTGTTTTGAGATTTGTATATTATAGAATATACAGCCTTGGTGAGTCTCCTTGTCAGACATGCTGAACTGACCCGCTTGAACTCCTGATGTCTTGAACTGTTAGCTGCATCCAGTCAAGACACAGAGATCAGAGAGTAAATCAATTGTTGGTGTGGCTTTCTTAAGGCCAACCAACTCCCCTATTTTCCCTACCCTTTCCCCACCCCTTCAAAATATCTCAACACCCACATTCAGCTTGAAGAAGTTATGAAGAGTTGCTGCCATGGCTCCCTGGGCTTTAGGGCTGGAGGATGTTATTATAGGTTGTCTTTCTAGGGAATGTAAAAATGGTAATAATTGGAACAGAGAGGAAATAGCTAGAATGATGATAATCTCTATTGGTACAAATCTTTATAATTATTACTAAGTTGAAGTCATAATTTCTTAAATGGTACAGAATTTATTTTGATGCAAAATCAAGGGTTTCATTGATAAAAATCTCTTATATTGATACAAAAAATTTAAAAGTACAGGGCTAAGACCCAGTCCTTCTATAACTTGTTATAAATTGATCTGAGATGATTAAGCCTTTGAGTTAAGGGCCAAATAGCAAATTCTTGGCTCTGAGTTTATTGTTAGGGTGTTTCCAAGATTTTAATTAAAAATAACTGAGAGTAGTTAATGGAGAACAGTCTAGATTACTTTAGATAGCTGGTTTTCAAAAATATAGAAATCCACAGAATGAGACATTTAATGTTATTTATTCACTTGTTGTAGAGACAAGTCTGCTCCTGACAGCTTCCCTTTCTTGGATTCACAGAAAAAAATGAGCATCAATGAAGTTGCTCCAGTTGTGATGAGACAGCCACTAGGCAAGAATTGCCTCATTTCATCTACAGACAAAATACTGTCCAGAAAAAGGACAAAATTTACAGGTTAGAACAGCTTAGTTCTGCCGAGACAGAATAGGTTTGTCTTTAATAATTCCTGTATCTCAAAGGACTGTCAGATGATCCTGGGCCAGAAGTCTAAAGGCTGATGCTCCAACTTCCTGACTTACTGGGGCTTTATAAGTAGGCAGCTGTCTCTACAATTTATCTGAATTCTGGAAGCTATGTTAGGCTTCTGATGTCTTCAGGTATGTTGGCCATTCTCAGATTTCTGACAGGGTTGAACTACTACTTATAGTCTCATAGCCAACCCAGGCTATTTACTTTGAAAGAACAAATTTGAGAGGATGGCTTTCAGATGGTACACAATCTAAAGCCAGGACATAAGTCAGGTGCAGATTTATGGTCTTTTAAGTTAAGATAGAGGATAGTGTTCTATTGTAATTGACAAAAATGTTAGACTGGGTGTTACATCTATCTTATATTTTATAAATTACAAAATGGTAATAGTTGTACTCAATTTATAACTGAGATAAAAGAGTCTTTTAAATGAACAGAAAGGGGAAAGTGTTGTGGGTGGGCCTGGTGCTGTTTGTATTTTAATGCTACTTACATGACTTCTTATGAACCAATCCTCTAATGAATAAAGGAGACAATCACTGGGTGAGTAGGAGGGAATTCCAGGTTGGACAGAGGAAGAGAGGAAGCAGGAAAGAGTTAGGGCCTTTTGGATTGGGGATATCATAAGGGCAAGATGTAGCTACTAGTGTCTCCGGGCTTATGATGAATCCACTAGGATTCGCCACCAGAGGATTTCGATTTACTCTGATTTACAAGATTAGCATACTAATTGTTGAGTCCAGAGATTGAGTTTCTATTGTTTCTGAAAAAATAAAGCTCCACTTTTAGTCCAGATCTTCTGAGGTGGAAAGATAAACTTTTAATCTGTCTCTTTTGAAATGGGAAGATCTACCTTTAATCTGGGCCACATATTCTGCTGGAAGCCTACATAAGGGATATGCAAAAAAGAAGCCTCCTTGGCAAGTCCATTCTGTCACTGGCATTAGAGCCTACTTTTTTGAGATTATGGTGTATACTGAAGACCAATTGAGACATCTAGCCTTACGGACTGAACAGGTACTGGATCCTCGGCCTTTCCCTTGATAAACAGCCATTGTTGGACTAGGTGGATCACAGTCTATAAGCAATTCTAATAAATCCTCTTTATAAATAATCATTTGGAATGTTCTGTTCCTTTAGAGAACCCTAACTAAAGCAGTGGACATGTCTGTGAGTGATTGTTTTGATTATTAATTGATGTAGGGGGCATTCCACTGTAGGCAGTATGATTCCTCAGGAAGGTAGTTCTAGGATGTATAAAAACCTAGGTAAGCATGAGCCAGAAAGTGAGCCAATGAAATATTTCACTCAGATTTTGGTAACCACTACTTTACTCTCTGTTTTTATGTATTGTGATGGCTATTCTTGGTTGTCAACTTAACTATATCTGGAACTAAAACCCCAAAATACAGGACATACCTGTAAGGGACTTTTTGCTTACTTTGAAGTAGGATGATCTACTTCTAATCTGAATCTTTGAGTTAGGAAGACACATGCCAAAAGATCCAGATCTTTTGAGAGGGGCAAAGACATGATTTTAAATCAGATCTTGAGGCTGGAAAACATACATTCAGTCTGGGCCACAGTTTCTGCTGGAAAATTATGTAAAGATATGGAAGAAGGAAGGTTTTGCTCTTTGTCTACTTTTCCTTGCCTTGCTAACACATCTATTCCTTCACTGGTATTAAAACCTACTTCTTCAGGATTCTACCATGTACTGAAGACCAGCTGAAACATCCCAACCTTGTTGACTGAGAAACTAATAGATTATTGAACTTTCTGTTCACAGCCAGCCATTGTTGGATTAGCTAGACTGCAGCCTGTAAGTCATTGTAATAAATCTACTTTATATCTATATTGATATATATCATATTGATATATAAATATATAGATGTATTATATATATTATTATATATAATATCTAATTTATATAATATATAAAAATATATCTATATATTATATATATCTATATATATAGATTTATTCTTTAAGTTCTGTTACTCTAGTGAACACGTGTTTCACTTTTTTTAGATTCCATCTAAAAAAATTTAGATTCCAATCTCTCTTTTGTTTTAAAAATTGTCTCCATTAAAATAATGTACTTTCATTGTCCAGACAGGTGCTTACCCTAGTATTTGAAACAAGCTGTATTAGGAAATGGAGAAATTATGGATAGAATAATAAAATCATAGATATCTAGTTTACATTACACTAAGGAAATAATAAAGTGCAATATTCTGTTAGGTGGTAAAAAAAATCAACAACAAAATCCTGACCAAAAAGGTAACAAAGGAGAAAAGGAAAAAAAAATATGTGCTATCTGTATTAAATACTACAAATCAGACTCTTGGCAAAGTAAGTCATGTCTTTGAGTATATGAAAAAATTTAAATGCAATTGAAGGGAGTATAAACATCAAAATTCTTAGAACAGAGAGTAAAGTACTAGGACTCTAGATTATAATAGGCAAATATTACCAGAAATTCAAATTAAATGTGAGGCTTAGTTTGACTTGAAGTAGAGAACTAATACTATAAGATAAAGGGCAGAGAATTCAGATAGAAGGAATATCTTGGAATATTCTACAATATAACTTTTCAGGGTTCTGTTCTTAGGCAGCTTTTCTTTGATTTTCTATAACTTAAATTTTAGTTACATTATATGAAACTAGCAGGATAATGTATACTTATTCCATTCCAACAACGTTCAGGACTTTAAAAGCATGTATTTAAAAATGTAATAAGTGAGGTAGTCTTCAAAAGAACTATAGTGTTTCCTACTAGTACTATATGACAGTCCCCTTTTACTCATACTCAGTAGTAATAATGGTCTTATAATTTTTCCAGTTTGATAAATACACCATGTTATCTGTATCACTGATAGTCTTTTCCTAGTAGAAAAGTAAGATTAAATTTTATTATGTTTTTGCTATTCAGATCTGTGTTTATATATAAATAACACATACATATTTTATATGCTGAATTAGGTTCCCCTAATTTTCACGTTGTTGCTTCAAACTCCAGTACTTCCAAATGTGTTTGGATTTAGAGATGGGTCTTTAAAGAGAAAATTAGTTAAAATACGGTTACTAGTGTAGACCCTAAGTTCATTATTATAAGAGACAATTATAATACAGAAAGACAGGTTCAGAGGGAAGACCATGCAAGGGTACAGGGGCAAGTCAACATCTAAAAGCTACAGAGAGATTGAAGAAGAAACTAAATCTTCTGATACTTTGATCTTAGACTACCTTCTAACACTGTAAGGAGATAAATCTAATAGTTTAGAAAGGCAAATATTATATATATAGTATATGATTATATAATAATAAAATATTTTTAAATGAGTTACCTTGGTATGGAGTAGTTGGCAAAATGGAGTAAGTAATATAGGACATAAAATACAAATTAAAAGGACAGGGTAGCCAAAGAAAAGTAGTCAGTGGATTTTTAAAATATGCATTATATGGTCACAGTTACATATTTATTATAGTCTATATATAACAGATGGTATCTAGACATAAGTTGGGGGCACCAATTTTCCCTTTGCCAGATGTGCATTGAATACAAATTATTCTTAACTTACTGTGCATGATATTGGAGGCCTGGAACCCAGGGTCCTGGGGCTGTGTATCAGCTGCATTGGGGAGGAAGCGTTGCATGTTCTCTGTGATGTACCAGCTTTGGTTCTCATCAAATACAGAAAACAGGATGACATTTCTCTTGTCTGACATCATCTGTTAATAACATATATTAAAAGGGAGATGGAAATGTCACTCATACTATAGATAAAAGCTAGAAGCCCAGAATAAATGGATAGCATATAGTATATTATTAAGGCATGTATTGGAAGAGGGATGGGCATTTTGAGTGATGAGTATATGTTCAGAACTAATGCAACTTCAAGGTAGGAAGGTAAGTGAATCTATCTAGTAAATTTCATTCCTTCTGTACCCAAGATCATACACTGCTATAGTTTGTGCCAGTGTTTTCACTTTTCATATGTTTAAAGTAAAGAAATATAGATCTTTAAAATCATCCAGACCACCCTCACTTGGTCCTTTTGCTGGGGTAGGCTTGTAGCTGGTCTGCTCCTGCGAACACACCATACCCTGACAATTCCTAGAGGAACCACTGTACTTGGAACAGCTGAGGAACCACTGTACTCAGAGCAAAGACAGGCAGAAAGATCAATGGAATAGAATTGAAGACCCAGAAATGAACCCACACACCTATCGTCACTTGATCTTTGACAAAGGAGCTAAAACCAACCATCCACTGGAAAAAGGACAGCATTTTCAACATATGGTGCTGGTTCAACTGTAGTTCAGCATGTAGAAGAATGCAAATTGATCCATTCTTATCTCTTTGTACAAAGCTCAAATCCAAGTGGATTAAAGACCTCCACATAAAACCAGATACACCGAAACTAATAGAAGAGAAAGTGAGGAAGAGCCTCAAATACTTGGGCACAGGGGAGAAGTTCCTAAACAGAACATCAATCAATGGCTTATGCTCTAAGATCAAGAATTGACAACTGGGACCTCATAAAATTGCAAAGCTTCTGTAAAGCAAAGGACACTCTCAATAGGACAAAATGGCAACCAACAGATTGGGGAAAGATCCATATATCCCTATTAAAAATGGGGTACAGAGCTAAACAAAGAACTCTCAACCGAGGAAACTCAAATGGTCAAGAAGCACCTAAAGAAATGTTCAACATCCTTACTTATGGGAGCAAATATGGAGATAAAGTGTGGGACAGAAACTGAAGGAGCTGATGTGGATGCCAGGAAGTGCATGCTGACAGGAGCCTGATATAGCTGTCTTTTAAGAAACTCTGCCAGAACCTGACATATACAGAGGTGGATTCTTGCAGCTAACCATTGAACAGATCATGGGGTTCCCAATGGAGGAGTGAGAGAGAAGACTGAAGGAGCTGAAGGGGTTTGTGGCCCCATGGGGAGAGCAACAATATTAACCAACCAGAGCTCCCCAGGGTCTAAATCACCAGCCTGGGAGCACATAGGGAGGGACCCATGGCTCCAGCTGTATATGTAGGGGAGGATGGCCTTGTTGGGCATGGGTTGGAGAGGAGGTCCTTAGTTCTATGAAGGCTGGATGCCTCAGTGTGGGGGGAATTGGAAGGCAGGGAGGTGGGAGTAGATGGGTGGGTTGGGGCACACCCTCACAGAAGCAGAAGGAGGGGGATGGAATAGGGGGCTTCTGGGGGGGGAATCGGGAAAGGGGATAACATCTGATACATAAATAAATGAAATGTCCAATAAAAAAGAACATCCAAATCAAATAAAATCAATAGAACTCTGAGTTCTTATCTTGTAAATATCTTTACATAAGGCTACCAGCTTATAGTAAATTTCAAAACTTAAAAGGAAATCAGAAATGACAGGTAGAACACTGAATAGTACTATAAAGATTTTGTTTTTTTAAAAAAACAGGATCTTAGAATAGTGCTTTATATAATGAACTAAATTCATTTGTTAGTCATCTGTTAGTTGAGTATAAGATTTAATATTTAAACTTCATATGTGTAAATATCATTTTATATGACCCATTGTTGCAAAAGCCAAAACGCTGAAGAGGAAATTAGAGAATATATATTTTACTCCAGAAGCTTGTGGAAAAGTAAAATTAGGATACATTCTTGGAAGAGATATTTGTCATATCCAATATTAGTTCAAAGTCCTAGTACTCTGGATCCAAATGTTTTGCCTGCATCCAAATACATGTGCTTTGTGCATTAAACCTATGAAATGCCTTCTAACAAATAGAAATTTATGCATCCTAAGTAGTCAAATGAATTCATAGTCAAGCCTCAAAGTATGGCAGTAAGTTCTTCTGGAGCTAAGAAGTGAGATTTTTGTAAAGAACTAAATTTTTCTTACTCAGATAATTTTCTAAAGCAGTAGAAATCATTTAAATTCTAAGCATAACCTAAGATAATTTTCTATTTTCCTCTATTTTGTTCAACAAATATTGGCTCCTTACTAAATGTCACATACTGTTGTAGATGCTAGAAATATATTATTTTTGTTTTCTGACAGCGTTTTGCTCATATGACAGGCTGGCCTTGAAAAAACTCACCTAACTCCCCTGTACTGAGGTTGAAGGCATGTGCAACCAACACGGCTAATTTTAAGGTGTTTTTGATTCATCCATAACGAGATGTCCAGGAAAGAAACAGGCTGTAGACATAAGTTTGTAGGTTTTAAAATTTGTAGAGGCTAGGATGTATTTAGAGTGCTAGTAGAGTGTTTGTCTAGCATGCACAAAGCCATGGGTATAGCTTGACTTTCCTGGACCTGCCAGCGTTATAAAGACAGGGAGCGTTCTAATATAGTTTAAAGTTTAGGCCTTCACCAGTCTCACAGCTAGCTCATCTAACTTAACCCAACTATCTTGCCTCTGTTCCACTGCAGTGTCTGTTCTCCTCCCAGAGTGCTCTCTGAATCTCCCCTCTGCTTTCTTCTCCCAGTATCCCTCTCTCTGCCCAGCTTTTAGTTGTCACATAATTATTACAGCCAATCAGATACAATTATAGATTACCTCTAGGCTAGTGATGAAGGATGGATATTTACAAAATATAAGGCCAGTCATAGAAATAACAATACCAAGATACTGCCAGCACTTAGCTCTCTGACAACACAGAATTAACAACTGAATATACAGAGACACATCATCACATGTTCTTCAACATATAGGCCTTATCCCCAGTACTGTATAAACTGGGCATGGTGTCACACACTATAATTCCAGTATTCACAAGGTATAGGCAAGAGGACCAGACCTTAAAGACCATCTTCAACTACATAAAGAGTTTGATTCAAGCCTGGAACACCTGAAACCCTGTATCAAAAAAATGTTCATTTAAATGTAGGTACAATTAGACAGGGCAGACTCCTGGGAGTGGGGGGAAGCAAAATCCCAGATTGGGACTGAGTTAAATAGAAAGAATCTAGGGTCCTGGCTTTTCTGTTTCTTAAAAGACAAATTACATAGAAAACTCAAATTTAATGAAAGCTAAGTGGAACTCAGCTTAATCACTTTTATTGGGGTATATTTCCTGTAAGTTATAGAGGTACCTATATCAAGAGAGTATAGGGAATATCTAGTTCTTAGGCATTTTATTCCACTTTTACTTTCAAATTTGTACTTTGGAAGAAAAGATCTCACCTGGTTTCCCCTTTGATCTACAGATTCTTTGTAGCAGATGAGAAGAGGGCCAATCAGTCCTGAAGCTAGATCTCTCTCAGGGTTAATGAAACTTGAATAATAACGGGTCAGGCACCGTGGATCTGATTTAGTTGGTCCATCTTCTACTGTAACTGTCCATTTGTACTTGAATATCTCTCCTGGATGAATTGGTAAATCCTTCAAATGCTTTATACCTATCCACATTCAAACCAGAAACAGATTATTAGAGTATAAGAGGTACATATTTTGTAATGTTGAATTAAGTTTTGCCCAAACCTGTTTGTGTGTGTGTATATATATATATGTGTGTGTGTGTGTGTATGTATGTATGTATATATATATATATATATATATATATATATATATCAAGTTCTCTGTGCATCAAAACTGTAACCTAACTTGGAAATATATTCTTATAACATAATATATAAATAATATATAATATATAATATATAATATATAAATAAATATATTCTTATAACAAGTATCATATCATAAGAGCCAAACCTCCAGCCCATTAAAGGCTGAAGCTGTGAAAATATTGTATAAAAAACTTGCTGGCTGCATTTAACCAGGCTATTTCTATATCACTTTCTGTTCTCTATCTATAAATATAGTTCTATCCCTCTCTGTGGTAAAGTGAAGCATTCTGAATCATTTTTAGTCCAAAATTAATTCATGAATTACTTCAAGTTTAGTGTGTCTAAACCCTTTTCACACAAATCAAACCCTTTTCACACAAATCATGTTATTTCAAGGAGACTACTAATCCATGTGCATGTGAAATTTTTCAGTTAACAGAAAGTAAAATGGCACCTGTAGCAAATTTAAGATTCACATAATTATTTTATACTATAAAAATGGGCCAAGGAGACCTTTCTATAAAAATATAAATATGTTTTTCTTCTTCTTTCCAGCCCCTGCTCCCAGAATGATGACTCTGAAACTAATTATTTAATAATAAATGCCTAGGCCATAAACTTTGGCTCATTCCCTGACCAACTCAAAACTCATTTAATCCATTTGAACTATTTTATGTCTTCCACATGGTTAGTTTACCTCTCCTTCTTTCTTACCATCTTCCTTAGCATCTCTCTCAGCAACTCACTCAGTGTCTCATTTGAATCTCTCCTGTCTCTATCGTGAGTTCAGTTAGCTGGTAGTTTATGTCAATATCTCTTTATTCTCTTACTCTTTTCCAGAATCCTCTCTCTTCCTGCCAGTGTCCCACCTCAGATTTTCTGCTTCAGTTCATTGGCCATGGGTGTTTATAATTGATAGGTGTTGCTTATAAGAGATTCTCTCTATGCTTTTCATAACATATTAGTTTTAAAAGGTTTACCTCTTATTACAAATAAAAGAAGTAATAAAAATATTTGTATATTCTTACATAAGGAAGAATAATCTATTTTATTTTAATAATAAAATTATTAGGACTGTGGACAAGAAAATAACAACAGCACATTATCTAGTTCTATGGTAAATATATTTATAAAATGTTCTTACATTACTGAAATGGTATAAATGCTACCTTTGTATTCATTGTTTTAGAATAAATGTTTAGACAAAGTGAGGAAGAATTATGTAAAATTATTATTAAAACAGTGTGTCAACAGCTGGAGTTGTACCTCAAGTAGATCTACATCAAGAAAGACCTATAAACTGAGATACTAATTACCTCTTGGCAATCTCCTTGCATGTAGAGGGCTGACATCAGTGATTCCATGAGGGTAAATATTATATGGTCGGCTTGCTTGATTCTTAAATATAATCTGAAAGTATAAGTGAGATACGAGATCAACTCCTAAGATGACTAGGTTCAACAAGAAAACTGTGGTCTAGCTCTAGAAAATCAAAAGGTGCCTGTATCTCTATTATAGGTCTGAGCTCTTAATAAAACTCAATATATTTGCTCTGTTCATGAAAAGGAAGCTCAGATAGCTGCTTGGATTTGTCATAGCCTTTTCAATTTCACTTTCTTTAGCAAGTATTGCATGCATCTCCCACACAAAGTGAAACCTGAACATTTGCTAAGGCCACTACGTCTCCTCAATCTTTCTGTATACTTAGCACTTAATACTCAATACTTGAGAAGGAGATAGTGATTCAGGTTATAAGAGTTATCACCTAATAAGCAGGTATACCTAGAAAACAATTTACAGCTTCAAGCAAGTGTGGCAGGTGACACTATCTGATTATAAAAGCTTTAAACAAGATTAAAAAATAAAAAGCGGTAACATAGAAATAGCACTGAATACTTGAAGACTACCTCTAGATCTGAGCATACGTTTTGTATTTAAAAGTTAATGAAAGAAAAAAAATTAATGAAAAAAAGTTCTAGACTAGAGATACAAATGGCTTTAAGGCCTTTTGGCTGGAGCAGACACTTGGCGGGTCTGCTCATAGAAGATATCTTAACCTGAACCTTACTAGAGTAGCAGTGGTGTAACCACTGCACTCAGAGCAGCTGAGGAAACAGTGCAGTCAGAGCAGCAGGATTTCAGGATCCAAGAGGTAGCGTGAGTCACAGGAACTCTTCCACCCAGGAGCTCAGGGCCACAGGATAACAGGATCACAGAGACAACTGGACTCTGAGGAGTTCTGACACAAGCAAGATAACTGGAAAGACAGGCTCCAGTCAGAGACAGTGAGTGCAGGTAGCACTAGAGATAACAAGATGGTGAAAGGCAAGCACAAGAACATAAGCAACAGAAACTAAAGGTACCTGGCATCATCAAAACCCAGTTCTATCAAAATAGCAAGTCCTGGACACCACATCACACTGGAAAAGCAGGATTCAGATTTAAAATAACTTCTTATGAGGATGATAAAGGACTTAAGAAGGACATAAATAACATTCTCAAAGAAACTGAGGAGAACACAGGTAAACAGGTAGATGCCCTTAAAGAGGAAACACAAAAATCCCTTAAAGAACTGCAAAAACCCAAAACCAAACAGGTGAAGGAATTAAACAAAACCATCCGGGATCTAAAAATAGAAGTAGAAACAATAAAGAAATCTCAAAGGAGGACTACCCTGGAGATGGAAAACCTAGGAAAGAAATCAGGAGTCATAGATGCAAGCATCACTAACAGAATACAAGAGATAGAAGAGAGAATCTCAGGTGCAGAAGATACCATAGAAAATATTGACACAACTGTCAAAGAAAATGCAAAATGCAAAAAGTTCTTAACCTAAAACGTTCATGAAATCCAGGACACAATGAGAAGACCAAACCTAAGGATAATAGGTATAGATGAGAGTGAAGATTCCAAACTTAAAAGGGCCAATAAATATCTTCAACAAAATTATAGAGGAAAACGTCCCTAACCTAAAGAGATACCCAGGAACATACAAGAAGCCTACAGAACTACAAATACACTAGACAAGAAAAGAAATTCCTCCTGTCACATAATAATCAAAATATCAAATGCACAAAACAAAGAAAAAATACTAAAAGCAGTAAGGAAAAAGGTCAAGTAACATATAAAGGCAGACCTATGAGAATTACACTAGATTTCTCACCAGAGACTATAAAAGCCAGAAGATACTGGACTGACATCATATAGACCCTAAGAGAATTCAAATGCCAGCCCAGACTACTATACCCAGCAAAACTCTCAATCACTATAGATGGAGAAACCAAGATATTCTATGACAAAACAAATTTACACAATATCTTCCCCAAAATCCAGCATTACAAAGGATAATACATGGAAAACTCCAACACAAGGAGGGAAACTACAACCTAGAAAAAAGCAAGAAAATAATCTTCCAACAAACCCAAAGGAAGATAGCTACACAAACATAATTCCACCTCCCATAACAAAAATAACAGGAAGCAACAATTTTTTTCCTTAATATCTCTTAACATCAATGGACTCAATTCCCCAATAAAAAGACATAGAATAACAGACTGGATATGCAAACAGGACCCAGAATTTTGCTGCATATAGGAAACTCACCTCAGTGACAAAGACAGACACTACCTCAGAATAAAAGGATGGAAAACAATTTTCCAAGCAAATAGTCCCAAAAAAGCTGGTGTAGCCATTCTAATTTAGAATAAAATTGACTTTCAACCAACAGTTACCAAAAAAGATAAGGAAGGACATTTCATACTCATCAAAGGAAAAGTCTACCAAGATGAACTCTCAATTCTGAACATCTATGCTTGAAATGCAAGGGCACCCACATTCATAAAAGAAACTTTACTAAAACTCAAAGCACACATTGCACCTCACACAATAATAGTGGGGGACTTCAATACCCCACTCTCAGCAATGGACAGATCATGGAAACAGAAACTAAACAGACACAATGAAACTAACAGAAGTTATGAACCAAATGGATTTAACTGATATCTATAGGAGATTTTATCCTAAAACAAAAGAATACACCTTTTCCTCAGCACCTCATGGTACCTTCTCCAAAATAAACCATATAACTGGTCACAAAACAGGCCTCAACAGATACAAAAATATTGAAATAATTCCTTGCATCCTATCAGACCACCATGGACTAAAGGCTCGTCTTCAATAATGATAAAAACAACAGAAATTCCACATAGACGTGGAAACTGAACAATGCTCTACTCAATGATGACTTGGTCAAGGAAGAAATAAAGAAAGAAATTAAAGACTTTTTATAATTTAATGAAAACGAAGGCTCGTCATACCAAAACTTATGAGACACAAAGAAAGCAGTAGTAAGGGGAAAACTCATAGCTCTAAGTGTCTACAAAAAGAAACTGGAGAGAGCATACACTAGCAACTTAGAAAACCTGAAAGCACTAGAACAACAACAAAAAAAACCCCAAATACAACCAAGAGGAGTAGATGGCAGGAAATACTCAAATTCAGGCCTGAAATCAACTAAGTAGAAACAAAAAGAACCATACAAAGTATCAACAAACCCAGGAGCTGATTCATTGAGAAAATCGACAAGATAGATAAACCCTTAGCCAGACTAACCAAAGGGCACAGAGACAGTATCCAAATTAATAAAATCAGAACTGAAAAGGAAGACATAACAATAGAAACTGAGGAAATTCAAAAAATCAACAGATGCTACTACAAAAGCCTATACTCAACAAAACAGGAAAATCTGCATGAAATGGACAATTTTCTAGAGAGTTACTAGGTACCAAAGTTAAATCAGGAGTAGATAAACCATGTAAACAGTCCCATAACTCCTAAAGAAATAGAAGGACTCATTAAAAGTCTCCCCACCAAAAAAATCCCAGGGTCAGATGGTTTTAGTGCAGAATTCTATCAGACCTTCAAGGAAGACTGTTGGGGGCCGACTTTTAGCAGAAAGTGGTTATCAGCTTTGCAGCCATCTTGATCCATATACCCTGACATGAGAGTTGGATTACAATAGTCTACAACAGCTGAGCACACTCTGATAATATTGGTTTAGATACCATGGGTGTGTGAGATTAAAGGTGTGTGAGATTAAAGGTGTGTAACTTAAGAGTGTGACTTAGAAGTATAGAGATCAGATTTAGAGACAAGACCTAAGGGCATGATTAAAGGTGTGACCAAAAGGCATGGCTTAGAAGTGAGACATATAAAAGGCAGAGGCAGACGGTAGAGAATCAGACAGAGATCAGAGAATCAGACAGAGGAGACAGAGAAGCAGGCACTTGGGAGAGAACTTGGAAGAAGTAACTTGGAACTTGGAGGCACTAGGAACTAGGAACTAGGAACTCAAGACTTGGGACTTGGACCAGGAAGAGAGACTGAAGAATAAATGGGATTGAATCACACTCTGTCTGGTCTCCATTCTTCGAGTCCATCCTCACTCTCTCTCTTGCTGAACCCCGACCCGCTGACCAGAGCAGCAGCTTGGGCCGGGATACAGTGGCCGCCAAACGCAGGGCAGCCAGGGCCTCAACATTTTGCTCTGGCTGCGACATTTTTTGGCCGCCCAAACGTGGGGCTAGTGCGGTTCTCAACAGAAGACCTAATACCAATTCTCTTCAAACTATTACACACACTAGAAACAGAAGGAACATTACCCGATTTGTTCTATGAAGCCACAATTACGCTCATACCTAAACCAGACAAAGAAACAAAAAAGAAAGAAAACTTCAGACCAATTTCCCTCATGAATATTGATGTAAAAATACTCAATAAAATTCTTGCAAACCAAATCCAAAAACACATCAAAACAATCATCCATCGTGATCAAGTAGGCTTAATCCCAGGAATGCAGGGATGGTTCAATATTCAGAAAGCCATCAATGAAATCCACTATATAAACAAACTCAAAGGAAAAAAAAAACAGGTGATCATCTTACTAGATGCTGAGAAAGCATTTGAGAAAATTCAACATCCCGTCATGGTAAAAGTCTTGGAAAGATCAGGAATTGAAGGCCTATACCCAAACATAGTAAAAGTAATATACAGCAAACCAGTAGCCATCATCAGACTAAATGGAGAGAAACTTGAAGCAATCCCACTAAAATCAGGGGCTAGATAAGCTTGCCCACTCCCTCCCAACCTTTCCCATATAATACTGGAAGTCCTAGCCAGAGCAATAAGACAACAAAAAGAAGTCAAAGGGATACAAATAGGAAAGGAAGAAGCCAAAATATCACTATTTTCAGATGATATGATAGTATACTTCAGTGACCCTAAAACTTCCACCAGAGAACTCCTAAACCTGATAAACAATTTCAACAAAGTGGCTGGTTATAAAATCAACTCAAATAAACCAGTAGCCTTCCTCTATTCAAAGGACCCTTCACAATAGTCACAAATAATGCCTTGGTCTGAATCTAACCAAGCAAGTGAAAGATCTCTATGAGAAGAACTTCAAGTCTCTGAAGAAAGAAATGGAAGATCTCAGAAGATGGAAAGAATTCCCATGCTCATGGATTGGTAGGATTAATTTAGTAAAAATGGCCATCTTGCCAAAAGCAATCTACAGATTCAATGCAATCCTCATTAAAAATCCCAACTCAATTCTTCAGAGTTAGAAAGAGAAATTGCAAAATCATTTAGAATAACAAAAAACCCAGGATAGGGAGAACTATTCGCAACAATAAAAGAACTTCTGGGGGAATCACCATCCCTGACCTCAAGCTGTACTACAGAGCAATAATGATTAAAAACTGCATGGTATTGGTACAGAGACAGGCAGGAAGACCAGTGCATTAGAGTTGAAGACCCAGGAATGAATCCACACACCTATGGTCACTTGATCATTGACAAAGGAGCTATAACTGTACAGTGGAAAAAGGACAGCATTTTCAACAAATGGTGCTGGTTGACCTGGAGGACAACATATAGCAGAATGCAAATTGATCCATTCTTAACTCCTCGTACAAAGCTCAAGTCCAAGTGGATAAAGGACCTTCACATAAAACCAGATATACTGAAACTAATAGAAGAGAAGGTGGGGAAGAACCTTGAACACATGGGCATAGGGGAAAAGTTCCTGAACAGAACACCAATGGCTTATGCTCTAAGATTAAGAATTGACAAATGGGACCTCATAAAATTGCAAAGTTTCTGTAAGGCAAAGGACACTATCAATAGGACAAAACGGCAACCAACAGATTGGGAAAAGATCTTTACCGATCCCACATCTGATAGAGGGCTAATATCCAATATATACAAAGAACTCAAGAAATTATACTCCAGACAACCAAATAACCCTATTAAAAATGGGATATAGAGCTAAAGAAAGAATTCTCAACTGAGGTAACATGAATGGCCATGAAGCACTTAAAGAAATGTTCAGCATCCTTAGTCATAAGGGAAATGCAAATCAAAACAACCCTGAAATACCACCTCACACCAGTCAGAATGGCTAAGATCAAAAACTCAGGTAATTGCTGGGGAGGATGTGGAGAAAGAGGAACACTCCTCCATTGTTGGTGAAATTGCAAGCTGTTGCAACCACTCTGGAAATCAGTCAGGAGGTTCTTCAGAAAATTGGACATAGCATTAGGTGAGGATCCAGCTATGCCACTCCTGGTCATATACCCAGAAGATGCTCTAACATATAACAAGGACATGTCCTCCACTATGTTCATAGCATCGTCATTAATAATAGCCAGAAGCTGGAACGAACCCAGATATCCTTCAACAGAGGAATGGATACAAAAAATGTGGTACATTTATACAATGGAGTATTAGTCAGCTATTAAAAATAATGAATTTGCGAAATTCTTAGGTAAATGGATGGAACTAGAAAATATCATCCTGAGTGAGATAACCCAATCACAAAAGAACACACATGCTATTCACTCACTGATCATTGGATATTAGCCCAGAAGCTTGTAATACCCAAGATACAACTCACAGACCACATGAAGCTCATGAAGAAGGAAGACCAAAGTGTGGGTGCTTCAATCCTTCTTAGAAAGAGTAACAAAATACTCAAGGGAACAAATATGGAGATAAAATGTGGGACAGAAACTGAAGGAGGGGCCGTCTGGAGACCATTCCACCTCGGTATCTATCCCATGTGCAGTCACCAAAGGTAGACGCTGATATGGATGTCAGGAAGTGCATGCTGACAGGAGCCTGATATAGCTGTCTTTTTAGAGGTCTGCCAGAGTCTGATATATTTAGAGGCAGAAGCTCACTGCTAACCATTGAACTGCTCATGGGGTTTCCAATGGATGAGTTGTAGAGAAGACTGAAAGAGCTGAAAGGGTTTGTGGCCCCATGGGGAGAGCAACAATACCAACCAACCAGAGTTCCCCAGGGCCTAAACCACCAGCCTGGGAGCACATAGGGAGGGACCCATGACTCCAGCTGTATATGTAGAGGAGGATGGTCTTGTCAGGCATAGGTGGTAGAGGAGATGCTTTGTTCCATAAAGGCTGGACAACCAGTGTGGGGGAATTTGAGGGTGGGGAGGTGGGAGTGGGGTGGTGAGTGGTGGCACATCCTCATAGAAGCAGGAGGAGGGGGGATGGGTTAGGGGCTTCCTGGGCAGGGAGGAAATGGGGTAAGGGAATAACATCTGAAATGTAAATAAAATATCCAATAAAAAAAAAAGAAAAAAAAAAGAGAAAACAAGGGGAGAAAAAACCCAACAACTAATGGATTTAAGCCACCATGTGAATGTTAGGAGCTAAACCCAGTCCCTCTGCAACAATGACAAGTGTTCTTAAGCACTGAACTGTCTCTCCAGGAAAGATACTTTTCTTATTTCTGATTTTTCCCCTTTACTTACCAACAGTGTGTCTCCAACTTCTCCATAAAGTAAAGGTCCCAAGAGTCCTGATTCATGCTGGATAGTTTCACGGGTCTTAAAGGTTTCATCTGTGTATGCTATAAATCTGACTTTTTTATATTTCCTACCAATCCGATGAGGACCATTGCTCAGATACTGGCTTTTATAACTTCTGTATGAGAGGCAAAAAGATTAGGGGTAAGGTCAGAAACTTTTAGATAATCACAAACTCACTTCTAATATGATTCACTCAAAACAAAGAGCAAGAAAAGTATAAGTAGTCTCAGGCTTACCTATGCTAGTATCTCATGTTCTATTAATTGCCACAGAATGAACAAGTGTTAAAGGCTTAGTCACAAGGGTATGGAGCTAGTAAACGGTGATAGAATCTTTAAAAGTTGAAGCCTATGCAGTGTTTGGGAGAGTAGATCCTGTACCTTGCCTGGATAGCAGAGTAGAGTTGATCCTGGTGGTGGGGGTGCAGGTGAGCAGGCACTGAGGGTATGAGAATTTGAGAACTGGTCCTGTTCCTTATCTGCTGTGTGTTGTGGCATGGGCAAGACAGAGATGCTATCATTGCCTTGCCTCTTACTGCCTGTGGCAGTGTGTGTGTGTGTGTGTGTAGATATTTGCTGAACTATTGAAATAAATGTGAAACCTTGAAAAAAAGAGAAAGAGTTGAAGCCTAGTGGAAAGAACTTAGGTCATTTGGGGCATGCCATTGAAGGGGATGATATTGGAATCTTACACCCCTTTTTATCTCACTTTGTTTCTTGTATGGAATAGGCCCCTTCCATTTTGCATATTACTGTGAATTTTTGTGCTGTCCCAAGCTCAAAGCAGTAGTCAAGCAACCACAGATTGAAATTTCCAATTCCAAAATCAAAATAAAACTTTCCCACTTACAAATTGATAATTATTTAGGTATTTTAGCACAGTAGTAGAATGGTAGATACTACAACATCCTTACCATTTGATCCCATGTCATATTAGCTCTTAAATATGCTTTAAGGAATCACTGGCTTAAATAAGTAAGACTGTGGGGAGCCAACAGAAGGCAGTTATCATCCTTGCAGCCACCTTGAGCCATATACCCTGACAAGAGACTTGTTTACAACAGCCTACAACAGTTGAGCACACTCTGATAACATCTTGTTTTAGATACCCAGGATTTTCCCTTGGGTGTGTGAGACTTAAAGGTGTGATTTAGAGATAAGACTTAAAGGCATGACTTAAAGGTGTGACTTAGAAGTGAGACATATAAAAGGTGTGAGGCAGACAGAGGAATTAGTAGGCACTTGAGACAGAAGAAAGAAATTAGACACTTGTACTTGAGACTTGGAAGCAGCTTGGAACTAGACTTGGACTTGAGACTTGGTTCCAAAACCTGGGACCTGAGACTTGGTACTAGGAACTAGAAACTTGGAACTAGGGACTTGGAGAGAAGAGAGACAGAAGAATAAACGGGATTGAATCACACTCTGTGTGGTCTCCATTCTTCGCTTCCGTCCTCACTCTCTCTCTTGCTGAACCCGGACCGGAGGACCGGAGCAGCTTGGGGCAGTGCAGGCTCTAACAACTTAGCCCCCAAGGCTTTTGGCAATGCGGGTTCCAACATTGACAGAGCGGTTCTCATCATAAGAGGAATGTGAGTATAAGGCAGAGTAATGCCAAGAGTCCAAAGGTGTTTACCCATTATCTGAGGTGAGAACTGAAGGAGCATAATCCCAGTCTTCCTCCTCAGCAGAAATATAATGTATCCAAGTTTTAGGGTACTTTTTAGCAACTGAGCGAATTTGGATAAAAGGAGAGCTGTCATAATCCAATGTGAACATGTCCATTTCTGAATCAAGATCATCATCATAATCTTCCATTTCTTCATTATTTTTCTTTTGCCATTGGGGTTCCTCAGGGCAGCTATCTACTTTGACATAAGCTTCCATGCCATCTGTAGTCAGACAAACCAAACAATGTTCTTAACTTTCTTGGGTTAAATGTTATGAATTTCCCCCTTATGATTTAAATATTTTGTCTTAAGTGTCTCTAATTCAAATAAGTACTAGTTTTGTTACTCTTCTATATGAATTATAGTATTTGTTGGTTTCTGGATTTGTCATTTTATTATACATTTGAACTGTCACCAAAATTCATTAATATAACAATATATATGAATATTCATAGGCATTTCTACTTCAAAATTCATTAATATAACATATTGGAACATATATGAGTATTTCTCTTTGGAACTGTTTATTTCATCTCCGTCTCATGGATAGACTAATTCTGTTACTTCAAGAATGGCTTGTTATTTCAGAAAGAGATTGTTTCTCTACTTCCTCCCTCTCTCTTCATCTTTCTCTTTTGTCTGTCTGCTATGTGTATCATTTTCCTGTACACAGAAAGAAAGCTCCTATCAAATGACAAAATCTTAATATTGAATTTCCTAGGCTCTTGAACTGTGTGAGACAATAATTTTCTGTTTATTACAAATTACCCTATTTCTGATATTCTATTCTGGCAATATAACAGACTAAGGCAGCCTTAAATGGACATAACCAAGAAAAAGTTACTAGGTTGATCCAAGACAAAAAATTAAGAGTTAATGCACAAGAAGGAGAATTGAAGTAAAAGGATTATTCAGTTTGAATTTTCATAGCTACTACCTACCAAGTCATGTGACCAGGAATTGACATTGTAGGCACAATTGTCCCAAATTTGTTTACACAGGATCTTAACTCCTTTGGAAAACCTCCATCAGGTAGTCCTTGAAAACTTCATATGATACCTCATTTCCCTAGATTTCTGATGGAATCATCTCTTTACCTCTTCCCACAGTACTGAAGCCTAGTTAATGGGATCAGGCTATGAAACCACTAAACAACTGTCATTCATTTTTCCTTCTTATTCATTCCTAAACTACGTCTCCTGCTTCTGTCATAGACATTTAACCAAAAACCTACAATACTATTGTGCTAACAATAAAGTTCTTCTATATTCAAGGTAAAATTGTTATATTTGAAGATTTCAGTTGAAGTTTAATATAATTGTAACTATACAATGGTATTTCTGCAATACATTGTATTGTTGTACACTGCCCGGGAAATGTCATTAGAATTACAATGGAATCTTTTATACTATTCATTTTTAAGATCCAAAATGGTAGTACCATGTTTATGGGAGGAGATATGACAAAATAGCAGGAACCGTCCAAGATCTATCAAGAGTGTTTGAGCAGTAAGGAGAGTTATTGGTGATATCTCCAAGGAAGCTTGACGGTGGTTCCTCACAAAAAATGTATGACCTTCAAGAAATATTGAGTGTATTTCAGGAGTGGTGCCCATTCCAATCACGTGCCAATAGACTGATTTCCTGTGGCATCCAATCAGACCTGTAAAATGGGAATGAGACAGGTATGGAAAATAATTAGGGATCATAAAATTAAAAGTACTTGCTAGAATAGGCTGGATAAAATAACCCTATAAATTTTACTGCTACTTTAACTTATAAACAGTTACCACGGAAGTTAGGGTACTACCAAACCAACAACTCTTGTCAAAGCAACACATAACTAACATACTGCTAAATGACATGAATATGTTTCCTTAATTTACTCTTTAGTTTTGCTGTAGTATATATTCAGTTGCTAAGGCATTCCATGGCTGATGATACTTATTATTCACTAAAGCTCTAAATTATAGCTTGAAAATAATCTTTCACTTAGATCCCTTTTAAAGATATTACTCTACTATATTGTCAGTCTAATTCTTCTTCTTTTCTATATGAACAAAACAAACAAACAAACAAACAAATAAACAAACCAGAGGGCAGAATTCAGTGGATGTAGAACTCTCTGGAAGCTGTGAAAAGACCTACGGTTTTGAAGTCCCAAAACCCTGCGAATTGTTGGACAGTCGTGTACATACCTGGCAGAGACCTGTTTACATAGCCATTGACTGTGTGCATTTTAGGCCAGGCTTCAGCAGATGCAGAATCCATAGACTGTGTATAAGAGTTGTTTGTTTCTGAGTGCCAGCTCTTCCCTGGTAAGAAAAAGTCAGCTGAGCTCTGTTTCATGAGTTACATTCCCCTTTTCCTTCTTTCCTTTCATTATTTTTTTTTTGACACAGAATTTCTGTCAACAAAGTAGACACAAATTCAGAGTCTCTGAGAAAAAAATTACTTTTTTCCAAACCAATTAACTCTCCTTGTATTTGTTCATAGTGATAGAGGAATAATGGCAAATGATAACTAAGAGAAGGGAAAATACTAGTACTTTAAGCTACAAGAATTTCATTTTGCAAATTAGATGATAGATTTAAAAAGGGTTGTCAGTCCTTGTCTTGTCATAAGTTGCTTCATCCTATTTTTGTGGGAAACTTCAACAACCCATTCTCATCAATGGACAGGTCATTGAAACAGAAACTCAACAGAGATACGGTGAAACTAACAGAAGTTATGAACCAAATGGATTTAGCATTTGGTTACAGATACTGATACAGAACATTTCTCCTCAAAACAAGAGAATATACTTTCTTCTCAGTACCTCATGGAACCTTCTCCAAAATTGACTATATAATTGGATATAAAAGAAGCTTCAACAAACACAGGGAGATGGAAATAATCCTATGCATTCTATCATATTACCATGGACAAGTAAGGCTAAACTTCAAAAACAACAGAAAGCCCAAATACTCATGGAAACTAAACAACTTTCTGCTCAATGATAACTTGGTCAGGGAAGAAATGAAGAAAGAAATCAAATACTTTATAGAATTCAATGAAAATGAAGATATATCATACCCAAACTTATGGTATACAATGAAAGCAGTGTTAAGAGGAAAATTCATAGTACCAAGTGCCTTCATAAAGAAATTGGAGTGATCCCATACAAGCAACTTAACAGCACACCTGAAAGCTCTAGAATAGAAAGACGCAAACACACCCAAGAGGAGTAGATGACAGGATAGTCAAACTCAGGCTTGAAATCAAGCAGTTAGAAACAAAGAGACTGATATAAACAATCAACAAAACTAAGAGTGTGGTCTCTGAAAAAAATCAACAAGTTACATAAATCTGTAGCCAAAATAACTAAAGGGTACAGAGACAATATCCAAATTAACAAAATTAGAGACAAAAAGGGAGACATAACAACAGAAACTGAGGAAATTAAAAAACTTATCACAACCTACTACAAAAGCCTATACTCTACAAAACTGGAAAACCTAGATGAAATGGATGATTTTCTAGACAAATACTATGTACCAAAGCTAAATAAAGATCAGGTAAACTAAACAATCCCATAACCCCTAAGGAAACAGAAATAGTCATTAAAAACTTCCCAATTAAAAAAAGCCCAGGGCCAGATGGTTTTAGTGCAGAATTCTACCAGACTTTCAAAGAAGAGCTAACACCAATATTCCTCAACCTATTCCACAAAATAGCAACAGAAGGAACACTATCTAATTCATTCTATGAAGCCAGTTACTCTGATATCTTAGTCACACAAAGACCCAACAAAGAAAGGGAACTTCAGACCAATCTTAATTATGAATATCAATGCAAAAATACTCAATAAAATTCTTGTACACTGAATCCAAGAACACATGAAATCCATCATTCGCCATGATCAAGTATGCTTCATCCTAGGGATGCAGGGATGGTTCAATAAATGTAAATCCATCAACTTAATACTCTATATAAACAAACTCAAGGAAAAAAGCTACATGATCATCTCATTAGATGTTGAAAAAGCCTTTGACAAAATACAGCACCCGTTTATGTTAAAAGTCTTGCAATTCATGGTACATACCTAAACATAATAAAAACAATATACAACAAACCAACAGTTAACATCAAATTAAATGGAGAAAAACTAAAAGCATTCCCACTAAAATCTGGGACAAGACAGGTTGCCACTCTCTATCTATTCAATATAGTACTTGAAGTTCTAGATAGAGGTATTAGACAACACATGGAGAGCAAGGGGGATAACAAATTGGAAAGGAAGAAGTCAAAGTACAACTATTTGCAGCTAATATAATAGTATATAAGCAACCCCCAAAATTCTACCTGAGAATTCCTACATCTGATAAACAACTTTTGCAAAGTGGTAGGATATAAAATTTGTTGCGGACAGCTCTGCCCCACGCTTGGGGGCCAGAAATGTTGAGAACTGCACTACCCCCACTTTTAGGGGCCAAAATGTCTTGGACTGTTCTGTCAATGTTGGGACCCACATTGCCAAAAGCCTTGGGGACTAACTTGTTAGCCCACACTGCCCCAAGCTGCTCCGGTCCTCAGGTCCAGGTTCAGCAAGAGAGAGAGTAAAGATGGACTTGAGGAATGGAGACCAGACAGAGTGTGATTCAATCCCGTTTATTCTTCAGTCTCTCTTCTTCTCTCCTAGTCCCTAGTTCCTAGTCCCTCATTCCTAATTCCAAGTTCTTCTTCCAAATTCCTAGACTCAAGCACAAGTGTCTAATTCCTAGTTGCCTGTGTCCAGTCTCAAGTGCCTACTACTACTTCCAAGTTCTTCCTCCAAGTGCCAAGTGCCTACTACCTAATAATAATTTCTTCTAACTTCTGTAGTCCAAGTGTCTTCTTCCTCAATGCCTAATTCCTACTCCAAGTTGTACTGAACTCTTCTGTCTGCCTCTTGCCTTTTATATGTCTCACTTCTAAGCCATGCCCTTAAGTCACACCCTTAGGTCTTATCTCTAAATCTGATCTCTAAGTCATGTCCTTAAGTCTCGGCTCTAAATCACACCTTTAAGTCTCACACACCCAAGGGAAGACCCTGGGTATCTAAAACAAGATGTTATTCAGAGTGTGCTCAGTTGTTGTAGGCTATTGTAATCAAATCTCTTGTCAGTATATATGGCTCAAGATGGCTGCAAAGATGATAGCTGCCTTCTGTCGGCTCCCCACAAAAATTAACTCAAACAAATCAGTAGTTTTCCCTTTTTACAAATGATAATCAGGCTGAAAAAGAATTTAGGGAAACAACACTCTTCACAATAGCTACACATAGTATAAAATATCTTTGTATAACTCTTACCAAGCAAGTGAAAGACCTGTACAACAAGAACTTCAAATCCCTGATAAAAGAAATCAAAGAAGATCTCAGAAGAAAGAAAGATCTCCCATGCTCATGGATTGGCAGGATTAACATACTGAAAACAGCCATGTTACCAAAAGCAACCTACAGATTCAATGCAATCCCCATCAAAATTCCAACACAATTCTTCACAGACATGGAAAGAGCAATCTCAACTTCCTATGGAAAAACAAAAAACCCAGGATAGCCAAATCAATTCTCATCAATAAAATAACATCTGGGAAAATCACCATCCCTGACCTCAAGCTGTACTACAGAGCAATAATGATAAAAACTGCATGATATTGGTACAGAAACAGACAGGTCAATCAATGGAATAGAAACAAGTCCCAGAAGTAAAACCTACACACCTATATACAATTGATCTCTGACAAAGAAGCCAAAAACATACATTGGAAAAAAGAAAACATCTTTAATAAATGGTGCTGGTCTAACTGTGGGTCTGTAGGAGAATGAAAGTAGATTCATATTTATCACCCTACACAAAGCTCCAGTCCAAATGGATCAGTACCTCAAAAGATACACTAAATCTAATAGAAGAGAATGTGGGAAAGAACATTGAATGAATTGGGGCAGGAGACAACTTCCTATCTGAACAGAACACCAATGGCTTAGGTGCTAAAATCAACAATTGGTAAATGGGACCTTGTGCAACTAAAAAGCTCCTGTAAGGCAAAATATATCATCAACAGATAAATTCATGATGTCTTTGTTTTTAATATCTGAATAGTATTCCATTGTGTAGATGTACCATATTTTCTTTATCCATCCTTTGGTTGAGGGATATCTATCTAGGTTGTTTTCAGTTTCTGGCTATTACAAATAAAGCTGCTATGAACATAGATGAACAAGTGTCTTTGTGGGATGGTGGAACATCTTTTGGGTATATGCCCAGGAGTGGTATAGCTGAGTATTGAGTAGAACTATTTTCAGTTTTATGAAAAACTGCCAAATTGATTTCCAATGTGATTGTACAAGTTTGTACTCCCACCAGCAAAGAAAAAGTATTCCCCTTGTTCCACATCCTTGCCAGCATGTACTACCTCTTGAATTTTTGGTCTTACCAGTTCTGATTGGTGCAAGGTGGATTCTTAGGGTTGTTCTGATTTGCATTTCCTGGGTGACTAAGGACTTTGAACATTTCTTTAAGTGCTTCTCAGCTCTTTGAGATTCTTCTGTTGAGAAATTTCTGTTTAGCTTTGTGCCCCATTTTAAAAATTGGGTTATTTGGGTTGTGGTGTCTAACTTCTTGGGTTCTTTATAAATTTTGGATATTAGCTTAGGTTGCATTTTTGACTTAGAGTCATTCCTGTCCCCTACTTACTTTTCTCCTGAATAGTAATATAATTGTGGTCTTCCTATAATCAACATCACTTTTTCTGAATATAATCAGCCTATATTCTCCAATACTAGATAAACCTATTTGTTGCATATTTGATATCTTTTAGGAATTCAAATGTTTAATTTATTAAAACTCTCTGACCTTCATCGAATACAGCAAAAAGTAGTACAAATTGGTACAACATCTGTGTTCTTTCTTTGGACAGACTGCCTGAAAAAGAAGAGAAAGCATTTATTGTCAATTTAAAACATACTTGTAGAAAATTGCAACAAGAAGGAAATATTTCTTCATAAACCATTTGAGCATAAAAAAATGAAATACTTTGCCTAATGTTATCTTTGTTCTTTGGTATAAGGTCCTTTAAATTGGTATTTCTAAAACTATTGGGGATAAATGGTTACTTATGTAAATTTCCAATTTCTTCTAGAAATTTATCTTTTGTAAAATAAAAAAACCTGAGTTGCTGGAAAATGGAATTTAAAATAAAAAAATACAAGCAAAAATAAAACACACAAATGGATAGGTGGATAGATAGATAGATTTTTACAGGAGAAAATAACAAATATAGTAAATATTGTCAATGAAATGTGTA
This sequence comes from Arvicanthis niloticus, assembly GCF_011762505.2. NCBI lineage: Eukaryota > Metazoa > Chordata > Mammalia > Rodentia > Muridae > Arvicanthis > Arvicanthis niloticus. The sequence goes on from NC_047679.1 coordinate 129,673,751, forward strand.
TATGGATAATTAATTTAGGGATCTTCTATTGCCCTTGTAACTTTTTATTTTTATAATTGAAATGGAGTAAACATTATATGTGAAGAAAACAAACAACTAAACTCACATTTTGAAAATGTATTAATATAGTTTTAAAATCATGTTTATATGTTGTATGTGTGCACATTTCTATGTGAGAACAGATGAATTGCTGTGCCCAGATTTTCCTCCCATTCTCCTACCAGTATATTTCATAAAGCAAAAGTTATTTATTTATTTTAGCCCATTTATACATTCATATTTTCAACTTGTTGACAGTTTCATACATGTGTGTAATGAAGGTTAGTCATTTTTACCCACAATTCTCCCATTCTCATCCTCTGTCTGCTACTGAAACCTTTCTTCCCAAGAAGTCCCCCTCCTACTTTCATGTTTTCTTCTTTGTTGCAACTTTTCATGGCTTTTTGGAGTCAGATTTACACCTTTCTCCTATCTCCAATAATAAAAACTTTCTGCTGTATTTCATAAAAGTTTTAAAGTATTACATTTTACATTTTAAGGTTGTAACCTGGGTCCACATGGGGAAAAAGCTATCAGAGGTGAGCTGTGTCTTCTGGCCTACAGCCTGTCAACCTTCCTGAGGAGGCCTTCAGGATCCCAAGATCATACAGGCTAGATCCCTCCCCAACCAATCCCTGTCCTGCCAGGTCCATCTGGGGCACAACCAACATAGGCAAGCTGCTCACTGTTCCCTGACCTCCATATTCTTGCCCATGGCTTTGCTTGCCGTACTGCAGAGGCTTGTGGGGGCCCCAGAAATATTCTGATCCACTTGAGACACAGCCAGCAGAGGTGAGCAGCTTGCAATTCCCTGATATCCATTTTCAGACCCATGGCACTGTGCCTGCCTCCTTGAGGAGACCTGCTGACATAAGGAATATTCTTCTAATACCAGGAACAACCACATGGCTAAAAGACAGCATAAAAACACAATCAACAAGGGCCAGGGCAATATGGCAGCACCAGAGCCCAGCTATCCTTCTACAGCATGCCCTGAATATCCCAACACACCTGAATCGTAAGAAAATGACCATAAACCTGATCTTATGAAGATGCTAGAGGACTTTAAAGGGGGAAATTAATAAATCCCTTACAGAAATAAAGGAAAGTATAATAAAATGAATAGAGGCCATTAATGAATAAATATAATGAAATAGAGGAAAATACAATCAAACAGGTATAACATTTGAAATGTAAATAAATAAAAAAACCAATAATTTTTTAAAAAAAATACCAGAAATATTAAGCATATATTGGCAAAGCATTTTCCTAGTGAGTTTTACTACTGTCTCCCACTAAGAGAAGCACATTAATGTAGTCTTGGCTTCTATAGCAACAGAGACATAGAGATAGACAGTATTTTAGAAAATATCACGTCACATAAACAGTTGAGGATGAGTTTAGAACCTACATTTTTAGGGTGACCTAACCTTTTGGTCAAGCTAAAATTGGCTGATGCTGATGTCAGTACCAGCAGCAAAACAAAGCAAGGAAGTCTATCCACTAGCCAACACTGGAGCATTGAGTGAATCAAACATGCCAAAACCAAAACTATCACAGCCTTTGCCTGTCTCCTAGCTGATTTTATCTGTGATCCCCAGCCAGGTTAAAAATTTAGTACCAACAGAAGCTCTGCTGCATGTATGGAGCTTTGCACATGGCGGTTGATGCTGCTTTCATTAACAGAAGACAACATTATTTTAAAGAACTCAACTCAAAACTCCAATATCACTGTGATTCTTGGTGCATCCCATCACTGTATACAAAAATCTTGTGAGAAAAGAAAAGGTTACTCCTTTTATTCTTTGATTGTGTGCGTAATCAAGATTGCTTTATTTCTGAACATGAAAGGAAGTCATGGTCCACCTCTTATGTTCACAGAAGTTTAAATGGAAAGAAGCCATCTGCTGAGAAGTTTTCATTTTTCCTTGCAAAGAAACAACTAAAGATTATCCCCAGAGCACTGAGCAGATCCTGGGCGGCAGCTGTACACCTAATCTAAAAGAACCCAAAGGAAGTGGGCCTCCCAGGAGCTCTAACCTGGGCAGTATCTTAGGTAAGGAGACAGCAACACCCAGCCCAAACAGGGCATAACTGGGACACATTGGGACCCAGGAATTCACTCCTGGCCTGGAGCACTGGTTCCTTCCTGTCTGCACCTGAGCACTGAGCAGATCTTAGACCTCAGCTCTAACCTCAGTACTAACACCCATACTACATAGTTCTGATACAAACAAGATAATAGGAAAAATAGGCTCCAGTCAGAGACAGTGAGTGTAAGTAGCACTAAGGAGATCCAGATGGCAAAAGGCAAGTGCAAGAACATAAGCATCAGCAACACAGGGTACTTGGCATCATTAGAACCTACTGCCCCCACATTAGAAAGTCCTAAATTCACCATATCACCAAGAAAGCAAGATTCAGATTTAAAATCACTTCTAATGATGATGATAGAGGACTTTAAGAAGGACATAAAACTCTCGAAAAAATTGAGGAGAACATAGGTAAATAGGTAGAAGCCCTTAAAGAGGAAACACAAAAATCCCTTAAAGAATTACAAGAGAATACAACCAAACAGGTGAAGGAATTGAACAAAACCATTCAGGACATAACAATGGAAGTAGAAACAATAAAAACATCACAAAGGGAGACGACCCTGGAGATAGAAAAGCTAGGAAAGAGATCAGGAGTCATAGTTGCAAGCATCACCAACAGAATACAAGAGATAGAAGAGAGAATCTCAGGTACAGAAGATACCATAGAAAATATTGACACAACTGTCAAAGAAAACGCAAAATGCAGGAAGTTCTTAACACAAAATATTCAGGAAATCCAGGACACAATGACAAGACCAAACCTAAGGATAATAGGTATACACAAGATTGAAGATTCCCAACATGAAGGGCCAATAAATATCTTCAACAAAATTATAGAAGAAAACTTCCCTAAACTAAAGAACCAGATGCCCATAAACATACATGAAGCCTATAGAACGTCAAATAGACTAGAACAGAAAAGAAATATCTCCCGTCACATAATAATCAAAACCCCAAATGCACAAAACAAAGAAAGAATATTAAATGCAGTAAGGGAAAAAGGCCAAGTAACATATAAAGGCAGACCTATCAGAATTACACCAGACTTCTCACCAGATACTATAAAAGCTAGAAGATGCTGGACAGATGTCATACAGACGCTAAGAGAACACAAATGCCAGCCCAGGCTACTATACCCACCAAAACTTTCAATTACCACAGATGAAGAAACCAAGATATTCCATGACAAAACCAAATTTACACAATATAGCCACACAAAGATAATTCCATCTCTAATAACAAAAATAACAGGAAGCAACAATCACTGTTCCTTAATATCTCTTAACATCAATGGACTCAGTTCCCTAATTAAAAGACATAGGCTAATGGACTAGATATGTAAAAAGGACCCAGTGTTTTGTTGCATACAGGAAACCCACCTCAGTGAGAAAGACAGACACTATCTTAGAGTAAAAGGCTGGAGAAAAATTCTTCAAGTAAATGGTCCTAAGAAACAAGCTGGGGTAGCCACTCTAAAATCTCCAGCCTGAGAACACAAAGGGAGGGACTAATGGCTCCACCTGTATAGTTGAAGGTAGCCTTGCCTGGCATCAGTGGAAGTAGACAACCTTGATGCCTGAAAGTTTGGATTCCCTAGTGTTGGGGAATTCGAGAGCAGAGAGACAGGAATGGGAGGATGATGGGAGCACACCCTCATAGAAACAGGAAGAGGGCAGATGGAATAGGGATTTTGGGGGGTAATGGGAGAGGAGATAACATTGAAAGGGAAATAAATAAAATATCCAAGTAAATTGTAGCAATTGTAGTTGAGCAGTAGAGACTTTTTGTCAACAATTTATTATGGGGATTTTGTATAATCCCCAATGATAATGTATTGTGGAAGAGGCCCATGGAACTTTAAAAAGATTGTTGAGACATACTGTTGCTGAGACAAAAATGACACTGACCTGTGAGCTTGCTGAGTGCCCTGACAAAAGTGACTGGGGAGCTGTACTGGACACATGTTCCTGACCCACCTTTGCTTGACTATATCCCAGATGGGACAAGCTACCTTGCATCAGTTTTTAGACCTTGTGGGATACAGAATCAAAAACAGAAACTGTCTCTTGTATTCTTCTTAAAGGTGTCCAGCTATTAGAACTCAATTATGTACTGGTCTAGAAATCAGTAAAAGTCAACTTTTGGAAGACTGGATAAATAAAAGTCAACTTTTGGAAGAGGATAACAGGCTTGATTATTGCTGGTATAACAGGTTTAATCCCATTAATTGCTAGCACCAATGCTTCTGCAATAGCATTGACACAAGGAGTTAAGACAACTATTTTTGTTAACCATCTAACAAAAAATGTTTCTAATGTATTGAGTATACAAAAGAATTTGTATAGGTATCTGGGACAATGAATGATGGTCTATAACCCATTCAAATTATCTGAAGGAGGTTCAGGGTTCAACAGTTAGGAGCCATCCCTAGTGTCATGACAATTATTATTGGAGTAGTGTTACTTTTGAAATTCACAATTGTCATTATAGTTAGAAAAACGTTTAAAGACACCTGTAGGATATTTGACATAATCCTAACACCTCTCTGGGTGTGTTAATTTTGCATAATGAGATTATGAATTTAAAGAATGCTGCTCTGTTGACCTTTGATGCTGCAGATAATCCCAATAAAATTATCCATGGCCTGAGCTCAGTATTTCCATTTTGGACAAACCTCAGGAATGGCATATATAGCTTGATCAGGCTAGCCCTTCTTGTCCTGGGAATACTTTTATTCCTGCCCATCGTGTTAAAGCTTATCTTTAACAACATCAACATGTTGGCAGCCAAAGTACATGGCATGAACCTGAAAATGGACCCCCAGACAGAGTTATTAAATTAACAGGCTGGCAAGCCAAGGACGGGTAAGATTCTGCAGAAAGCCTTACCAACCTATGACAGAAATGCATTGCCTTTGATAATGCATATTCCATGATGGGTAAGGAATGCATTCTTGACAGAACAACCTAAGACAGGCCCCATTTTGTTAATGAAATAAAAAGGGGAAGAGGTGGAGAGCCTTTGGGGCTGCTTGGCAAGAAGCTGACATGGGCAAAGGACAAGGGAAGGAGCTGCTTGACAGGAATATGACATTGGCCAAGGACAAGGAAGTAGGCTTCAAGCAGGCATCTGACATTAGAGTAGAACAAAGAAGTAATTTCAGGTAGGAGTCTAAATTGTAGGCTACAGAAAAGAAGTAATCTCAGGTAGGAATCTGAATATTAGGCTAGAAGAAAGAAGTAATATCAGACAGGAATCTAAATTTTAGACTAGAACAAGGAAGTAGGCTTCAGACATAAAAATGACCTTGGGCTAGGATAGGGAAGTAGGCTCAGATACTTTGGTCATCCTGATACCCTTTAGCAACAGTGATCACGAGAGTGTTCATGTAACTGGGTTTAATGCCTTGTTTCCTCTTTGATTATTTGTGTTTATTGTATTGCTTGATCCTCAACTATTTGCATCTATTGTATTGCTAGACCCTCAACCTAGAATTGACTTTAATCCATGTATGTAATCAAAATGGTATAAAAGCATAAAGGAAGCCAGGCGGTGGTGGTGCACGCCTTTAATCCTAGTACTTGGGAGGCAGAGGCAGGCGGATTTCTGAGTTCGAGGCCAGCCAGGTCTACAGAGTGAGTTCCAGGATAGCCAGGACTACACAGAGAAACCCTATCTTGAAACCTGCCCCCCCCCCAAAAAAAAAAGCATAAAGGAAGAGGGGTATAGGATAGGGGGTTCTAGGGAGGTGAAATGGGGAAAGAGGATGACATCTGTATTGTAAATAAAGAAAATATCCAATAAAAAATAAGCATACAAAAAGATTATCCCCAAATTACAAGTCCAATACCAGAAAGAAAAAATATCCAGGTACCTCCTAGAGAATCCCAAACACTGTGATGCTCTTTTACTATTTTATAAGTTTTAGCCAATTAATGTGTATTTGCTAATGGCATTCTCATGTCAAGTATACATTTTTGTTTGTTTCCAATTTTCAAACGATGTTCTCTTTTTCCAATATGTAATAATTGCATATTCTTATTAAAGATACATTCACAAAAAACCCCACAAACATTCAAATAGGTGAAGGACATGAATAAAACTGTTCAAAACCTAAAAATGGAAATAGAAGCAATAAAGAAACGACAATCTGAGGTAATCCTGGAGATGAAAAACCTAGGAAAGAGAATGAGAACTATAGACAGAAGCCATACCAACAGGATACAAGAGGTAGAAAAGAGAATCTCAGGCATAGAAGATATATTAGAAAAAATTAATATTATCAGTCAAAGAAAATGCTAAAGCTAAATGTTGCTAATACAAAAGATCCAGGAAAGTTGTGACACTATGAAAAGACCAAAACTAAGAATAATAGGAATATAACAGGAAGAAGATTGCCAGCTACAAGGTCCAGAAAATACTGTCAACAAAATCATAGAAGAAAATTTCCACAACCTAAAGAAAGATATGCATATATATATATATATATCTTACAGAACACCAAATAGATTGGACCAGAAAGAAAATCCTCCCACCACATCACAATCAAAACACTAAATGTATAGAACAAAGAAAGAATATTAAAAGCTACAAGGGAAAAGGGCCAAGTAACATATAAAGGTAGACCTATCAGAATTACACCTGACTTCTCAACAGAGACTCTAAAACCCAGAAGGGCCTGAGCAGATGTCTTGTAGACTATAAGAGATCACAGATATCAGTCCAGGCTATTATATCTGCAAAACATTCAGTCACCATAGATGGAAAAAACCACATATCCTATGACAAAACCAAATTTAAACAATGTCTATCCAAAAATCTAGCCTTACAGAAGATACTAGAAGGAAAACTCCAACCCAATGATGTCCTGTCCAGCAGGGCATCAAACAGGGGTCCGGGGAGATCAACTGAAAAAGAAAGTGAAAGAAAAACAGGCTAATGAAAAGAATGGTGACCTGTCTATAAGCTGATCAGATCGCCATTTTTACTTTTTCACACAGTGGTTATATGCACAAAAAAGGCAGGATGTGGGGGAAGAGGATGACACAGGAGCATAAGTGTTTAGAGGGAAGGCAGATATCTTCCAGAACAGAGTATCAGCTGGGTGAAGCTTTAGGGGACAGGTCACTCCGACTCAACCTATGATTCACTTGTCCCTATCTAAGTTAGGGATAATAATAATCCATTGAGGGTACTTATCTACAAGGTCTATGACTAGAGCCTGGCAACTGTCCACCAAAGCTGCTTGTTTACAATAGCTTCTAGCTATCTGTTTCAATGTTTTTACACAGAGACCAAGACTTTGTGCTAGCAGGCATGCATGTTAGGCCTACCGCTGTCTTCAGGCCTATGGCTGATTCCAGGCCTTTAGTGTATAGACAGAGATGCCCCTGATACAAGGTGGCTGACTACACCCAAGAAAATACAGAAAATAAATAACACCAGCCAGCAAACCAAAAGAAGGAAATTCTCATTCTCTCTCTCATTCTCTCTCTCTCTCTCTCTCTCTCTCTCTCTCCACAAACATCAAAATAACAGGAAATTAACAATAGCTAGTCATTAACATTTCTCAACATTAATGGACTCAATTCTCCAATAAAAAGACACAGGCTAACAAAATGGATATGAAAACGGGATCCTTCATTTTGCTTCATACAAGAAACACAACTCAGCAACAAAGACAGACATTACCTCAGTAAAGGGCTGGGAAAAGTACAGAATTCTACCAGACTTTCAACGAAGAGCTAATATCAATACTCCTCAAACTGTTCCACAGAATAGAAACAAAGGGAACATTGCCAAACTTATTCTATGAAGCCATAGTCATTCTGATACCTGAACCACAGAAAGACTCAGGAAAGAAAGGGAACTTCAGACAAATTTCTCTTATAAATATTGATGCAAAAATGCTCAATAAAATACTCACAAACCAAATCCTGGAATACATCAAAAACATCATTCATTATGCTCATGGATATATAGGATTAACACAGTGAAAATGGCCATCTCACAAAAAAACTCAATATATTCAATGTAATCCCCATAAAATTCTTTTATTTTATTGGATATTTTATTTATTTGCATTTCAGATGTTATCCCCTTCCCCATTCCCTCCCCCAGAAACCCCTTATCCCATCTCCCTCCTCCTGCTTCTGTGAGGGTGTGCCCTCACTTACCCACCCACCCACTCCCACCTCCCCACCTTCCAATTCCCCCACACTGAGGCATCCAGCCATTATAAGACCAAGAATCTCCTCTCCCACCTATGCCTAACAAGGCCATTCTCCCCTACATATACAGCTGGAGCCATGGGTCCCTCCCTATGTGCTCTCAGGCTGGTGGTTTAGACCCTGGGAGCTCTGGTTGGTTGATACTGTTGCTCTCGCCATGGAACCACAAACCTCTTCAGCTCCTTCAATCTTCTCTTTCACTTCTCCATTGGGAACCCCATGATCAGTTCAATGGTTAGCTGCAAGCATCTACCTCTGTATATGTCAGGTTCTGGCAGAGCCTCTAAGGAGACAGCTATATCAGGCTCCTGTCATTATGAACTTCCTGGCATCTACAACAGTGTCTGCCTTTGGTGATTGCACATGGGATGGATACCCTGGTGGGGCAGTCTCTGGATGGCCCCTCCTTCAGTTTCTGTTCTACACTTTGTTTCCATATTTGCTACTGAGTATTATGTTACTCCTTCTAAGAAGGATCGAAGCACCCACACTTTGGTCTTCCTTCATGAGCTTCATGTGGTCTGTAAGTTGTATCTTGGTATTGTGAGCTCTTGGGCTAATATCCAATTATTTGTGAGTAAATACCATGTGTGTTCTTTTGTGATTGGGTTACCTCACTCAGGACGCTATTTTCTAGTTCCATCCATTTACCTAAGAATTTCTCAAATTCATTATTTTTAATAGCTGAGTAATACTCCATTGTGTAAATGTACCACATTTTTTGTATCCATTCCTCTGTTGAAGGACATCTGAGTTCTTTCCAGCTTCTGGCTATTATAAATAAGGCTGCTATGAACATAGTGGAGCATATGTCCTTGTTATATGTTGGAGCATCTTCTGGGTATATGCCCAGGAGTGTTATAGCTGGGTTCTTAACCCTGTAAAAATTCTAACACAGTGTTTTATAGACCTTGAAAGAGCAATCTCAAAGCATCACCATTTGCAGATGAAATGATAGTATACATAAATGACCCCAAAAATTCTACTACAGATCTCCTATTGCTGATAAACACCTTCAGCAAAGAGGCCAAATACAAAATTAACTAAAAAAAAAAAAAAAAAAAAAAAACAGTAGCCCTCTTTTAAAAAAAGAAAAAATGGACTGAGAAAGAAATTAGGCAGACAATACCCTTCACAATAGCCACAAATAATATCAAATATCTTGCTGTAACACTGATCAAGCAAGTCAAAGACCTGTGTGACAAAAACACCAAGTCTCTGAAGACATAAATCAAGGAAGATATCAGAAGATAAAAAGATCTCCCATGCTCATTGATGGGTATGATTAATACACTAAAATGGTCACTCTACTCTAAGCAATCTACAGATTCAATGCAATTCCTGTCAAAATTGCAATACATTTCTTTAGAGACCTTGAAAGAGCCATGCTAACTTCATATCAAAAAAACAAAAACCCCAGGATAGCTAATTTTTTAATTGTATGATCCCATGCAATAAAAGAATCTTCCATATTCTCTTATTAACTACTTGGAGCTATCACCATTCCTGATGGAGTAATGGTAATTAAAACCACATGGTATTGGCATAAAACAAACAGGTTGATCAATGGAAAAGAATTGAAGTTCCAAAAATAACCTCATGTACCCATGGACAGTTGATTTTTGACAAAGAAGCCAAAACCATACACCGGAAACAGAAATCATCTTCAAGAAATGGTGCCAGTCTAACTGTAGGTCTGCATGTAGAAGAAAGCAAATAGACTCATATCTATCACCCTACACACAACTCCAATCCAAGTGGATCAAACATGTCAAAATAAAAACAGATACACTAAATCTAATAGAAAAGTAAGTGGTGAACTGGCTTGAATACACTGGCATAGAAGACAGTTTCATAAACAACACAAATAGCTCAGGCACTAAGGTCAACAATTAATAAATTAGACCACATAAAACTGAAAAACGTCTGTAAAAAGATAAATACACCATCCATAGGCAAAAATGGCAATCTCCAGATTACAAAAAGATCCTCACCAAACCCACATCCATCAGAGAACTATTATCTAATTGCATAAAGAACTCAGGAGATTATACAGAAAAAAAATCCAAATAATCCAATTTTTAAAATGGACTACAGAATTAAGCAAAATTCTCAATAGAGGAATCTCTAATGTCTGAGATTCTTAAGAGGGGAATATGATCAGGTATTGGTGAGCAGGGGTTGGGGGCGGGGACAGGACTGAAGCCCTGAGGGCCAGCAAAAAGAATGGAAGCAGGCAACCTTGGGAGGTAGGAGGTGGGGGGACAGTCTAGAATTTACAAGAGCCCTGGGAGGTGAGAGACTCTCAGGACTCAAAAAGAGGGACCTTAGATGAAGTGTCCTATAGTGGGAAGAGGGAACTTGAAGAGTTCACCTCCAGTAGAAAGACAGAACATCAAGTGAGGGATGGAGTTGCCATCCCATAGTCAAAAACTCTGACCCAGAATTTTTCCTGTCTGAAAGAACTGCAGGGGCAAAAATGGAGAAGAGCCTGAGGAAAAGGAGGTCCAGTGAAAGGTCTAAATTGGGATCCAGCTCAGGGGGAGGCCCCAAGGCCTGACACCATTACTGATGCTATGGTGTGCTTACAAATAGGGGCCCACCATGACTGCCCTCCAAAAGGCCCAACAAGCAGCTGAAAGAGTCAGATGCAGATATTTACACCCAACCAATGGACAGAAGCTGGTGACCCCTGTGGTTTAATTAGGGAAAATCGGGAAGAAATTGAAGAGGAGGATGACCCTATAGGAAGGCCAGCAGTCTCAACTAACCTGGACTCTCAGAATCTCTCAGATACTGAGCCACCAACCAAGCAGCATACATCAGCTAATATGAGGCCCCAACACATACAGTAGAGGAATGCTGGGTCTAGAATCAGTCAGTAAAGATACACCTAACCCTTGAGAGACTTGGGGCCTCAGGGAGTGGGGAGGTCTGGTGGGATGGGGGTGGGGACATCCTCTTGGAGACAGGGGTGGGATAAGGTGTGGGATGTGGAACAGTCGGGAGGTAGACTGGGAGGGGAATAAAGTCTGTAATGCAAAAAAGATTAAAGGATAAATTTAATAAAAAAGAAAAAAAAAAGAAATGTTCAATGTCCTTAGGTATCAGTGAATGGCTAAGATCAAAAACCTCAAGTGACAGCACATAATGTTGAGGTTGTTGAGCAAGGGGAACAGTCCCCTATTGCTGGTGGGTGCAAACTTATATCACAACTTTGGAAATCAATTTGGTGGTTCCTCGGGAAATTGGGTATCTTTTACCTCAAGAGCAGCTATACCACTCCCGGGCATATACCCCAAAGATGTTCCACCATCCCACAAGGACATTTGCTCAACTATGTTCATAGCTGCTTTAGTCATAATAGTCAGGAACTGGAAACAACCTAGATGTCCCTCAACTGAAGAATGGATAGAGAAATGTGGTTCATTTACACAATGGAATACTATTCAGCTATTAAAAATAATGTAATCATGGCAAATGTAATTTGGCAAATGGATGAAACTAGAAAATATCCTGAGTAAGGTAACCCAGACCCAGAAAGACAGGCTTGTATGTACTCACTTATAAGTGGATGTTTGTCACAAAGTACAGGATAACCATGCTATAATGCAGAGACCCAAAGAAGCTAAGTAATGGGAAGAGCCAAAGCAAAGATGATTGAATCTCACTCAGAAAGGGATATAAAATAGACATTGGAAGTGGAAGGAGAAAAGGAACTGGGCAGGAGAGCAGGTGGGAAGGAGACCTGGGGTGGGAATCAGATGTAGGGAGAAGGATGGGGGAGTCAGGTGAGGGCTAGAAAAAAGAACAGAAATAGGGAAGCATCTGTAGGATGAGCTGGAAACATGGGACAGGGGATGCTTCCAGGAGTCTATGGCAGAGACCCTAGCTGAGACTCCTAGATATGGGGATATGGAGACTGAAGTAGCCACTTCCTATAGCCAGATAAGACTTCCAGTAGAGTGATAAGGACACCAACCCACCCACAAACCTTCAACTCAAAATTTGTTCTGCCTACAAGATATGTAGGGATAAAATTGGAAACTATTCTCAACAATATAAGAACTTCTGGGGGCATCACCATCCCTGACCTCAAGCTGTACTACAGAGCAGTAGTGATAAAAACTGCATGGTATTGGTACAGAGACAGACAGGAAGATCAATGGAATAGAATTGAAGATCCAGAAATGAACCAACACACCCATGGTCACTTGATCTTTGACAAAGGAGCTAAAACCATCCAGTGGAAAAAGGACAGCATTTTCAACAAATGGTGCTGGTTCAACTGGAGGTCAGCATGTAGAAGAATGCAAATTGATCCATACTCATCTCCTTGTACAAAGCTCACGTTCAAGTGGATAAAGGACCTTCACTTAAAACCAGATACACTGAAACTAATAGAAGAGAAAGTGAGGAAGAGCCTCGAATACCTAGGCACAGGGGAAAAGTTCCTGAACAGAACACCAATGACTTATGCTCTAAGATCAAGAATTGACAAATGGGACCTCATAAAATTGCAAAGCTTCTGTAAGGCAAAGGACACTGTCAATAAGACAAAACGGTAACCAACAAATTGGGAAAAGATCTTTACCAATCCTACATCGGATAGAGGGCTAATATCCAATATATACAAAGAACTCAAGAAATTATATGCCAGACAACCAAATAACCCTATTACAAAATGGGGTACAGAGCTAAACAAAGAATTTTCAACTGAGGAAACTCGAATGGCTGAGAAGCACCTTAAGAAATGCTCAACATCCTTAGTCATCAGGGAAATGCAAATCAAAACAACCCTGAGATAACCAGTCAGAATGGCTAAGATCAAAAACTCAAGTGATAGCAGATGTTAGTGAGGTTGTGGAGAAATAGGAACACTCCTCCATTGTTCCAAGTCTTAATGTGAAAACATTTAGTTTTTCATCACTGTGAGATTAACTGTAAAGTGTTGCTGCTTTCTTAGAATTTCATTTATTTATGAGACAAGGCTCATGTATCTCAGGCTGGCCTTGAATTTGCTGTGTCATAAGGATGCAACCTATTCCTGACCTGCCTGCCTCTATCTCCTGAATATTGGACTTACAGGCATGCATGAGCACTCCTGGTTTAACCTGGAGGGTTTTTTTTGTTTGTTTGTTTTTTAGTTGTTGTTGTTAAAAGATATTGAATTGAGAAGCTCCTTTCTTTAATGGACTGTCCTTCCTTTCTCTCCCTCTCCCTTTTTTCTTTTTAACCATGACCAATTGTCTGTTCTAGTTAGCTTCTGTGATTAGCTCTGATGTGACCGCTCATATATTGGTTTTATTTGAATATGTTTTTCTGTTCTTTTGTGATTTTCTTAGTTAGGCTTACTATTGCTGTGTTGAAAACACCATGAGGAAAATCCAAGTTAGAGGAGAAGGGTTTATTCAATTTACACTTCCAGATCATAGTCCATCATTGGAGGAAGTCAGGACAGGAACTCAAACAGGGCTGAAACCTAGAGGCAGGAGATGATTAAAAGGCCATAGAGGAACTGGCTTCCCATGGCTTTCTCAGTCTGCTTTCTTACAAAAACCATGACTACTAGCCCAGGGGAATGGTACCTCCCACATCAATCTCTAATTAAGAAATGCTTTACAGCTGGATCTCCTGAAATGATGACTCTAGCTTATGTCAAACTGATACACAAAACCAGCCAGTATAGTACTTATATCTATAAGTTATTTGATTATATGGTAATTCTGCTTATAAAAATTTGAGGAACTGCCGGGCAATGGTGGCTCATGCCTTTAATCCCAGCACTTGGGAGGTAGAGGCAGGCGGATTTCTGAGTTTGAGGCCAGCCTGGTCTACAGAGTGAGTTCCAGGACTACACAGAGAAACCCTGTCTCGAAAAAACAAAAAACAAAACAAAAAAAAATTGAGGAACCACCAAATTATTTTGTAAAGCAATATTAGATTAGAGTTAAAGTTTCTCACATCCTCAATATTTACTACTTTATTATCTATCTATCTATCTATCTATCTATCTATCTATCTATCTATCTATCTCGAACAGCAAACACCTTTATTACCTGAGCTATGAAAGATGGCTTATTTGCCTTTCTGGGCTTTGATCTTTTGCAGATAGAACTCCAGCTCCTTGCCTTCGAGCACACAGCCATCTGCTCTGCCACACTGGCCTGGTCTTGAGGCAATAGAGGCGAGAAGCTCTGCCCTGCTGGAACTGCTCCTCCAGAAGACTGCTGATTTTGGCATTCTTTTTACTTTCATCGTATTTCTTTTGAATTTTCTTTGATCGTTTTTTGTTTAAAATTTCCTTCTCCTCAGGAGTCAGCTTGGCCCCCTTCTTATGGCCCAGGGGCAGTGCATGGTCAGACTCGTACCACTGCTAGTAAGGTGTGCTGTCAATAAGCACAATGCAGTTCTTCACCAGGGTCTTGGTGGAGACAAGTTCATTATTGGATGCATTGTAGACAACATCAATGATCCTTGTTTTTCGAGTACAACACTCAGAGCCCCAGGAAAAGTTCCCCACATCCAATCTCAGAGCATGATACTTCTTATTGCCTCCTCAAACTCGGACTGTGTGTATGCAGCGAGGGCCAATCTTAGTGTTGGCAGCAGGCTGTCCCAGCTCATACTTCCGCTTCTTGTGGTAGGGTTTTCTCTTCTCCCTGGTCTAGCGGCACTTATGCCAGTTGTCCTGAGAGATGCCCATAGCTCGGCACTGGCTGGAAAGAGCTACTTTTTTATTTTACTTTTTAATTATGTGAACTTGTGTGCTTGTGCATGTGTAATGAAGGCACCCATGGAATCCAGAAGATGGTACTGGATCCTTCCACAAGGATTTGTGAGCTGCTTGACATATGGGTTAAGAACCAACTCAGGTCCTTTGCAAAAACTCTAGCCTTTATTTGTTCTCATTTTAAAAACAATACAGTCATCATATTAGTAGATGTGAAGTGGTATGTCATTTTGATTTTGATTTGCTTTTTCATAATAACAAATGGTATGGGCATCTTTTGTGTGCTTTTTGGCCATTTCTGTATTTTCTGATTGCTGTTTTGTTGCTGTGGGGGTCGTAGGGTTAGAAACTACAGCCTTACACATGCCAGGTGAGGGTTCTACCACTGAGCTAAATCTCCAGGGACCTTTTGCATATTTTCTTTAAATACATATCTTTGCAGATCTTTTACACATTTTAAAATTAGATTATTTTTATTGACTTTAAATTTCCTTGCATAATTCAGTTATAACTCACTTGTCAAATATGATTTGTAAATATTTTCTCCCACTCTAAGCATTGTATTTATTTTCTTGATATACTTTAAAGCCCAAAAGCTTGGATTATTTAAGAGATGACTGCCAAACCTATAGTTATAAAATTTTAACCCAGTGTTTTCTTTTAATGTTGTGTATTATATTTAGATCTTTGATTCATTTTGAATTAAATTTTGTGTGTAACATGAAGAAAAGCCCAATTTCATTACTAGTTTTGCATAGGTATAGTCAAGTCTTCCAATACTGTGAAAAAGCTAGTGTTTACCAAATCAACTGACCATAAATTTATGGGTTTATTTTTGCACTCTCAAACCTATTGCATAGATCTTTGTATGTATACTTACAGCAGTACTACTCTTTCTTGATTATGTGTTCATAGTATTCCAATTTTCTTTATATTCATGCTTGCTTTGTGTATCTTTTTCCCATCCTTATCCTTGTAATGTATGTTGCTTTGGAAATGTATTTTTTGTTGATAAAATATAAAATGAGTTCATGCTTTTCATATATAATATGATAGTTTTTGGTTTTAGTATATTCAGATAATTACTTATATTTAGATATAAACTTATCTAAAGTTTATTTAGATATAAACTTATTTTATACTTTTTCTTGCATTTTTGTTCCTTTCTCCTTTTATGCCTTATTATTTTAATGCCTTAATTTCTCTATTTTAATTTTATTATATATCTTCATATAATATTTTATTGGTTCTTCTAGGCATTAAAACTGCATACTTAAGTTTTCACTGTCTTTTACATAAGTATATGCCAATTGAAGGCAAATTGAAATTTTATATATACCTTTATGGTTGCAAGATCTTTCCTTTTTCCTTTCTTGATATATATATATATCTTGATATATATATATATATATCTTGATATATATATATAATTTTATTTTATTCATCCACAAAGAATAAATCTATAATCAAGAAGTAATTATAAACCTTAGTCTTCTCCCCCTTCTGAAACTCATTATTATTCAGAAAACATATGTTGCTAGATTCTTTGTCTATCCTCCTTCAAAATGGACAAGTTTTAATGATATGCCCTAACAGAACAAAACAGAAGTGATTAGAAATTATAGTGCAGCTTTCAATGGACTTGTTCTTGAGACCATATAAAATGTCTAGCTCTCCTTTATTGCCTACGCTGAAGACAAGTGGAGATGATCTCAGTTAAGTCTTCTAATCATAGATTTAAGTCATATGAAATGCCTTTAAGGTATTAAACTATATATTAAGTAACAGATAAACAAGATTAAGATTATTTTTAGAATAACAAGATATGAATAAATGCAGAATTTCTCAGATTTGTATATGTCATTGGCTGACAAAAACATACAGGAATTAGTTAATATGTCAGGGCTCAGACACACAAATGTGTTTTCTTCCATGAAACTTTTAAACTAAAAGTTTTTGAAAAGCAAAGGAGAGAAGAAACCCTGCTGAGATAGCACATAGATTTCAGGTGAAATGCATCAATTATCTAGAAACAGATCTAATTGTAGATCTTGGATATTCTTAAACTAGTGTTCATTGGGATTATATAGAATAGATATCAGTATTTTAAAAACTGGATTATTTTTCTCTCTGTGAGTATAATTCCAGGGAAAAGAAGCCCTTTTCAGAATAAAGAATTTAAAGACTCACAGTTATCAACAGATTCTGCTGGTTTTGTCCTTCTCTGTCTTATCTCAATTCCATTCTTTAGTATAATTACCTTCTTTACATACTAGCAGAGCTCCAATGAGGCCTGCATTCAAATCTTTCACCAGATCCACATGAGATAGATATGAGTACGTGAGACATGGAGGGTCAGAGGCCATTGGACCATTCTCTTTCAAGACTTGCCAAACATATGTATGACTTTCACCAGGGAAAACTTTATCATCTTCCTTCTCCATTTGGCTTGTCTGATCTTCATATTCAGCTCCTAAAAGAAGAAGGTATAAAATTGCGTTTTTATTTGTGTGTGTGTCTACTACCTGTAAATTTTGTTTTTATTTCTGCTGATGAAGGGATGAGATCAGACCCATACTAAAGCTGTGCAAATACATGGCTTATGTAGGAGGAGCTAAGGGGGAGGAGTAAAGGAGAAGACGAGGAGGAGTAAAGGAGAGGAAAAGGAGAAGGAAGAGGAGGAGCTAAGGGAGAGACAGAGAACAAGAGAGGGGAGATGGAGGCTGATGTTCGCTTGTCTGTAGCAGTCAAAGGTAGTTGGTATATCTAGGTTGGGTATTGGGTTACACCTCTGATTGTAAGGGTATCTTGTTATTGATCATTACTAAATATATAAGCCTTTGGATAATCTAAGCATTAGAGTCCCATTTGTACTGAGCCTGCGTGGTTGGCAGGATGGTCTGGGCACTGCCCAGCCTTGCAAAGACAGCGTGGAAGATTGGCAGAGCCATCTCCCATGTTGGTGTCTCTAGCTGGCTGTTTCTAGCTGCAGCGCACATGTGGCCTCTGGCCACATAACATATCAGCTAAGCTCAGCAGAGCTGCTGCAGCTTAGACAGTTGGACTGACTGGTGGCCCTTTTTTCCCTTTTTAAAATTTATTTAATATTTTATTTACATTTCAGATGCCATCCCGTTTCCACATTTCCCCTCCCTAGAAAACCCCTGTCCCATGCTCCCCTTTCCTTTTTGCTTTTATATAATTTTTTAAAAATGTTAATCAAAGGATTTATAAGTTTGGTAATGCTCAATCAGAAGCGTAACCCAATACCCAACCTAGATATAAAAACTATCTTTGACTGGTGGAGACCTGTGAACATCTGCCTCCATGCCCCCTCTCTCTTTCTCTCTCTCATCACCTAGCTTCTCCTCTCCTTCATCTTCTCTCCTTACTCCATCTCTTCCTCTCAATACTCCTTCCCACTTAGCTCCTCCTAATATCACTCTTCCTGTTAAAGTAAAACTTTTCTCTCAAAATACAGTTAGAGCATACTTATTCCTAATTGTATCAGTGAGGTACAAGATAGTCCTAATACCCAGTCCATCATTTTGTTGACTAACCAGAATGGTGGCCCTTTTTTAAAAGTAATTACTACAACAGGCTTAGGCAGAGCTCAGAACATTTCTTTTCCTGTTCTAACTATCCTTAGACTTAGGCCTAAAAGCTTCTAGCCTCTGTACAATCTAAACTTCCAAACTGACTGATTCAATCACCAGAGCCTGCTGGGAGCACAGACCCAGCGCTGGACCCGATCCTTCACAGCACACACCCCAGTTGCATCTTGATCCCCCAGGTACTCAAACACTTCCAGCTTCACAGGTGAGATCTTAAACCCCTTCTAGAGACCCATTGTACTGGGACCCCTGAGACCCTGGGAAGCAGATTCCCACCCAGCCAGAAACCTGGACACCTTATGACTCTCAGCTGTGCAGAGACCTGATCCCACACAACATATATACCAGTGACAGCTCAATTCCCCAGGATCACAGGATCACAAGAAAGACAGGTTCCAATCAGAGACAGGGAGGCCAGGTAACACCAGAGATATCCAGATGGCAAGAGGCAAGCGCAAGAACATAAACAACAGAAACCAATTTGACTTGGCAGCATCAGAACCCAGTTCTCCCACCACAGCAAGTCCTGGATACCCAATAACATCCTCAGGTATTAACCCTATTCAAAAGTGGAGTACTGAGCTAAATAGAGAATTCTCAACTAAGGAATCTCAAATGGCTGAGAAACACTTAAAGAAATGTTCAACATCCTTAGTCATCAGAGAAATGCAAATCAAAACAACCCTGAGATACCACCTCACACCAGTCACAATGGCTAAGATCAAAAATTCAGGTGATAGTAGATGCTGGCGAGGATGTGGAGAAAGAGGGACACTTCCATTGCTGGTGGGATTGCAAGCTGGTGCAACCACTCTGGAAATCAGTCTGGTGGTTCCTCAGAAAATTGGACATAGTATTACCTGCGGACCCAGTAACACCACTCCTGGACATATACCCAAAAATGTTCCAACATATAACAAGGACATATGTTCCACTATGTTCATAGCAGCCTTATTTATAATAGCCAGAAATCGGAAAGAACCCCGATGTCCTTTAACAGAGGAATGGATACAGAAAGTGTGGTACATTTACATAGTGGAGTACTACACAGTGATTAAAAACAATGACTTCATGAAATTCACAGGCAAATGGATGAAACTAGAAAATGTCATCCTGAGTGAGGTAAGCCAGACACAAAAGAACTCACATGGAATGTACTCACTAATAAGTGAATACTAACCCAAAAGAACACAATACATATGATATAACCTACAGACCATATGGAGTGTAGAAGGAAAATCAGGGGGTGGATGCTTCAGTCCTGCACTGAGGGAGAGGGACAGGATGATTGTGGGAGATGGAGGGAGGGGGGATAAGGAAGGGAGAAAGGAGGAGGAAGAGGTGGAAGAGGAAATAAGGGTGGCAGTATAAGAATCTGGAGGACAATTGAGAGAGGTACAGAGGGTCAGGAAATCAAATAAAAATAGGTAGGGGGGATGAGGAACTGGGGATTGCCATTGGAGGGTTCCAGATATCACAGAAACGTGAGGAGCCCAGGACCCAATGGGATTGACTTTAGCTGTAATGCACAGAGAAGGGGAACTAGAACCCGTGGAGACCACCTCCAGTAGATAAGCATGGCCCCTGGCTAAGGGATGGAGCCACCTACCAATCTCAAAGTTCTTTTAACTCAGAAATGTTTCTGTCCAAAGGAAGAACAGGGACAAAAATGGAACACAGAATGAAGGAAGGACAAACTGGGGAAGGTCCCCACCTGAGAACACATTCATGTCTGCAGATACCAAACCCAACAATGTTGCCATGGTCAAGAGGCGCTTGCAGACAGGAACCAAGTGTGGCAGTTCCTGGGGAGGTCTTGCCAGCAATTGACCAATGCAGAGTGGGTTGCTTGGAGCCAACGATCAGACTGAACTCAGGGAACCTGGTGGGGGAGCTGGCAGAAGGACTGGGGGAGTGAAAGGGGATTGCAACCCCACTGAAAGAACAACATAGGCTGTCCTGACCACCAAGTTCTCCCAGAGACTAGACCACCAACCAAGGAGTGTACCTTGAGGGATCCATGGCTCCAGATACATGTGTAGCAGAGCATGGCCTTGCCCAACAGCAACAAGAGGGGAGGTCCTTGGTCCCAGTGAGGTTTGATGCCCCAGAGTAGGGGGATGCTGGAACGTTGAGGTGGGAGAGTGTGGGTTGGTGGGGGAGCACTCTCATACAAGAAAGAGGGAGGAGGGAGGGCAGATATGGGATGGGGAGGTAGCAGAGGAGTAACCAGAAAGTGGGACATCATAGGATGGGGGTTGGTAGAGGGGGTAACTAGGAAGTGGGGTATCATTTGAGATGTGAATGAATGGAATGATTAATAAAATTTTTAAAAGAAAATACAATTAAACAGGTAAAAGAAATGAATAAAACTGTATAAGACCTGAAAATGAAAATAAAAGCAATAAAAAGCCCCACACAATCTGAGGGAATCCTAGAGATGTAAAATCTATGAAAAGGAACAGGAACAACAGATGCAAGCATCATCAAGAGAATACAAGAGATGGAAGACAAAAATCTCAGAAGTAGAGGACAAGACAGAAGAAACTGATACATCAGTTAATGAACATGTTAAATCTAAAAAAAATCATGATAAAAATACCTAAGAAATGTGGGATACCATGAAATAACCTATTATTAAGAATAATAGGAATAAAAAAGAGAAGAGTCCCAGCTCCAATGAACAGAAATTACTCTCAACAAAAATCATAGAAGAAAACTTTCCTAAAGAAAGAGATGTCTATAAATATACAAGAAGCATAAAGAACACCAATTACATTAGACCAGAAAAGAAAATCCTCCTGCCACATAATAATCAAAACAATAAATCTACAGGACAAAGAAAGAATATTAAATATTAAAAGCTGCAAGGGAACACATAAAGCAACACATAAAGGAAAACTTATCAGAATTATACCTGACTACTCAACAGAAATTCTAAACCATAAAAAGACAGATGTCTTACAGCCTCTAAGAGATCAAAGATGCCAACCCTGACTAGTATAACCAGAAAAACTCTCAATCACCATAGATGGAGAAAAAAAATATTCAAAGACAAAAACAAAATTTATAAAATACCAATCCACAAATCCAGTCCAACAGAAAATACTTGAAGGAAAACTCCAACCCAAGGAGGATAACTGCACACACACAAAAAAATGGGAAATAAATAATCCCAAACCAGTGAAAACAAAATACAGGAAGCATACACAGACATACACACAAACAGCGAGACACACACACACACACACACACACACACACACACACATATATATATACACAGACATACATAAACACCACAAACATCAAAATAACAGGGTTTAACACTGATTTCTCAACATCAATGAACTCAATTCCCCAATGAAAAGGCACAGGGTAACAGAATGGATATAAAAAAAGGGTCCATCAGTCGGCTGCATACAAGAAACACACCTCAGCAACAACAACAACAACAAAAAGACATTACTTCAGAGTAAAGGGTTGGAAAAGATTTTCCAAGCAAACAGACATAAGAATCAGGATGGAGTAGCCATTCTAATATCTAACAAAAAATGAACTTTTGTAGGAGGAGCTAGGGTGGGAGGAGTAAGGAGAGGAAGAGGAAAATGAAGGGGAGGAGCTAGAAAGAGAGGGAACAAGGAGGCGGATGTTCATGTGTCTCCCGCAGTCAAAGGTAGTTGGTATAACTAGGTTGGGTATTGGGTTACACCAATGATTGAGTGGGCATCTTATTATTGATCATCACCAAATACATAAGCCTTTGGATAATCTAAGCATTAGAGTCTCATTTG
This sequence comes from Arvicanthis niloticus, assembly GCF_011762505.2. Classification (NCBI taxonomy): domain Eukaryota; kingdom Metazoa; phylum Chordata; class Mammalia; order Rodentia; family Muridae; genus Arvicanthis; species Arvicanthis niloticus. The sequence continues at coordinate 129,696,256 of NC_047679.1, forward strand.
TACTGAGCCCGCATGGATGGCGGTATGGTCTGGGCAATGCCATGCCTTTCGCAGACAGCTTGGAAGATTGGCAGAGCCACCTCCCATGGTGGCATCTCGTGGGTGGCAGGGCTGGTATTTCTGGCTGGCTGTTTCTAGCTATAGTGTGCATGTGTCCTCTGGCCACAGAACATGGTGGCTGAGCTAGGCAGAGCTGCTGCAGCTTAGATAGTTGGCTTGGCCAGAGGCTGTTATTTAAATAATTACTTCAACAGACTTTCAACCAAAATTGATCAAAAGCAATGGGGAAGGACACTTCATACTTATTGCCTTAATTAGGTATCCATTATTGTGAGAAGACACCATGACCATGACAATTCTTACAAAAGACAACATTTACTTGGTGCTAGATTACAGGTTCAGAGGTTCAGTTCATTATCATCATAGCTGGAATTATGGCAGCATCCAGGCAGGCATGGTACTGGAGAAGTAGCTGAGAGTTCTATACCTTGTTCTGAGGGCAAACAGGAGAAAACTACTGTCTTCCATGCACCTAGGAGGAGGGTCTCAAAGTCCACCCCCACAGTGATATACTTCTTCCAACACCTACTTCCAACAAGGGCACACCTCCCAATAGTACCACTCCTTGACTCAAGCATATTCAAACCACCACATTCTACTCCTTGGCCCTCATCTGCTTGATCAAACATATGAGTCTAGAAGGTCGATACCTAGCCATAGCATAATGCAAAATACATTCAGTATTACTTCAAAAGTTCCCATAGTCTACCACAATCTCAACAATATTTAAAAGTTCAAAAGTCTTTTCTGGCAGAGCAGTGGTTCCTTCTGGTCTGGGCCTGAGCACTGAGCAGATCCCTAGAGGCAGCTCTGGCCCTAATCTCACAAAATCCAAAGGAAGCTGACCTCCCAGGAGATTTAACCTGGGCAGTATCTTAGGTAAAGAGAGCAACAACCACACCAAACAGGGAGTAACTGGGACCCACTAGGACCCAGGAATGTACTCCTGGCCCAGAGCACTGGTTCCTTCCAGTCTGGACCTGGGCACAGAGCAGATCCTAGGTGGCAGCTCTGCCCCTAATCTCACAAAACCCAGAGGAAGCGGTCTCCCAGAAGCTCTAACCCAGGCAGTATTTTAGATAAGCAGACACCAACGCTCGCCTCAAACAAAAAATAACCGGAACCCACTAGGGCCCAGGAAGTCACTCCTGGCCTGGAGCACTGGTTCCATCCTGTCTGCTCTCGAGCCTGAGCAGATCTTGGGCCCCAGCTCTAACCCCAGTAGTAACACCCACCCCACACAGTTCTGATATAACCAAGATAACAGGAAAGACAAGCTTCAGTCAGAGACAGGGCAGGTAGCACTAAGGCAATCCAGATGGCAAAAGGCAAGCACAAGAACATAAGTATCAGCAACACAGGGTACTTGGCATCATTAGAACCTAGTTCTCCCACACAAGAAAGTCCTGAATTTCCCATATCACTAGGAAAGCAAGATATAGATTTAGAATCCCTTCTAATGATGATGTTAGAGGCCTTTAAAAAGGACATAAATAATACTCTCAAAGAATTTGACGAGAACACAGGTAAACAGGTAGAAGCCCTTAAAGAGGAAACACAAAATCCCTTAAAGAATTACAAGAGAATACAACCAAACAGGTGAAGGAATTGAACAAAACCATTCAGGACATAACAATGGAAGTAGAAACAATAGACATCACAAAGGGAGACAACCCTGGAGATAGAAAACCTAGGAAAGAGATCAGGAGTCATAGTTGCAAGCATCACCAACAGAATACAAGAGATAGAAGAGAGAATCTCAGGTGCAGAAGATACCATAGAAAATATTGACACAACTGTCAAAGAAAATGCAAAATGCAAAAAAGCTCCTAACCCAAAACATTCAGGAAATCCAGGACACAATGACAAGACCAAACCTAAGGATAATAGGCATAGACGAGATTGAAGATTCCCAACTTGAAGGGCAGGTAAATATCTTCAACGAAATTATAGAAGAAAACTTCCCTAACCTAAAGAACCAGATGTACACAAACATTCAAGAAGTCTATAGAATGCCAAATAGACTAGACCAGAAAAGAAATACCTCCCATTACATAATAATCAGAACACCAAATGCACAAAACAAAGAAAGAATATTAAATGCAGCAAGGGGAAAAGGCCAAGTAACATATAAAGGCAGACCTATCAGAATTACACCAGACTTCTCACCAGATACTATAAAAGCTAAAAGATGATGAACAGATGTCATACAGACGCTAAGAGAACACAAATGCGAGCTCAGGCTATTATACCCAGCAAAAATGCTCAATTACTATAGATGGAAAAACCAAGATATTCCACGACAAAACCAAATTTACACAATATCTTTCCACAAACCCAGCACCACAAAGGATAATAGGGAGAAAGCTCCAATACAAGGTGGGAAATTATACCCTAGAAAGAGCAAGAAAGTAATCCTCTAACAACAAATCCAAAAGAAGATAGCCATACAAAGATAATGCCACCTCTAATAACAAAAATAACAGGAAGCAACAATCACTGTTCCTTAATATCTCTTAACATAAATGGACTCAGTTCCCCAATTAAAAGACATAGGCTAATGGACTGGATATGTAAACAGGACCCAGCATTTTGCTGCATACAGAAAACCCACCTCAGTGATAAAGACAGACACTATCTTAGAGTAAAAGGCTGGAGAAAATTCTTCAAGCAAATGGTCCTAAGAAACAAGCTAGAGTAGCCACTCTAAAATCTCCAGCCTGAGAACACAAAGGGAGAGACACATGGCACTACCTGTATAGGTAGTTGAGGGTGGCCTTGCCTGGCATCAGTGGAAGTAGACAACCTTGATGTCTGGAAGTTTGGATTCCCTAGTGTTAGGCAATTTCGAGAGCAGGGAGGCAGGAATGGGAGGATGGTGGGAGCACACCCTCATAGAAATAGGAAGAGGGCAGATGGGGTAGGGATTTGGGGGGGGGGTTAATGGGAGAGGAGATAACATTGAAAAGTAAATAAATAAAATATCCAAGTAAAAAAACAGATACTGGGTCTGACAATTGTAGTTAAGCAGTCGAGACTTTTTGTCAACAATTTATTATGGGGATTTTGTATAATTCCCAATCATAATGTATTGTGGAAGAGGCCCATGGAACTTTAAAAAGATTGTTGAGACATACTGTTGCTGAGACAAAGAATGACGCTGACCTGTGAGCTTGCTGAGTGCCCTGACAAGGGTGACTTGGGAGCTGTATTGGACGTATGTTCCTGACCCACCTTTGCTTGACTATATCCCAGATGGGACAAGCTGCCTTACCTCAAGTTTTTAGACCTTGTGGGATACAGAATCAAAAACAGAAACTATGTCTCTTGTATTCTTCTTAAAGGTGCCCAGCTATTAGGACTCAATCATGTACTGGTCTAGAAATCAATCCAATATGGGAAACAACAGTCTACTTTTGGAAGATTGGATCTGGACTTTGTCAGGAACATACTTGGAAGCTAGCTGTAGCTCACTATGATGTTAGGATAGCAAGAGATAATGTTGGGACAGGATCTGGATTTCAAACAAGAATTAGTGCATGTTTTAAAGCTCTTTAAATTGTCAAGCTAAAATTGGTTTTGTCTCTTCTACAGCATTTATTGCAAGTTGTACCAACTGTATAATTTCCAATTATGTTAGTCTGTTGAAACCTGGCATGCCTCTTATGGGGGTCTATCAACCAGCTTTTGTCTCACTCCCGAGTATTAGAAAACTTTGATTCTCTGATAAGAGCTTGAAAGTGCTGGAAGAATTGAATTAGGCTTTAAGTGGAAGCAAGAGGATAGTGGATTTGATTATTGCTGGTATAACAGGTTTAATCCCATTAATTGCTAGCACCAATGCTTCTGCAATAGCATTGACACAAGGAGTTAAGACAACTATTTTTGTTAACCATCTAACAAAAAATGTTTCTAATGTATTGAGTATACAAAAGAATTTGTATAGGTATCTGGGACAATGAATGATGGTCTATAACCCATTCAAATTATCTGAAGGAGGTTCAGGGTTCAACAGTTAGGAGCCATCCCTAGTGTCATGACAATTATTATTGGAGTAGTGTTACTTTTGAAATTCACAATTGTCATTATAGTTAGAAAAACGTTTAAAGACACCTGTAGGATATTTGACATAATCCTAACACCTCTCTGGGTGTGTTAATTTTGCATAATGAGATTATGAATTTAAAGAATGCTGCTCTGTTGACCTTTGATGCTGCAGATAATCCCAATAAAATTATCCATGGCCTGAGCTCAGTATTTCCATTTTGGACAAACCTCAGGAATGGCATATATAGCTTGATCAGGCTAGCCCTTCTTGTCCTGGGAATACTTTTATTCCTGCCCATCGTGTTAAAGCTTATCTTTAACAACATCAACATGTTGGCAGCCAAAGTACATGGCATGAACCTGAAAATGGACCCCCAGACAGAGTTATTAAATTAACAGGCTGGCAAGCCAAGGACGGGTAAGATTCTGCAGAAAGCCTTACCAACCTATGACAGAAATGCATTGCCTTTGATAATGCATATTCCATGATGGGTAAGGAATGCATTCTTGACAGAACAACCTAAGACAGGCCCCATTTTGTTAATGAAATAAAAAGGGGAAGAGGTGGAGAGCCTTTGGGGCTGCTTGGCAAGAAGCTGACATGGGCAAAGGACAAGGGAAGGAGCTGCTTGACAGGAATATGACATTGGCCAAGGACAAGGAAGTAGGCTTCAAGCAGGCATCTGACATTAGAGTAGAACAAAGAAGTAATTTCAGGTAGAGTCTAAATTGTAGGCTACAACATAGAGGTAATCTCAGACAGGAATCTAAATTTTAGACCAGAACAAAGATGTAGGCTTCATACATGAAAATGATCTTGGGCTAGTACAGGGAAGTAGGCTCAGATACTTTGGTCATCCTGATAAGCCTTTAGAAACTGTGATCATGGGAGTGTTCACGTAACTAGGTTTAATGCCCTGCTTTTTCTTTGACTCTGTGTTTACTGTATTGCTTGTTCCTTGAGTATTTGCATCTATTGTATTGCTAGACCCTCAACCTAGAACTGACTTCATTACATGCATGTAATCAAAATGGTATAAAAGCATAAAGGAAGAGGGGGTATAGGATCGGGGGTTCTAGGGAGGTGAAATAGGGAAAGGGGATGACATCTGTATTGTAAATAAATAAAATATCCAATAAAAAATAAAGAAAAATAAGTCTATTTTGCAATTCATGAAATTTCTTAAGTGTAATCTCCAAAAAGATTGAAATCAAAAAGCAGATAACATACCTACAACATTACAGGATGTATACTAGCATTCCAAAATGTCATGGTGAGGAAATACTGTAAGAAAGCAAGACAAAAGCACAGTGGGAAAACTCCAAACTCAGAATGCCCATGTCTAATGTCAAAGTATCATTCAGATCTCTAACTCCTTCATCTTAGTTGACTTTAATAAGTTTTTTTCTTTTGGGCTGGTTCCACTCCCTACGAGCAGCTTTCCTTAGCAGGTGTACCACAGCTCTGACATCTCTAACATCTTGGGGTATCCAAGGTAACTTCAACTTTACAGCTTCTTGTCTCAGTGTCTGAGATCCACACATGATCTTCTGGGCTCCTTCAAATGGCTTTGGTCACTTCTCCAGCTCTTATCTCTGTAACACCCTAGGTTAAGGTTGACTCCACTCCACTGCTGCTGCTGTTTTTGGTGGTCATCCCATGGTACTGACATCTCTAATACACTGGGGTTTTCTGTTGCAATGAGGCTTCACCAATAGCCTCCCATAGGCTCTCTTTATGACGCCTCAAATTCTTTGCATGATCCCTTTATTCCTGGGCCATCAACTGCAACAAAGACTGCATCTTCACCAATGGCCTTCCCTGGCTTCTCACAATGCTAAGCCTCAGCTGCTCTCCACAGCCCCTTTATAACTTCAAAACCAGTACCACCTGAATGATTTTACACATTCCCAAGTCAAGCTACAGCAGGAGGTACATACAACTTTGGCTACCTCTGGAACACAGCTTCTTTGTACTCTCAGAAAACACTTCCCAGATTTCACCTCAGTGATGCTGGTCTCTTCTTAATCACTGCTAATATCTAAGCTCCAGATAACCAGCATCAATTGTCCTAGTAGTCCCTTCTATTCTGGACTTTAAAGCTAGAGCCACATGGCCAAAGCTGCCGAGTTCTGCTACTTGCTGGAACTGGAACATGCCCCCATTATTGTATTACATTATCACCAGCTTTCTGTTTTCCAACTCCTTCATTGTCTAAGCTTGGCTGTCCTGGAACTTACTCAGTGAACTGACCTTGAACTCAGAGATTTGCCTGGCTGTGTCTCCTGAATGCTGGGATTGAAGGTGTGTACCACCATGCCTGGACTTCAGCTTTTCTTCACCTAGAACTTGCTCTGTTCCAGGCTGGCATTGAACTCAGAGATCTACTTGCTTTTGTCTCTAGGTATTAAAGGTATGTACCACCATGCCCGGGCCAAACCTTTTCATGGCCAGTATTCCTCAAGACCTGGATCAAATCCATTTTTGGCTTGTAATTCATTCCAAATGAAAACAATAACCAAGTCCCTTGATCAACTGCAACAGCATAAACAATAAGCCAGGTGAGTGGGATCTTGCCTTGAAGTCACCACTCTCTTTGTTTAACACCTTGAACATAGGATTCAGCTCCATTCAACTTCCTGGTTGGCTTTTATTCTTTTGTTTTGTTTGTTTTACTTTTAGACAGGGTTTCTCTGTGTAGCCCAGGCTGTCCTGGAACTCACTCTGTAGACCAGGCTGGCCTCGAACTCAGAAATCCACCTGCCTCTGCCTCCCAAATGCTGGGATTAAAGGCGCGCGCCACCACTGCCCGGCTCCCTTTTATTCTTTTAACTATACATTTTGTACTTTTTCTTTTTAAGCTTCCTATGCTTAATCAAAACTCTCTTCATAAAAATGAACCACAGGATAAAGTCTACACTAGGCTTTTAAAAAATTGCCTTTATCAATAGAATTAATCTGAATATTTTCACTTTGGCTTCAGTCAGACTTCTGACAAGGGCAAAACGCAGTCACATTATTCACTAAAATATCACAAGAACAATCTCTAGGCCACATATTAAAATTCTTCTCCTTTGAAAACTCTTGAGCCAGGCTCCCACAATTCAGAAAAATCCATCAAAAATGACACCCCAATCCTGAATATCTATGACTCAAATGCAAGGGAACCCGCATTTGTAAAAGAAACATTACTAAAGCTTAAATCACACATAGAACCCCACACATTATTAATGGTAGACCTCAGCACCCCACTCACACAAATGGACAGGTAATCCAGACAGAAAGTAAATAGAATTAATGAAACTAACAGTTATAACTCAAAAGGACCTAACAGATATCTATAGAACATTTCACCCAAACACAAAAGAACACACCACCTTCTCAGCACTTCACAGAACCTTCTTCAAAATTGGCCATATAGTTGGTCACAAAGCATGCCTCAACAGATATTAAAAAAATAAAATAACTCCTTGTATCATATCAGATTACTAGGATTAAAGCTGTAATTCAACAAGAACAGAAACAGAAAGCCTACAAACTCAGGGAAACTGAACAATTCTCTACTCTAATGATCACTGGGTAAAGGAAGAAATAAAGAAAGAAATTAAAGCCTTTCTACAATTCAATGAAAATGAAAGCACATGTCCCATTCATGGAACATAATGAAAGCTATCTCAAGAGGAAAGTTCATAGTTTTGAGGCCTGCTCTTTTTTAACATAACTGTAGCTATTTTGTATTTGGTTTTCATTTTGCTCATAAGGTGAAATTAAGTTTAGGTTGTCAGACTTCACTTCCCAGAAGGAATTATCCATAGGTTACACTGAATAATTCTCCTAAGAAGTCATAATGCTATGGTTGTATTACTTATATTCTGTTATCTCAAAGCTCTGAAACTCCCCTGTTCAACACCCATCTACCATTCCTCTCACCTCACTTAGGACAAATCAACTCAAAATTCAGCTGATAATACTTTGTCCAGTAAGACAAAATTTAGTAGTGCCTCCACCCTTACTTTCTGAACATTTGAACCTGTTTTATTTCCTATAAAAAGCCTGCCCTAAGAACAGACTGATATCACAGTTTGGCTCCCAAGTCCTCAGTGATCTTGATTGATCAGACATGGAGTGTGTGTTCAATAAACTATTCTTGTTCAACTGAGATTGGTGTTCATATGGTTTATGTGGTGATTCTGAAGCCCAACATTTGGTGCATTGGCCAGGAAAGCCACTTACACTTGAGCATGAGAACTGAATTCAATAGGTACCAAGATGCGCCTCTCTTGAAATTAAAATTTTGTCTGTCTGTTTTAAATGTAGAAATGTATATGGCTACTACATTTTTATTTCTGACTGGTCTTAAATGTATATGTTTACTTTTTTTCATTCTTCTACATGTAGTCATCCAATTAGTCCAGCACCATGTGTTGAAGATGCTTTCATTTTTTCCATTGTCTGGTTTTGGCTTCTTTATCAAAAATTAAGTGTTGAAGAAAGTCACCAACCTAAGGAAATATAAAAGCAGTTATCCAGGGTATCAAAAGCAAAAGCTGTGCTCAAACTTGGATGGACAGATCCAGACATGCCATGTGGTATCCTTCACTGCCTGTCAGAGAATTACCACCTCTGTTATAGGGTGATCAAGCTGTACTCTGAGACCTATCTCCACCCAGCCTGAGGAAGACATTTAAGAATACTGGCCCTGGTTTTGGAAGATGTGGCATTTAACTGGCTATTGAAGAGAGTTGGGTATATAGATTCCACACTTTATGTGAGTGCTACTGAAAATGACATACATGCTTCAGTGAGTTTCCTAAAATTAAGGCTTCCTACTGAGGCTCCTTTCAGTCTTGTGAGCTCCTGTGATACGGTTTATTTGGCCTTCAGCAACTTGCAGATTTTTAGTGAGCAGAAGATGATGACTGTTTTTCATTAAGATAGTCATAGTTTTAGTCATGTAGGGTTGAACTTTCTAAAACTTTCTGAGGTAGGTAATAAATTATTTAACTGTAAAGTACTACAAGTAGAAGTAGACCAATGCTATTGTTATTTTAAAGTTCAGAATTTTAACATTGATCAATTAAGTTCAGATAAGTTAATGAAACACTGGCAGACCAAATCTTTCCTTGGCTGCTTCAGAGAGAACTAAGCTCCCCATAGAATGATGGATACACCAGCAGTCCAGTTTGGTAGAGTTGGGTTAGCAATAGTAGTGACACGACCTAGCAGAGATAGCCAGGCCTCAGTCTCAGCTGAAGTCAGCTGACCAGAAGGAACACCAGGATAAGTTCTTGGCTATGCTTCTCTCAGGAAGCTGTACCAGTAAGACAAGCTCTCTCTCTCTCTCTCTCTCTCTCTCTCTCTCTCTCTCTCTCTCTCTTTCTCTCTCTCTCTCTCTCTTCCTCCCTCCCTCCCTCCCTCTCTCCATCAAGTCTTATTTATACCCTCCAAACATCATGTAGAAGCATAGGTCTTGCCTCATCATGTGCATCCAATCAGCCCAAGTCCTGACAAATGGAACTCAACTAGGCAATGTAAGGTAGACCAATACATGTATGTTTGTTGTTAGTGAAGAATCCTTTATCGCATATCCTTTCGTGTACTTGCTTTAGCAGAACATCCTTTCTCCTGTGTCTCAAACAGTGAAACGTTCCTTCACAAATCTGCCTTAGTCTTTCATCTGTGTCCACTTCAGGAAAACACTCCTTCACGTTTGCCCCAGCAAAACATCATCCAACAAAGAACCATTAAGTTTCCATTTCAAAGGCTTTTTATAGGAAAAAAACAGGTTCAGACATTCAGAAGGTAAGGGTTTATGGGGAGCTTAGTTCTCTCTGAAGCAGCCGAGGGGCAAGACTTGGTCTTGTGAGAGAGTAGGGTTGCTTTCTACAAGTGTTTATGAGTGGATTGAGCTGCTGCCGCCTGCTAACCTATGAACTGAACTGCTGATTACCAGACAACAGACGGGAGTTGCTCCAAAGAACCTTTCTAAACAGGTCCACTTCCCTCATATCCTTTCTTTTCCACTACCTCTGGTGGGTGGTGGGCCACAAGGGAGGTTAAAGCATTTAAGAACCATTATTTAAAAATAGGATTTGAAAAAATAAAGTCACAAGACTTCACTAAGAACAGACTGGTATCACATTTTGGTGCCTGAGTCCTCTGTGATCCTGATCCATCAATCTTGGGGAATGTTTTCAATAAATTATTCCTGCTTAACTAAGATCAGTGTTCATATGTTTAATGTGGTGATTCCTAAACCCCAACACGTAGCACTAAGTGCCTTCATAAAGAAATTAGAGAGTTGTTATACTAGCAATTTAAAACTACATCTGAAAGGTTAAAAGAAGAAGAAGAATGGGAAGAGGAAGGGGAAGAGGAAGAAGAAGAGGAAAAGGAAGGAGGAAGAGGAGGAGGAAAAGCAACAACAGCAAATGTACCCAAAAGGAGTACAAGGTAGGAAATAATCAAACTCAGGGCTGAAATCAACCAATTAGAAACAAAGAGAATAATACAAAGAATAAAGGAAACCAAGAGCTGATTCTTTTAGAAAATCAACAAGAGAAACAAACCCTTAGCCAAGCTAAAAGACACAGAGACAGTATTGAAATTAACAAAATCAGAAATAAAAATGGGAACATAACAACAGATACTGAAGAAATCCAAAGAATCATTAGGTCTCACTTAAAAAAACTTGCACTCCAAAAAATTTGAAAATCTAAAAGAAATGGATAATCTTCTTGACAGTTACCACTTACCAAAGTTAAATCAAGATCAGGTAAACAATCTAAATAGACCTATAACCCCTAAGGAAATATAAGGAGTCATTAAAAGTCTCCCAAGCAAAAAAGCCATGGCCCAGATGGTTTTAGTGTAGAACTCTATGGGGCAGTGGGCTGTGAGAAGCAGCTGGGTGCTTGGTGGAGCATAAGCCTGTAACCCTGGATCCTTATTGAACTGCAGGAGTTCTGCTCTGCTCCTGGGCCCTGGTTCTTTTCATTTAGCTTCAACCCTCCACAGCCCCTCCCATAGAGAGGTCTATGGCCATCAGTCAAGGTTGCCCACTCTCTCTATATCCAACATAGTCACTGACGTTCTAGCAAGAACAATAAGAAAACCAAAGTAGATCAAGGGGATGCAAATTGGAAATAAAGATCTCAAAGTGGGTGATGTGTAGGAGGAGCTAAGGTGAGAGGAAGAGAAGGAGTAAGGAGAGGAGAAGAAGGAGAGGAGAAGCTAGGTGATGAGAGAAAGAGAGAGAAAGAGAGGGGGGACATGGAGGCAGATGTTCACGTGTCTCCACCAGTCAAAGATAGTTGATATATATAGGTTGGGTATTGGGTTACACTTCTGATTGAGCATTACCAAACTTATAAAGCCTTTGATTAACATTTTAAAAAATTGTATAAAATTGTATAAAAGCAAAAAGGAAAAGGGGGCATGGGATAGGGGTTTTTTTAGGGAGGGGAATTTACATCTGAAATGTAAATAAAATATCCAATTAAAAACAAGAAAAAAAAATCTCAAAGTGTTGGTATTTGCAGATGATATGATAGTATGCATGAGGGACCCAAAAAATTCTACCAGATAACTCCTACAGCTGATAAACACCTTCAGCAAATTGGCTGAATACAAAGTCAACTCAAAAAATTCAGTAGCCCTCCTTTATACAAACGATATACAGGCTGAGAAACAAGTTAGGGAGATAATACCCTTCACAACAGCTACAAATAATATCAAATATCTTGCTGTAACTCTGACCAAGCAAGTCAAAGACCTGTATGACAAAAACTTCAAGTCTGTGAAGATACAAATTAAGGAATACATAAGAAGATGGAAAGATCTTCCATGCTCATGGATAGGTAAGAATAACATACTAAAAATGGTCATCTTACTGAAAGCAATCTGCAGATTCAATGCACTTCCCATCAAAATTCCAACACAATTCTTTGCAGACCTTGAAAGAGCCATGCTCTTTCAAAAAAGAAAACAAAAAACCCAGGATAGCTAGAATGATCCTAAACAATAAAAGAACTTCCGGAGCTATTGCTATTCCTGATTTCAAGGTGTCCTACAGACCAATAGTAATAAAAACTGCTTGATATTGGAATAGAAACAGACAGGTTAATCAAAGAAATTGAATTGAAGATCCAGAAATAAGCCAACACACCTATAGACACTTGATTTTTAGCAAAGAAGCCAAAAGCATACAATGGAAAAGGGAGAGCATCTTTAACAAATGGTGCTAGTATAGCTGGATCTCTATTTTCATTTAGAAAAATGAAAATAGATCCATATTTGTCACCTTGTACAAAGCTCAAGTCCAAGTGGATCAAAGACCTCAACATAAAACCAGATACACTAAATCTAATAGAAGAGAAAATGGGGAACTACCTTGAGTTACTAGCACAGGAGACAAATTCCTGAACATAATATCATAGCTCAGGCACTAACCTCATAAACCTGAAAAGCTTTTGCAAGGCTAAGGACTCTGTCAGTTGGACAGACCATCATTCTGTCGAATGAAAAAAGATCTCTACCAATCCTATATCCAAAAGAGGTCTAATATACAAGATATATAAAGAACTCAAGAAATTAGACACTAACAAAGCAAAAAAGTCTAATTAAAAAATATGGTAATAAAAATGTTCCATGATCTTAGTCCTCAGGGAAATGCAAATCAAAACAACTCTGCAATTCCATCTTACACCTTTTAGAATGGCTAAGATAAAAAAAATCAAGTGACAGCACATGCTAGCTAGAATGCAGAGCAAGGGAAACACTCCTCCATTGCCAGTGGGAGTACAAACCTGTATGACCACTTTGGAAATCAATTTGGTGGTCCCTTAGAAAATTGAGTATCTTTTACCACAGGACCAGCTATACCACTCCTGGGCATATACCCAAAAGATGTTCTACTATAACATAAAGATACTCGTTCAACAATGTTCATAGCAGCTTTATTCATAGTAGCCACAAACTAGAAATACCTAGATGTCCCTCAACCAAAGACTGAATAAAGAAAATGTGGTACATCTACACAATGGAATACTATTCAGCTATTAAAAACCAAAAAATCATGAAATTTGCAGGCAAATGGATGGAACTAGAAAATATCATTCTAAATGAGGTAACTCAGACCCAGAAAGACCCATCTGTATCATATGTACTCACTTATAAGTGGATATTAGCCATAAAGTACAGGATAATCATGCTAACACCCACTGTGGAAATCAATTTGGTGGTTTCTCAGAAAATTGGGAATATTTCTACCCTAAGACCCAGCTATACTACTCCTGGACATATACCCAAAAGATGCCCCACTATACCACAGGGACACTTGTTCAACTATGTTCATAGCAGCTTTATTTGCAATAGCTAGGAACTAGAAACAACCTAGATGCCCATCAACTAAAGAATGAATAAAGAAAATATGGTTCATGCTGCCAGGGACTAGACCATCAAACAAGGAGTGTACATGGCTCCTTGGCTCCAGATACATATGTAGCAGAGGATGGCCTTGTTTGACATCAATGGAAGAGGAGGCCCTTGGTCCTGTGGAGGTTTGATTCCCCAGCATTGGGGAATGCTAGAGTGGTGGGGAAGGAGAGGGTGGGTGAATGGGGGAGTTTCCTTATAGAGGCAAAGGGGAGGGAGGAAAGGGTGGATGTGGGATGGGGGTTGGTGGATGGGTAACTGGGAAGTGGGATATCATTTGAGATGTAAATAAACAAAATGATTAATTTTTAAAGAAGAAAATATGGTACATGTATACAATGGAATATTATTCAGCTATTAAAAACAAAGATATCATGAAATTTGAGGCAAATAAAGGGAACTAGGAAATATCATCCTGAGTGAAGTAACACAGACCCAGAAAGACACATATGGTGTGCTGGCTATTCCTGGTTGTCAACTTGACTATATCTGGAATGAACTATAATCCAGAATTGGAAGCTCACCTGTGATCCTGATCTTGAGGCATAGTGGCTGTGAAAAGCTTAGGCCCTGGCAAGGTAGTACACACCTTTAATCCAGATCCAGGTGTGTTGGTACATACTTTTAATCTGGGCCTCAGCTTCTGCTGGAGACCTATATAAGGACATTGGAAGAAGGAAGACTCTCCTTCGCCTTGTGGGACTGAGCAACTGTTAGGTCCTTGGACTTCCATTCACAGCTGCTGCTGACCATTGTTGCGGAGTTGGACTACAGACTGTAAGTCATCAATACATTCCCTTACTATATAGAGACTACCCATAAGTTCTGTGACTCTAGAGAAACCTAATACAGAAGTTGGTACAATGAGTGGTTCTAGAGGAGCAGGAAGCAGAAGTATAAGGATGAATCTTTTAAGAATCTGGAGTTTGCCAGCTGTATATGTAGGGGAGGATGGCCTTGTCGGGCATAGGTGGGAGAGGAGATTCTTGGTCCCATGAAGGACAAACACAGAGTGTGGGGGGGGAATGTGAGGGTGGGGAGGTGGGAGTGGGGGGTAGGTAGGGGCACAGCCTGATAGAAGCATGAGGAGGGGGATGGGATAGAAGGTTTCTGGGTGGTGGGGGGAAGTGGGGTAAGGGGATAAAATCTGAAATGTAAATATACCCAGTAAAAAAAAAAAAAGAATCTGGAGTTTGTTTAATAATTCACCAGCACCTTCAACTACTGAAACCTCTCCAGATACTCTCTCCTGGGAGCTAAGAGAACATTGAAGACCTGTGGTTGAAACATATTTAAAATGTAAAGAAGCTAATGCCTTTGATTATCTTGATGAATCAGGTGATTCCGTGTACAAGTTTCTACAGGTTGGGGAAAAAAACTGGAAAATAACTTTGCTGGCTGGTTGTTCTTAGTATCTCTGGAAAAAACAATGAAGTAAAAGAAAAAGTTGTATGATAAAATTGAACAGATCCAGATGCAAGTAAACAATCTAAAGGTTTCTAAGTGTGTCCTTGAAGAGAATCTTCTCTCCAGCAGCCATAGAGCTCAAGTTGTAGGAAATCAAACTGAAGTCCTTCATTATAAGATTGGTGAATTACAGTGAAAATTAAAGTCTCAGCCTCAGAGGGTGTCAGCAGTTAAAAAAGGGCACTAATTGGAAAAGAATGAGATTCTATAACTTGGTATGGGAATGTGTGGGAGAACTCTGTTGAAGCTGAGAATTTTGAATCTTCAGATTCTCAAGGGTTTTGCCCCACCTGAGGAAATAGTACCCTCAGCCCCACCTCTTGAAATGATGCCTTTTCCACATGAGGAAATTAATCCCTGAGAGTCTGATAAACCAGCAGTGACTTTTGCTGAAGAAAATGTCAGACAAGACAATATTGATGTTTCTCAAGGCCCACCAATAGTTTCTTCTAGACCTATAAATCAAAACAGGCCCCTAGAGGGGAGGTAGAAAGTGCAGTCCATGAGGAAATGTGCTGCACTACTAAGGAGCTTAACGAGTCTGCTAATTCATTCAAGCAGAAGTCTGGGGAATGTGTGTGGGAATGGAGTTTAAGGGTGTGGGATAATGGTGGAAGGCACATAAAACTAGTTAAGGCTGAGTTTACTAACATGGGCCCTCTGAGTGGAGATTCTAGGTTTACTATGGAAGCTCTCATAGTTAAAAATGATGTTAGAAGTTTGTTTGAATGGTTGGATGAAGCATTTATCAAAAGATGGCCTACTGAGAAAGAGTTGAAGATGCCTGATATTCCTTTGCTTAGTGTTAACGAAGGGATTCTAAGGCTCAGGGAAATTGCAATGCTAGAGTGGATACATTGTATAAAATCTAATCCTCCACAATGGGAAGGCCCAGAAGATGCGCCCTTCACGAATCCCATAAGACGAAAACTGGTGAGAGGGGCGCCAACACATTTGAAAAGTTTTGTTCTTGCCCTTTTCCTTGTGCCAGATTTAGGGTTGGAGATATGCTGCTCAATTAGATTAATTAAATGCAGTGGGTTTAATTGGGCCCCGAGTAACAAGGGCCAGGTGGAATCATTGAATCACCAGAGACAAGGTGATCATAGTTATTATAATAGGCAGCATAGACAAAACAATGTTTATAATAACATACCCTGTAATGGTCAGCACAGGAGAGGTGAAATTTATAATGCCATGACTCGTTCAGACCTTTGGTACTGGCTAATAAGTCATGGTGTTTCCAGGCATGAAATAGATAGGAAGCCTACTGCATATCTGTTTGATCTGCATAAGCAGAAAAATTCTCAAACAAATGAAAGAAAGGCTACATTGGATCGTGGCAAAAGGCAATCTTGGACAGTGAATCAATTTTCAGACTTCAGCCACTTTTTAGACCCAGAACTGCTTGAATGAAGGGGTGGCCAGGTTCCCCTGAGGAAGGATCTTGATAAAAATTTTGCTGTTAGCCTTTCTCCAGTTCTTCTCCAGAGGGACCTACAACCTTTTTCAAGGGTAACTGTACATTGGGGGAAAGGAAAAAAATCAGACTTTCTGGGGCTTACTGGATGCTGGTTCTGAACTGACACTGATCCCAGGAGATCCCAAGAACATGGGCCCACCAGTTAAAGTACGGGCTTAGGCTTATGGAGGACAGGTAATTAATGGAATTTTGACTGATATCTGACTCACAGTAGGTCCTGTAGCTCCCCGAACACATCCTGTGCTCATTTCCCCAGTTCTAGAATGTATAATTGGGATAGATATACTCAGAAATTGGCAGAATTCTCACATTGGTTCCCTGACCTATGGAGTGAGGGCTATTATGGTTTGAAAGGCTAAATGGAAGCCTTTAGAGTTGCTTCTGCCAAAGAAAATAATGAATCAAAAACAGTATCATTTTAAAATTCTTGGCCTCTTTTTAATTAAATGTTATTACATACATAGGCGCTGAACACACTAGGATATGATAGAAAGGTTTTTAAAAATCAGGTTTTTATTAAGAGGAATAATACTCTATTTGATGAATGACATAGAATTTAAAATATATTGTTAAAAATTCATTCATGAGGCTCTAGAAGGCTCAGCAGACACGAGTACTTACTGTTATTGTGGACCACCTGGCTTCAGTGCCCAACACCTATACAGCAGCTTATTACTATAGATAACTTCAGATCCAAGGGATCTAATACCCACTTTTGACCTCTGTGAATTCCTATATACACATGGTATACATACACATACACACTCAAACACACATACACAAACACACACACACATATATATACACACACATATAATAAATTTATAGATATTTTTTAAAATTTCACTTATTAAATATTTACTGAGTTTTTACACAAAATTAAGAATATAAATGAATTAACACTTATGGAGCAAAGAGTTTACATGTACAGAGTAAAAGGTATTTCTGGTTCTTGGTGGTAACTAGCAGGTTCCTTCCATGAAATTTATGCACTTGAGAGTT
Organism: Arvicanthis niloticus; assembly: GCF_011762505.2. Lineage (NCBI taxonomy): Eukaryota > Metazoa > Chordata > Mammalia > Rodentia > Muridae > Arvicanthis > Arvicanthis niloticus. The sequence goes on from NC_047679.1 coordinate 129,713,751, forward strand.
TCTACACTAATATAAGAAAACATTCAAAAACACACACAGAAATATATCTGTCTTTAAAGAGTCTTCTCATATTGCACCTATTTCATTAGGGAATCCCAAAGAGTAGAAAGTTTGCTTGATATTTGGCCACATTAGTCTGAAAATTGTCAAGTTAAGACCTTTCCATTTCAGAATGACAACTTAGGGTATATAATATAGACTATGTGCTCCAATAATTTATTAATGATTTTCTTTATTTGTAAATGCTATAGACTATCTTGACTATGACTTATTGGAGTTAACTGGCACCCCATTCACCCCTTTCTTAAATTATGAGGTTAAGCAGAAACTAACTAGAGTGGAGCCCATGGTCAAATGTGTTATTTTAATGCCCTCATCTTGATTTGCTAAACAGTTATTAGCATGTGAAAATAAGATGAGGAACTATTAAAAGTCCTTTCCTTATAAAAATTATATTCTAAAGAAAGATGAGAATCCTATTTCATCTCCATATGATGAGACTTAATCTTCCCTAGAAAATTATTTAGACAAAGAAAGGCTGACATGGTAGGATTTTTAGGACTCTCTACCTGATTCTACAAGGGAGAACACAGGAGATTGGAATAAAAATAGCAGCATTATAGTAATAATGGATCTTTAACCTATACCCTCTGTCCTAGTTAGTTTTTATTATCAACTTGACACAATCAGAGTCACCTTTTGTTGTGATAAAAGCATGAACAAAGGCAACTTAAGGAAGAATTTATTCTGGCATATAGTTCTACTGGGCTAAATTTTTAATTATGGCAGAGTGACACTGACACATACATCTGAAGCAGGAAGCTGAGAGATTACATCGAATTGCACAAAGGAAGTAGTTTATATTAGTGAAACTGTTTTCCTTGTGTGGCAAGACCTTATTATAAGCAGATTAACTAAGGCTGATGCTCCTCCTCCCAATATAGCTCTTCCATAGTTTCCAACATCAATTAATATTAAAAAACAATATTTCCTTATTACCATTGCCTTATATAAAAATCAAAGCAAATCCTGAGTTTTCAGTGGCTATCTTTGTCATAATGTTAAAGAAGTCTACCCATAAATAAAACTAAAAGAGAAAGGAATACAGAGCAGAAATTGTGAGAAAAAAATGATGCTGAAGGAATCTCTGAATCCTTGGACCCAGCTACACCAAGTTTACTTCATGGAACTTTCCAGTTATATACACAAAATTCAACATTACCTATATAAATCCCTGCACTGTAGAACAGTGTTTCAGAGTTTAAGTTTTAGACTTGGATAGGCCTACTTGTGGACCTGATTCCACCACTGACAAGCACATGGCCTTGAACATAAAAGTAATTATTGCTGATACTGTTATTAAATTTTAATACTTATATACAAAAAAATGAATAGAATTCAAGGTGTGACATTGTTATGGTTTAGTCATGTCCCTCAAAGTTTCTTGTGCTGAAGACTTTGTCCCAGTGTAACAGTACTGAGACATTTAATTACTTAATTTTGGCTCATGGTTCTAGATGTTTACTTCTATGATCACTTATTTTACTATATTACATGGAGTAGTCACTATAACTGATGCTCTTAGAACTCAGAACTATTAATTAAATAATCCTCTGACTTTGTAAGGTATCCAGCTAAGTATTTTATTTTATAGTAATCCAAAAATGGAGTAACATGGCCCTTATTATCAAGAACATACTTCTCATGGTTCTGCAACTAGAATGGCAGGACAATAGGAGAGAATTTGACTTACCCTCAGAAGCTTTCCAGTAGGAAACACCAACAGCATGAAGACTGACAGGATGAGAAGCCATGTTTTTAAGTGTAATGACCACAGTGTCATGAACCTCAGTCCAAATGGTAGGACCTAGCAGACCTGTTAAAATAATATATCCTTCAAAGGTTACTTGAAGGATAGCATACCAGAAATCCTGTCATTATAAAAGTAAGGGTTAAAGTCACAACAGAAGCTGATGAACAGCAGTTATAAATACAGTTCAATACCCTAGTTCATCCTCAGAGTTGTTCTGAGGAACTATTTCTGACAAATCATTCAATGTATTCATTAATTTAACTATCTAGAAGAACAATATTAAAAACAAATAAAACAAATTCAAAAGTCTCAATAAATAAATAAATTTGGCATTGTTGAATGGCTGAATTAATGTGAATGATCAGTAGAATAGAAAATAAGATTATAGAAGTATACAGGGAACATAATATGTAGGACCGTATTTATGTGACAGAGGAAGGAAAAAAAGTAGAAAGATCATAGGTGATTTCTATGATTGAATTTAGATTATGACAAGTGGGTAGTTTATGACACAGAAATAAGGAGGAAATAGTCTGAAATAAGGAGTTATAGTCTGTGGATATTTTTATAAGATGCCTATAAATAATATATTGAATGAACTAAAGATAGTGGAGTAAAACTATGAAATACCTTTGTTTTTCCAAGATGATCACAGTTTTTAACTGTATTCTGTGAATTTCTCTTTCTTGAACTTTGACCAAATCTCTAGTAATCATCCAATATTAATAGGTGGTAATGATTTTACTTCTCAAGTGGCCTCCATCTCATCTTGGAGTAGGGAACATATTATGAATGTTTTACAAATAAATTCTCAAAAGTAAATCTTATATTACTAGCCTACTTTCATACAAACTGCAGAGGAGTCATGGCCCAGGGGCCAATGAACCAGTTTGTGGCTACTACATGGAAAAAAGTCTTAATTCTAAAGAGAGATGTCTTTAGAATTGAGAGTATTTATTTCCTACAATTCTAAGACAGGTAATAATGGTGTTACAAAGTAGTAGAACATTTGCTTAACATGTGCAAGGTGCTGGGTTGGATCTCTAGCATTGATAAAAATATTTCTAATGCAGAAAATATCTTAAGATCATGCTACATGTTTATTTGACATCTAAGTGGAGATAAACAGTTAATATTTCAAGAGTCAAATAAATATAGAAGTGGAGTCATTAGAACATAGATGAAAATTTAAAGCTACAAAACTATAGAAGATAAAACTGGATTGAAGAGGGAAAGAAAAGGAAATAATCCAAGACCAGGCTTGTAGAAGCCAAGCAGAGGAGACAGAAAGAAAATACAGCCAGTTTATTTCCCTGAAGGTATCAGTTAAAGATACCCAGTGAAAAAATATAACCTTTGGTAACCACCTTCTGTAAGTGCAGCCCTGGATCCTTGCTAGAAAATGAGGTGCCTAGTATCATAATTAGCACTCAATATTGTTTTCATTACCCATCCAGGGTGGCCTGGGCTTGGCAATGTTGAAAAGCTGGTCCGTGTACTCTACAAACACAGTCTTTTTATACATGATGGAGGTGTTGAATGGAAAAGATGTTGACATTCTAGGAAGAAATCTGGATAAAAAAAGAAAAAGAAAATGTCATTCATTTTGAAGGACTTAGATTCCACTTCAAAAATCAGCTGGAAACCCATTTCTTTATCCCACTCTCTTCTAATATCTATAAGCAAATTAGAACTTGCACATATATCCTGAAATTGCTTCCTTTAGTTTCCTGTAGTTATTGAATCAGATGTTGCCCTGCCTCTCCATAACAATTTTCTGCATGCAAAAGAAAGAAAAAAATGAGAAAAATTTAGACAGTAATTTTTTGTGTGTTTGTTTCAAAATTGTAAATTAAGGTCAGCTTTTGCTCAAGAATTTACTTCATAAAGCAAGACCTTTATCCATCCAAAGCCATAAAAGTCACATAAAGATGAACAAAAACTATCAGTATTTGAACAATGTTATTTAAAAGTATTTTTTTGTCTAATTTGGTTTGGACAATTTGGTGTCAGCTACTGTAAACGTATTTTAAAAAGTAGTAGTATTTCTCTATATCCCTGGCTGGCTCCCAAATGAACGAGACTGACACTACTAAATTTATTTAAACAAGCCTTACAGCACAAAACCTTGATCTATTCTAATCCTCTAGGCTAATCTGGCTACCTTCCAGCTAAAATCCCTGAGATGCTTGTATTTTATTCTTGGTCTTGCCCTTTGGGCTTCAGATGTGTTCTCCCAGCATGTCCCCTCTAACCCTTTTCGTGTCTGAATACCCCTTCTTCTCTCTCTCCCCTTCCCCTGGATATCAGAAGTTCCACCCTATTCTCTCTTCTGCTTTTATTGTCAAGGCAGAGAATAAATGGTGAGCATTGTTTACACAAACTTGAAAGAGGAGATATTTGGGATAAACATTACAATGTCATGCCTGGATTGTAACAGGGCATGGGGGCAGAGAAATAAGCATTTGATTAATTCAAGGATAATCTTTACACAGTGCACAAAAAGATTATGCCTACCTATTCCTACTATGTCAGCAACAGAAACCCATACTGAGTTCCTAATATGTCTCTGACTACCATGGAGACCAACCTGCTTCTCCATATCACATTAACTATTTTGGATCCATTCCATGCTAGAAAGGACCATACTTCACTCTGATAGGCAGATACAAATGATCTAGGTATTTGTTAGCCTTTCGTATGTATAGTGCCTCCACCTACATGACTATATGAAGCCTTACAGAGAATTAGAGTCTAGAATAATGTCATGTCACACCAAGGAAACATTGTTCATACAAGGAAATGTGTTTGGTAAGCTAATGGTCAAGGTATCTACTAGTTCTGTTTCACTGTGCCCATGAAAAATCTGTCAAAAGACAAAGGAAAAGATCTAGCATGGAAGCAAGTCTCTGTGATGATAGAATGGTAAAGGGAGAAGGGGCATATTCCCCTTGATTCACCAGATCCCCGGTGATCCACCTATGGAATTTATAAGCCAGGTGGGTTCAAAGGTCCCTATAGCAAAACTTCAAGTATCCTAACGAAATAGAAGCTAAGCCAGCTGCTTGAGAATTTATAGCTAATACCTGTGAAAGGAAGAACAATCAGGTCAGAGGAAGAATGCCTTCACTACTTACCCTATGCTACTATCTGAAGCAACAAAGAAGGGTATATCTAAGCATACTCTAATATTACTCATCTCTAAAAATTTCCACAGCATCTGTCTTGGCTATGTGTATTTCTGTCATTATATGTCTGTACCATTGAGTTTATCCCTCTCTCTATTTCATTCTCTTTACTCCTTTGCATGCCTCCTTTGCATGGGTTGATGCATACTCATCAATCCATCTCTAGTTTGTTACCTTTATCTTTTTTCTATTACATTTGCTTAGTTCTACTGAGTATGTTCTACCCATTTTCTTCAAATACTTTGTTGTTTGTGAAGAAGACTCACACTCAGATCCAGAGATAGGTAACTACCATGGCACTTTTATTTTAAACATTTCTGATTCTTAAGATAAAAGATGAATACACAAGAGAGCTGTGTGTGGGTGGTGGTCCATGATTGTAATTTAGGAGTCAAAAGCAGGAAGATCACTAGGAATTTATGGCCAGCCTGATTTCCATCGTTCCAGGCCAGTTAGGACAACACAATGAGACCCTGTCTTTAAAAAAACAATAAAAAAAAAAGAACAAGAAAAAAAAGATAAGAAAATATACAGAGAAAGTTTTCTAGGGAAAGCTCTTAGGTGAGCACACAAAACAAAAATCAAAAACACACAGAAGAAACACTTTTTCCTTCCCTGAAGAAGCTAGAAAAATAAAAGGTCTAGAACCAAGGAAGGTATGGTTCAATTCAGAATTCTATTTAAAGTGGCATATTAGATATGTATTAAGTATTATCAGAATGTATTATTAAGTTCTAGGATGAGTCTGTACCAGACAATGTATAGCTATTCTCAGGGTATTTACCACTGTAACAGAAACATGATTTATTTGCTTGCCTCAGCTTCAGTGACAATAAATGGCATAATGTTTCAAGGTTTACAAATTTTGTTTTCTCCTAACTTTTGTGCTTCCCTTGGAATTTGATATATAATTCTGCTAAATGTACTTGGCAATAATTATTCCTGACATGAATTGTTCTTTCACTTTTTTTATCTAAAACCAGCTGGAAAAAACATTATATTTTCTGACCTTTGCTTAGAAGAGGCTGAGCAGCTGCAGGAACAGATAACATAAATTTGAATTTCCTTAGCTGTTTATTTCAAACTTTGGCAGAGTCTGTCAGGATGTGTTTAGAGTGAGCTTATCCTGTTGTCAAAATACCCTAGATTATAAAATTGTATCATTAAAATAAAAATTCTAATTTTTTTCTGGTAAATACATGTGACTTCCTGCATAATAAAAAGCTAATGATTTACTATAGGAAATTCACTTTTAGAGTGTATAGTATATGTGTGTACTTCTCTCTTCCTCTCTCCACCTTCCCCTCCTCCTCCACCCCGTGTGTGAATATGGAAGTCAGAAGTTGATGTTGGTGTTTTTAAAAAATCTTTATTACGTGTTTGTATCTGTGTGAGTGAAGGGATGCAGGAAGCCTGCCTCTGTGCTTTCTTGCAGCCTGTGCAAAGCTCCCCTACCCACCCCTGCTCTTTTTTGCCTGCGCAGAGCTCCCCTCCTCTCCCCAGCTCTTCAGGGAGTGCCAGGTCTGGCGTCGAAATATTGCTATCCCGTTTTCATGGTGGCACTCCCTAACGAACAGATGCTGGTGCTTGGGAATAGACAAACAGCAACATCTCTCAGCCCCCATGTCACCGAAGCTGGCACCCTCTCTGACAGATGGCCAGCAGTTCCAGGTGCAGATGGCTCCTGTCCTTGGGAGAAGCAAAGACCAAACATCCTTGGAGAGATACGTGCCATACTTCAGGCCATGAGAGGAGGGCAATTAAGCGTTCCCAGACAGCTGTGGCCAGTTTATAAAAATGTACTAGTTCTTAATAGCACTATAAAGTTATTTTTTAGGTCAAAAGAGCTCCCCCTCTCAGTTGTGTGATTCCACCCTGCTTTCTGAACAAATAATATTGTGTTTAAAAGATGACTTCCCTTGTCACCTTGCCCTATCATGTAACCCTGAAGTCTGAGAATCACTGCTTATGCTTGTATGTGTGTAAGACCCCAAGCCCCTAGATGCATGGTAACATTCCTAACCTGTGCAGTGGGAAGGGTTTGTGACCTGAGTCTGGCTCAAATAAAAGGCTCTTTTGTTACTTTACAATGGGTTGGCTATTCTTAGTGTTCTGAGAATCCTGAGACTGGGCATAGCATGAGTATATGCCATGTAAGTGCAGGTACCTGCAAAAACCAGAAGACAGCTTTGCATTCCTTAAACCTAGAGCCGCAGGTGGTTGTGAGCCATCATGTGAGTGCTGGGATCTGAACCTGGGTCCTGTACAAGAGCAGAAACAACTAAACCACTGTGTCTTCTCTCAGGATTCAACCTTATTTTTTTTTTTTTGACTGAACCTGGAGCTCACTGATTCAGATAGACTGACTATATGGTAAAGCTTCAGGGATCTGTCTGTCCCTGCTTCCCCTGTGCTAGAATCTTTTATGTCGTTGCTGGTGATATGAACTCAGTTCTTCATGTTTGTAAAGCAAGTGTTTGAGTCATTTCCCAACCCTCCTCAATTCAATTTTATACTAAAAGTATTATTCATTGTGTCAGTCCACTAGATTGCCATTATAATACATACATACATACATACATACATATGTGTACCAGCAACACACATGGTACACAAATATACATGTACTTTCATCAATAGCTTCTTTAAGGCTCTCTTCGGGGTGCCAAGCTTCAACTTCTCTGCATGATCCCTTTAATCCTGTGCCTCCAACTGCTACTGAACCCTTTATGTCTTCAAACCCAGTACTACCTGGGAAACTCTTACACTACCAAGTTCAGCTGCCTGTATGAGGTACAACCTTGGCTGCCTGTGAAGCACAGCTTCTATGTGCTGACTCTGAGGAAATACTTCTCACATGATTTCACCTTAATGATGCTGGTCTCTTCTTAATCACCACTAATTTCTCATCTCCAGCTAACTAGCACCAATTTCTCATTCACACAAAGAAAACATGAACAGGGCTGGAGAGATGGCTCAGCAGTTAAAAACACTGACTGATTTTCCAGAAGTGCTGAGTTCAATTCCCAGCAACCTTATGGTGGCTCACAACAATCTGTAATGGGATCTGATACCCTTTTCTAGTGTGTCTGAAGACAAGCTACAGTGTACACACATATATAAAATAAGTAAATTATATCTTTAAAAGAAAACATGAACAACCCAATTTTTTTAAAAAAGGCTGCGGAAGTGAACAAAGTTCTCATTAGAAGAAATACAAAAGCTAATAAACAGCTTTAAAAGTGTTTAACATTATTAGCAGCTAGAGAAATGAAAATTAAAATTACTTTGAGATTCCTTCTCATCCCAATTAGAATGCCTATCATCATCAAAATAAGTAAGTAAGAAATAAATAAAGAAAGAAAAAACAACAAGTTCTGGTGGGGATGTTAGAAAAGAAGAACCCATATTCATAGAGTGTAAACTGGTGAAGTCACTTTGAAAATCAGTGTGGAGGTTTTTAAAAAGCTACAAACAAAACTAGTATATGAGCCAGATATGCCACTACTACATATATGCCTAAAAGACTGCATATTCTACTATGGAGGTTTTGCATATCCATGTCCATTACTGCTTTATTCACAACACCAAGGAAATGGAGTTAGCCTAGATATTCATCAACTGATGAATGGATAATGAAAATATAATATATATATATATATATATATATATATATATATATATATATGGAACTTTATCAGTTCAAGACCCCTCAAGACCAAGTTTTCAGGGTGACAGAGGGCAGGGAATAAGAGACAAAGACAAGAGATAGAGGAAATGTAGAAGGGGAAGGGAACATGGGGGAGGGTTAAGAGGTATTTGTCCTGGAAGGGGGGGTTGACAAAAGCCTGCCGCTGGACATTGAGGAGACACATGTGGCACATAGGTAAATGGCAGTTTATAAAGGTAAAATGGGAAACCCTGTGTTAGGATGAGGTTTTTTATTTTAATTGGGCATGTTAATTAGGTGAGCCAAAGGGGGCTTTTAATTGCTAGATTTCAATACTTTGAAGGCTGGACCTTGGTAGTCAGCTTCAGGAGGAGGAAGTGGCCAAATAAGGAAATAGACCTTGGTGACTAGCTTTAGGAATGTAACCTAATGGTTTTTAGCAAGTCAGAGAAAATGGGAGAGAAGGGCAAGGTCTGCCAGAGCCAAGCCAGCCATGCTAGGGCTGGCCAGAGTCCTTCAACATACACAATGGAATTCTATTTAACTGTAAAGAAAAACAAAACCATGAGTCACAAGTAAATGGGTGGAGCTGGAACACCAAAAAAATGCCACATGTTCTCTCTTATTTGTGGATCTTAGCTCTGAATCTTTAGGTTTGATTCTGTAACTTAGAATAACAGAAGAAGCCAGAAATAAACAAAGAGACCATGGGGGAAGGGGAAAGAAAGAGCTCTAGAAATAAGGATAGCAGGACACAGTGGGAAAGGAAAACTGGAGGGGATGCTTTCTAGTTGTTAGTTGGGAAGTCTCCCAGAGACTCCTCAAAACAATATAGGCTACTGTCATTGTTCTTGGCTACATGCCAAATTATGAAGATAACATCCTATTATTGAAGACACCACATGTTTTGGTCATAGAAGTTGGGAAGAATTCAGCTAGTACTAACCTGGAAACCCCCTCCCTGTGGGTTAGCATTCATAGTGTCAGAAGGTACTATGAAAGCTACCAAAAGGAAAAAGTTATCAGTTCTACCAGATGTAAGCCCAAGAACCACAACAATGATGAGACCAGCAAGATGCCTCAATAGTGCAATAGTAATACTTGTGTCTAGGAAGTAACCAACAATTGTCTAATTGGATCTAAAACCTGTTCAGTTGGAGGGAACTCATCACCTTACCAGGAACCTGTGGCTGAAAAGATAATAGACCCTACAGGAGGATCTACTACTACCCTACCACTAAAGTAATATAGTTTCCATCTGCCTTCTAAATACCCATTCTTATACCACAAGTAAGTACAGCTCTGCTATCTCAAGCTTCTTTGTACAATAGACAAAGTCTATTAGAGAGAGCCACAACTAATATGTAGAGAATAGTGACCATGGGGACACAGTCCCCATGTCCCCATGTAACAAAGTCTCTATATCTAGGACTCAGGAAACATAATGGAAAAGTAGGCAGAAAGATTATAAGAGCCTGGGGACCAGAATGACTACTTTGTGATAGTGTCTTCTGGGCAGAACAGATATTCTGTACTCATGGACACATACATTTGAGAGGGACTATTTGGGGGGACATGAGAAAGTTGTAAGGGCTAATAAAGAGGTAAAAATGATGCAAATGTAATTTACTAATATATAAAATCCTCAAATTAAAAAAATTAGACAAAGATGAAAAAAGAAAAGAACACATTACTTTTAATAAGTAATGGAAAATATAGCAAGATAAACAAAAAGAAACTAACAAGAGATAATATGTATTAAACATAAAATTAGTGAAACATTTAAAAACAACTCATAAATGTTAAATGTTGTGGTGCACATCTGTTATTTCAGAATTCAGGAGGTAGAGACATGAGGATGAGAAGTTCAAAGTCATCTTTATCATCTAACATAATATGTTGGAAGCTAATATGGTCTACATGCAATACTCTCTCAAACAAAATAAAACCTCCAAATTCATTCTTTCAAAGAACTACCACCAACAAAACAGGAAAATTTTTGGCAAGCTTATTCACAGTTAAAAAAAAAAAGAAGAAGACTCCAAAGAAATATGGGTGAAACATATAAAAAGTAAAATCTGAAAAATCAACTCTGATAGCCAACATGCATTTTAAAAGATCATGAATTTCATTAGAAGTAAAATGCTACAATTAAAGATACAATATTAATATATACTTATAGGACTGGCAAAAATTAAGCAATAATGTAAGACATTCCTGATGCAAATGCAGAGATAAGTATAATCCCATGCTCTGAAGATCAAAATGTAAAAAGAATCTTGAACTTTCTAAAAATTTAAACTAAAACAGCTGATTGCAATGGCTCACACCTTTTAACCCCAAACTTACTAAGCAGAGGCAAGTGGATATTTTTGAGTTCTAGGCCATTCTGGTCTTCATAGTGAGTCCCAGGCCAGCTGGAGATATAAAAACAAAACAAGACAAAAAACTAAAACAGAACTATTTCCTTTGTTCCAGCAAGATAATATCAGAGAATCTATTCACCAAAATAACAGTAATGTGTCTGGGACTGTATCTCAATGATAAAGCACTCATAAACAAAATAGGAGACCCTGAAGTCCATCCCAAAATGAGTGAATTAGTGAGTGAATGAACACAGTACATAACGATATAGGATAGAGACCCCATGCCAAACGGTAATGAGATGAATGTGTTTATTTTATACTTTTGTATAGATGTGTACTTTTGTGTAGAAATAATGTGTGTAATAATAACACTTTAAAAGTTAAAGATTACTGACTGGACCCCTTAGTATAAGCAGTCTAATTGCTTAGAATGTCCTCCCCCACCACCTTTTTCACACACACACACACACACACACACACACACACACACACACACACAGAGAGAGAGAGAGAGAGAGAGAGAGAGAGAGAGAGAGAGAGAAATGCTTAGTCATTATTAATTTTATAAAAATGGGATATTATACATAATTTATATGCCTTTTCACTAAGTAACACCTAGTAGAATTCCCTCCGGGTCAGAAGAAACAACCTTAATTCATCCTTTTTAATATATGTATAAGAGCTGGGTCATACAAATAAACACAGTAAAAGTCATATTTTCACAATGTTGCACTTGACAGGATTTTTACCTTGAGTCCGTATGCAGCACACTGAGCAGATCACTCTGCATATAGTTCCAGGACAATTCCACTGCACCAAGGTAGTATCTTCTGGTGGCACTAGAGCAGAAATTTAAAAATCTCAGAAAGAAGCAAGTGAAGAGTGCTATTTGCATGGTTTTTATTACTAGAAAATGTTCAACTAAAGAAATGAAAATTTAACTCTTCTCTAAAATAACTTTAGCTCTTAAGAACAAAAAAATTAAAACTTTCATGATTAAGTGAAAAGTCCTAAATATTTTGCAGAGGATTTTCTGGAAGTTTATCTGCTGAGAGTGACAGTAGCATTAGCACTAAACAGAGCTGAAAAGATTGCTTCCTTTTGGGCAGTAGGAAGCAGACACAGGAAAACTGGAATAGGAAGAGTGGCTGAGTTAAGGCTTAACCCATTCCCTGCTGGGAGCATCCTACCAAGTTTGAATCCTTATGAAAAGGAACAGAATACAGAGAAGGAGCTTTCAATTGTATTCAAATTCCTAGTCTATTCTAAAAGGTCTGTTCCTTGGTACCTGTAGCAAAGAAACTCTAGATAGTAAAGATTCTGGAATCTGCATGAAATTTAAAAGCTTCCTCCTTGGGATTTACCAGATCCCAGCTTGCTTTCTCCATAGGAACTTTCCATCTGCCCACATAGCCTGGAGACCTAGATAGGATACCTGTGCCCTATGTTTTATTTGCTGTTGCTGTTGCTTTGTTAACACAAACTAGAGTTATTTGTAAAGATAAATCTCAGTTGGAAAAAAAAATGTCTGTATCATATGGCCTATGGCAAGTCTGCTGGGCACTTTTTTAAATTAATGATTAATATGGGAGGCCCCAGGTAGTCATAGGCAGAGCTACACTTGGACAGGGAGTCTTGAGTTGTATAAAAAAACAGGCTGATCAAGACATAATGATCAAGTAAGTAAGCAGTTTTCCTCCATGATCTTTGCTTTAGTTCTTGCACCCAAGTTCCTGACGTGCTTGAGTTTCTGTCCTAACTTCCATCAGTGATTGGTTGTTATATGGAAGTATAAGTTAAAATAAACCCTGTTGCTTTTGGTCATGGTGTTTTATTAGGGCAAGAAAAACCTTAACTAGGACACCATCCCTCCCCAAAAAGCTTACCATATGACCCATCTATATCACTCTTGGGATAAAAGGATTCTATATTCCACTATAGGGATATTGGTATATCCATATTCATTGCCATTCAATTCATAGTAGCCAGTAAAGAGCCTGGATATCCACCAACTGAAGAATGGTTAATGAAAATGTGGTACCCCCTTGCATGGTCCTTTTGGCTGGAGCAGACACCTAGCTAGTCTGCTCCCATGAAGACACTAGATCCTGAGCCATCCTAGAGGAACCACTGCACTCAGAGCAGCAGGATTTCAGGATCACAGAGGCAGCCTGAGTCCCAGGAGCTCTTCCACCCAGAAGCTCAGGATCACAGGATCGTAGACACATCAGGACTCTGAGTAGTTCTGACACAAGCAAGATAACTGGAAAGACAGGCTCCAGTCAGAGACAGTGAGTACAGGTAGCACTAGAGTTAACCAGATGGTGAAAGGCAAGCACAAGAACATAAGCAACAGAAACCAAAGTTACTTGGCATCACCAGAACCCAGTTCCCCCACCATAGCAAGTTCTGAACACCACATCACAACAGAAAAGCAGGACTCAGAATTAAAATCACTTCTCATGATGATGATAGAGGACTTTAAAAAGGACATAAACAACACTCTCAAAGAATTTGAGGAGAACGCAGCTAAACAGGTAGAAGCCCATAAAGAAATGCAAAAAAACACAACCAAACAGGTGAAGCAATTACACAAAACCGTCCAGGATCTAAAAATGGAAGCAGAAACAATGAAGAAATCTCAAAGGGAGACTACCCTGGAGATAGAAAACCTAGGAAAAAGATCAGAAGTCATAGACGCAAGCATCACCAACAGACTACAAGACATAAAAGAGAGAATCTCATGCGCAGAAGATACCATGGAAAACATAGACACAAGTGTCAAAGAAAATGCAAAATGCAAAAAGCTCCTAACACAAAACATCCAGGAAATCCAGGACACAACGAGAAGGCCAAACCTAAGGATAATAGGTATAGATGAGGGTAAAGACTCCCAACTTAAAGGGCCAGTAAATATCTTCAACAAAATTATAAAAGAAAACTTCCCTAACCTAAAGAAAGAGATGTCCTTAAATATACAAGAAGCCTACAGAACCCCAAATAGACTAGACCAAAAAAGAAATACCTCCCGTCACATAATAATCAAAACATCAAATATACAAAACAAACAGAAGATACTAAAAGCAGTAAGGGAAAAAGGCAAAGTAACATATAAAGGCAGACCTATAAGAATTACACCAGATTTCTCACCAGAGACTATAAAAGCCAGAAGATTCTGGACTGATACTATACAGACCTTAAGAGATCACAAATGCTAGCCCAGACTACTATACCCAGCAAAACTCTCAATCACTATTGATGGAGAAACCAAGATATTCCATGACAAAACCAAATTTACACAATATCTTCCCACAATTCCAGCACTTCAAAGAATAATGGATGGAAAGCTCCAACACAAGGAGGGGAAACTACAACCAAGAAAGAACAAGAAAGTAGTATTCCAACAACCCCAAAGGAAGATAGTTGCACAAACATAATTCCACCTCAAATAACAAAAATAACAGGAAGCAACAATCATTTTTCCTTAATATCTCTTAATATCAATGGACTCAATTCACCAATAAAAAGATGCAGACTATCAGCCTGGATACATAAATAGGACCCAACATTCTGCTGCATACAGGAAAAACACCTCTGTGACAAAGACAGACACTACCTCAGAGTAAAAGGTTGGAAAGCAATCTTCCAAGCAAATGGTCCCAAGAAACAAGCTGGAGTAACGATTCTAACTTCAAATAAAATCGTTTTTCAACCAAAAGTAATCAAAAAAGATAAAGAAGGACACTTCATATTCATCAAAGGAAAAATGTACCAAGAGGAACTCACAATTCTGAACATCTATGCCCCAAATGCAAGGGCACCCACATATATAAAAGAAACGTTACTAAAGCTTAAAGCATAGATTGCAGCTCACACAATAATAGTGGGAGATTTCAACACCCCACTCTCAGCTATGGACAGATCATGGAAACAGAAACTAAACAGAGACACAATGAAACTAACAGAAGTTATGAACCAATTGGACTTAACTGACATCTATAGAACATTTTATCCTAAAACAAAAGAATATACCTTTTTCTCAGCACTTCATGGTACCTTCTCCAAAATAGACCATATAATTGGTCACAAAACAGGCCTCAACAGATACAAAAAGATTGAAATAATACCTTGTACCCTATCAGACCACCATGGACTAAGACTCGTCTTTGATATGGACAAAAACAACAGAAAGCCCACTTACACTTGGAAACTGAACAATGCTCTGCTCAATGATAACTTGGTCGGGGAAGAAGTAAAGAAAGAAATTAAAGACTTTTTAGAATTTAATGAAAATGAGGACACATCATATCAAAACCTGTGGGACTCCATGAAAGTAATACTGAGAGGAAAACTGATAGCTCTAAGTGCCCACAAAAAAAAAAAAAAAATGGAAAGAGCATACATTAACAACTTGACAGCATACCTGAAAGCATTAGAACAAAAAGAAGCTAATATACTCAAGAGGAGTAGATGGCAGGAAATAATCAAACTCGGGGCTGAAATCAACCAAGTTGAAACAGAAAGAACTATACAAAATCTCAACAAAACCAGGAGCTAGTTCTTTGAGAAAATCAACAAGATAGACAAACCCTTAGCCAGACTAACTAACCAAAGGGTGCAGAGACAGTACTCAAATTAATAAAATCAGAACTGAAAAGGGAGACATAACAACAGAAACTGAGGAAATTCAAAAAATCATCAGATCCTACTACAAAGGCCTATACTCAACAAAATTGGAAAATCTGGATGAAATGGACAATTTTCTAGATAGATACCAGGTACCAAAGTTAAACGAGGAACAGATAAACCATCTAAATAGTTGCGTAACCCCTAAAGAAATAGAAGCAGTCATTAAAAAATCTCCCCACCAAAAAAAGTCCGGGGCCAGATGATTTTAGTGCAGAATTCTATCAGACCTTCCAGGAAGACCTAATACGAATTCTCTTCAAACTATTCCACAGAATAGAAACAGAAGGAACACTACCCAATTCTTTGTATGAAGCTACAATTATGCTCATACATAAGCCTCACAAAGACCCAACAAAGAAAGAGAACCACAGACCAATCTCTCTTATGTATATTGATGCAAAAATACTCAATAAAATTCTTGCAAACTGAATCCAACAACACATCAAAACAATCATCCTTCATGATCAAGTAAGCTTTATCCCAGGAATGCAGGGATGGTTCAATATTCGGAAATCCATCAATATAATCGACTACATAAATAAACTCAAAGAAAAAAAAAACACATGATCATCTCACTAGATCCTGAGAAAGCATTTGACAAAATTCAACATCCCTTCATGGTAAAAGTCTTAGAAAGATCAGGAATTCAAGGTCCATACCTAAACATAGTAAAAGCAATATACAGCAAGCCAGTAGCCAACATCAAACTAAATGGAGAGAAACTTGAAGGAATCCCACTAAGATCAGAGACTAGACAAGTTTGCCCACTCTCACCCTACCTATTCAATATAGTACTGGAAGTCCTAGCAAGAGTGATTAGACAACAAAAGGAAGTCAAAGGGATACAAGTTGGAAAGGAAGAAGTCAAAATTTCACTATTTGCAGATGATAGGATAGTATACTTGAGTGACCCTAAAACTTCCACCAGAGAATTCCTAAACCTGATAAACAACTACTGAAAAGTGGCTGGATATAAAATCAACTCAAACAAATCAGTAGCCTTCCTCTATTCAAAGGACAAACTGGCTGAAGAAGAAATTAGGGAAATGACACCCTTCACAATAGTTACAAATAATATAAAATGCCTTGGAGTGAATCTAACCAAGCAAGTGAAAGATCTGTATGACAAGAACTTCAAGTCTCTGAAGAAAAAAATTGAAGAAGATCTCAGAAGATGGAAAGATCTCCCATGCTCCTGCATTGGCAGGATTAATATAGCAAAAATGGCCATCTTGCCAAAAGCATTCTATAGATTCAATGAAATCCCCATCAAAATTCCAAATCAATTCTTCATAGAGATAGAAAGAACAATTTGTAAATTTATTTGGAATAACAAAAAACCCAGGACATTGAGAACAATTCTCAACAATAAAAGAACTTCTGGGGGAATCACCATCCCTGACCTCAAACTGTACTACAGGGCAATAATAATAAAAACTGCATGGTATTGGTACAGAGATAGGCAGGAAGATCAATGGAATAGAATTGAAAATCCAGAAATGAGCCCACACACCTATGATCATTTGATACTTGACAAAGGTGCTAAAACCATCCAGTGAAAAAAGGACAGCATTTTCAGCAAATGCTGCTGGTTCAACTGGAGGTCAACATGTAGAAGGATGAAAATCAATCCATTCTTAGATCCTTGTACAAAGCTCAAATCCAAGTGGATAAAAGACCTTCACTTAAAACTAGATACACTGAAACTAATAGAAGAGAAGGTGGGGAAGACCCTCGAATACCTAGGCACAGGGGAAAAGTTCCTGAACAGAACACCAATGGCTTATGCTCTAAGATCAAGATTTGACAAATGGGACCTCATCAAATTGCAAAGCTTCTGTAAGGCAAAGGACACTGTCAATAAGACAAAATGGCCATCAACAGACTGGGAAAAGATCTTTACCAATCCTACATCCAATAGAGGGCTAACATCCAAGATATACAACGAACTCAAGAAATTATACTCCAGACAACCAAATAAACCTATTAAAAATGGGGTACAGAGCTAAACAAAGAATTCTCAACAGAGGAAACTCGAATGGATGAGAAGCACCTTAAGAAATGATCAATAATCTTTGGAGTTACTCCAGTTGTGGTGAGACAGCCACTAGACAAGAATTGCCTCTTTCCATCTACAGACAAATTATTGTCCAGAAAAGGACACACTTGCAGAATAGTCAACGCATTATATCTGCCAAGACAGAGTAATCAGCCCTTAATAATTCTGCAGCACTAAGGTCTATCAAATGATCCTGGGCCAGAAGGCGGAAGAACAGATGCTCCAACGTTTTGTAGTAGAGGGAGTGTCCAGGTGTTCAGAGGTCTCTATAAATTGGCTAAGGTTTAGAAGCTAGGCTTTGTGCTTCCCACAATTATAGTTAACTCAGTCATTCTGGATTTCTGACGGGGTTGAAAACTTATAGTCTCATAGCCAATCCTGGCTATTTACCTTGAGAGAAAAGACCGGATGGTTTTCAGCTGACATTCTTTCTAAAGCCAAGGAAAAAGCCAGGTTCAGATCTAAGTGTTTTAGTTAGGATAGATGACAGAGGTTCTGGTTAGTCAACAAAATGATGGACGAGGTATTAGGACTATCTTGTACCTACCTCACTGGTACAAATTGGCATAATTATGCTCTAATTGAAGTTTGAGAGAAAAGTTTTATTTTAACAGGAATGGTGATATGTAGGAGGAGCTAAGGTGGGAGGAGTACTGAGAGGAAGAGAAGGAGTTAAGGAAAAGAGGAGAAGAGAGGAGAAGCTAGGTGATGAGAGAGAGAGAAGGGGGCGGGGAGACAGGGAGGCAGATGTTCACATATCTCAACCAGTCAAAGCTAGTTGATATATCTAGGTTGGGTAGTGGGTTACATCTCTGATTGAGCATTACCAAACTTATAAAGCCTTTGATTAACATTTTTTTAAAAAGTGTATAAAAGCAAAAAGGAAAAAGGGGTATGGGATAGGGGTTTTCTAAGGGGTTGGAGTGGGGAAAGAATCTGAAGTGTAAATAAAATATCCAATAAAAAATGAAAAAAAAAAGAAACAGTAAACTAAAAAAAAAAGAAATGTTCAACAACCTTAATCATCAGGGAAATGAAATCAAAACAACCCTGAGATACCACCTCACACCAGTCAGAATGGCTAAGATCAAAAACTCAGGTGAGCCGGGTGGTGGTGGCACACGCCTTTAATCCCAGCACTTGGGAGGCAGAGGCAGGAGGATTTCTGAGTTCGAGGCCAGCCTGGTCTACAGAGTGAGTTCCAGGACAGCCAAGGCTATATAGAGAAACCCTGTCTCGAAAAACAAAACAAAACAAAACAAAACAAAAAAAAAACTCAGGTGATAGTAGATGCTGGCAAGGATGTGGAGAAAGAGGAACACTCCTCCATTGTTGGTGGGATTGCAAGATGGTACAACCACTCTGGAAATCAGTCTGGCGGTTCCTCAGAAAACTGGACATAGCATTACCTGAGGATCCAGCTATACCACTCCTAGGCATATGCTCAGAAGATGCTCCAACATATAACAAGGACATATGTTCCACTATGTTCATAGTAGCCTTATTTATAATAGCCAGAAGCTGGAAAGAACAAAGATGTCCCTCAACAGAGGAATGGATACAAAAAATGTGGTACATTTACACAATGAAGTATTACTCAGCTATCAAAAATAATGAATTCGAGAAATTTTTAGGTAAATGGATGCATCCAGAAATTATCATCCTGAATGAGTTAACCCAAACACAAAAGAATACACATGGTATTTACTCACTGTTAATTGGATGTTAGCTCAAAAGCTTGAAATAGGGAAGACTCAACACACAGACCACATGAAGCACATGAAGAAGGAGGACCAAGAGGGGATGCCTCAGTTCTACTTAGAACAAGTAACAAAAATACGCAAGGGAGCAAAAGTGGAAATAAAACATGGGACAGAAACTGAAGGAGGGGCCATCTGGAGACCATTCCACCTGGGTATCCATCCCATGTACAGTCACCTAAGCTAGACACTGATGTGGATGGCTGGAAGTGCATGCTGTCAAGAACATGATATAGCTGTCTCCTTAGAGGTCTGCCAGACTGACACATTCAGAGGATGATGCTCACAGCTAACACTGATATGATCAAGGGTTTTCCAATGGAGAAATTAGAGAGAAGACTGAAGGAGAAGAAAGGGTTTGTGACCCCAGGAGGAAAGCAATAATACCAAACAACCAGAGGCCCCCAGGGTCTAAACCACCAGCCTGGGAGCACATAGGGAGGGACCCATGACTCCAGCAGTATATGTAGGAGAGGATGGCCTTGTCGGGCATAGGTGGGAGAGAAGATTCTTGGTCCCATGAAAAGTGAACACAGAGTATGTGGGGGGGGGAATCTGAGGGTGGGGAGGGGGCAGTGGGGGTAGGGGGTAGGTTCAGTCACAGCCTCATAGAAGCATGAGGAGGGGGGGATGGGATAGGATGGTGGGAGGAAGTGGGGTAAGGGGATAAAATCTGAAATGTTAATATAATACCCAGTTTTTTTTAAAAGATGGAAAAAAAGAAAAAAGAAAAGAAAAAAGGAGATTTAATAACACAAATGGAAGGATTTAGAAATTTAGGAGGCAGTTTATGTTAATGGAAACAGCATCATAGAAATAGGAAAATCACACCCTCATAGAAGCACAAGGAGGGGGGATGGGATAAGGGGTTCCTGGGTGGTGGGGGGAATGGAATAAGGGGATAAAATTTGAAATGTAAATATTATAACCAATTTTTTAAAAAGGGAAAAAAAGAAAAGTTGTTAGAACCAACATCTTTAATAAAATGTCAGCCCTAAAAAACAAAAAAAAAAACAAAACAAAAAAAACATGAAATGAACAAAACAAAGAAAAAATATTAAATGCAGTAAGGGAAAAAGGTCAAGTAACATATAAAGGTAGAACTATAAGAATTACACCAGACTTCTCACCAGAGACTACAAAAGCCTGGAGTGATATTATACAGGCCCTAAAAGAACACAAATGCCAGCCCAGACTACTATACCCAGCAAAACTCTCAATCACTATAGATAAAGAAACCAAGATATTCCATGACAAAACAAATTTACACAATATCTTCCCCAAAATCCAGCATTACAAAGGATAATACATGAAAAACTCCAACACAAGTAGGGAAACTACAACCTAGAAAAAGCAAGAAAGTAATCTTCCAACAAACCCAAAAGAAGATAGCTACACAAACATAATTCCAGCTCAAATAACAAAAATAACAGGAAGCAACAATCATTTTTCCTTAATATCTCTTAATATCAATGTAAAGATAGCTACACAAACATAATTCCAGCTCAAATAACAAAAATAACAGGAAGCAACAATCATTTTTCCTTAATATCTCTTAATATCAATGGACTTGTCCCTACCCACGTCCGACCCGCTGAATAAGGCAATGGCAACTGTGTTCTTCTTCAAGCAGTTTATTCAGCTATCCCTGTACAGTGCGCTTCTTCTCTCTCTCTCTTCTTTTTTCTCCCCAGCTCCCAAAGCCCCTTATAAGCATTGCCTTAATCCTATCAGCAGCTGCCACGAAGCCACTGGAGACTGGCCATTCTCAATGATGCAAGGTGGGGTGATCGGGTACATCACCTCTCAGCGCATACAACTCCATATATGGAGTTGTCTTTTCTCTCAAGCAATGTCTATGCCAAGTGCCACCTTGTAATGGTAAGAGTGGAGCCACTTCCCACATGGACTCAATTCACCTATAAAAAGATGCAGACTATCAGCCTGGATACATAAATAGGACCCAACATTCTGCTGCATACAGGAAACGCACCTCTGTGACAAAGACAGACACTACCTCAGAGTAAAAGGTTGGAAAACAATCTTCCAAGCAAATGGTCCCAAGAAACAAGCTGGAGTAACGATTCTAATTTCAAATAAAATCGTTTTTCAACCAAAAGTAATCAAAAAAGATAAAGAAGGACACTTCATATTCATCAAAGGAAAAATGTACCAAGAGGAACTCACAATTCTGAACATCTATGCCCCAAATGCAAGGGCACCCACATATATAAAAGAAACTTTACTAAACCTCAAAGCATACATTGCACTTCACACAATGAAGTGGGGGATTTCAACACCCCACTCTCAGCAATGGACAGATCATGGAAACAGAAACTAAACAGAGACACAATGAAACTAACAGAAGTTATGAACCAAATGGATTTAACTGATATCTATAGAACATTTCATCCTAAAACAAAAGAATATACCTTTTTCTCAGCACCTCATGGTACCTTCTCCAAAATAGACCATATAATTGGTCACAAAGCAGGCCTCAACAGATACAAAGAGGTTGAAAAAAAAATCCCTTGCATCCTATCAGATCACCACAGACTAAGGCTGGTCTTCAATAATGACAAAAACAATGGAAAGCCCACATAAACATGAAAACTGAACAACACTCTACTCAATGATGACTTGGTCAAGGAAGAAATAAAGAAAGAAATTAAAAACATTTTAGAATTTAACGAAAATGAGGACACATCATACCAAAACTTGTGGGACTCCATGAAAGCAGTGCTAAGAGGAAAACTCATACCTCTAAGTACCTACAAAAAGAAACTGGAGAGAGCATACACTAACAACTTAACAACACACCTGAAAGCTCTAGAACAAAAAGAACCAAATGCAACCAAGGGGAGTAGAAGGCAGGAAATAATCAAACTCAGGGCTGAAATCAACCAAGTAGAAACAAAAAGAACTATACAAAGTATCATCAAAACCAGGAGCTGGTTCTTTGAGAAAATCAACAAGATAGATAAACTCTTACACAGACAAACCAGAGGGGACAGAGACAGTATCCAAATTAATAAAATCTGAACTGAACAGGAAGATATAACAACAGAAACTGAGGGAATTCAAAAAATTATCAGATCCTACTACAAAAGCCTATACTCAACAAAACTGGAAAATCTGGATGAAATGGACAATTTTCTAGACAGATGCCAGGTATGAAAGTTAAATCAGGAGCAGATAAACCATCTAAACAGTCCCAGAACACCTAAAGAAATACCAACAGTCATTAAAAGTCTCCCCACCAAAAAAATCCCAGAGTCAGATGGTTTTAGTGCAGAATTTTGTTTTGTTTTGTTTT
This sequence comes from Arvicanthis niloticus, assembly GCF_011762505.2. Classification (NCBI taxonomy): domain Eukaryota; kingdom Metazoa; phylum Chordata; class Mammalia; order Rodentia; family Muridae; genus Arvicanthis; species Arvicanthis niloticus. The sequence goes on from NC_047679.1 coordinate 129,736,612, forward strand.
TTTTTGAGACAGGGTTTCTCTGTGTAGTCCTGGCTGTCCTGGAACTCACTCTGTAGACCAGGCTGGCCTCGAACTCAGAAATCTGCCTGCCTTTGCCTCCCAAGTGCTGGGATTAAAGGCGTGCACCACCACTGCCCGGCTTAGTGCAGAATTCTATCAGACATTCAAGGAAGACCTAATACCAATTCTCTTCAAACTATTTCACAAAATAAAAACAGAAGGAACACTACCCATTTCGTTCTATGACGCCACAATTATGCTCATACCTAAACCACAGAAAGACACAAGAAAGAAAACTTCAGACCAATCTCCCTCATGAATTTCGATACAAAAATACTCAATAAAATTCTCGCAAACCAACTTCAAAAACACATCAAAACAGTCATCCTTCATGATCAAGTAGGCTTTATCCCAGGAATGCAGGGATGGTTCAATATTCGGAAATCCATCAATAAAATCCACTGTATAAACAAACTCAAAGAAAAAAAAACAGGTGATCATCTCACTAGATGCTGAGAAAGCATTTGACAAAATTCCACATCCCTTCATGGTAAAAGTATTGGAAAGATCGGGAATTCAAGGCCTATACCCAAACATAGTAAAAGCAATATACAGCAAGCCAGTAGCCAACATCAAACTAAATGGAGAGAAACTTGAAGCAATCCGACTAATATCAGGAACTAGATAAGGCTGTTCACTCTCTCCCTACCTATTCAATATAGTACTGGAAGTCCTAGCCAGAGCAATTAGACAACAAAAGAAAGTCAAAGGGATACAAGTTGGAAAGGAAGAAGCCAAAATATCACTATTTCAGATGATATGATAGTATACTTAAGTGACTCCAAAACTTCCACCAAAGAACTCCTAAATCTGATAAACAACTTCAACAAAGTGGCTGAATATAAAATCAACTCAAACAAATCAGCAGCCTTCCTCTACTCAAAGGATAAACAGGCTGAGAAAGAAATGATGGAAATGACACCCTTCACAATAGTCACAAATAATATAAAATACCTTGGTGTGAATCTAACCAAGCAAGTGAAAGACCTGTATGACAAGAACTTCAAGTCTCTGAAGAAAGAAATCGAAGAAGATCTCAGAAGATGGAAAGATCTTCCATGCTCATGGATTGGCAGAATTAATTTAGTAAAAATGGCCATCTTGCCAAAAGCAATCTACAGATTCAATGCAATCCCCATCAAAATTCCAACTCAATTCTTCAAAGAGATAGAAAGAGCAATTTGCAAATCCAATTGGAATAACAAAAATCCCAGGATAGTGAGAACTATTCTCAACGATAAAAGAACTTCTGGGGGAATCACCATCCCTGACCTCAAGCTGTACTACAGAGCAATAATGATTAAAAACTGCATGGTATTGGTACAGAGACAGGCAGGAAGATCAATGAAATAGAATTGAAGACCCAGGAATGAACCCACACACCTATTGTCACTTAATCTTTGACAAAGGTGCTAAACCATCCAGTGGAAAAAGGACAGCATTTTCAACAAATGGTGCTGGTTCAACTGGAGGTCAGCATGTAGAAGAATGCAAATTGATCCATACTCATCTCCTTGTACAAAGCTCACGTTCAAGTGGATCAAGGACCTTCACTTAAAACCAGATACCACACTGAAACTACTAGAAGAGAAAATGGGAAAAGCCTCAAACACATGGGCACAGGGGCAAAGTTCCTGAACAGAACACCAATGGCTTATGCTCTAAGATCAAGAATTGACAAACAGGACCTGATAAAATTGAAATGTTTCTGTAAGACAAAGGACACTATCAATAGGACAAAATGGCAACCAACAGATTGGGTAAAGAACTTTACCAATCCCACATCTGATAGAAGGCTAATATCTAATATATATATATATATATATATATATATATATATATATATATATATATATATATAAAGAAATTAGACTCCAGACAACCAAATAACCCTATTAAAAATGGTGGGGTACAAAGCTAAACAACGAATTGTCAACTGAGGAAACTCAAATGGCAGAGAAGCACCTAAATAAATGTTCAACATTCTTAGTCATCATGGAAATGAAAATCAAAACAACTTTGAGATTCCACCTCACACCATTCAGAATGGCTAAGATCAAAACTCAGGTGATAGTAGATGCTGACAAGAATGTGGAGATAGAAGAACATTCCTCCATTGTTGGTGGGATTGCAAGCTGGTACAACCACTCTGGAAATCAGTCTGGCAGTTCCTCAGAAAATAGGACATAGCATTACCTGAGGACCCAGCTATACCACTCCTGGGCATATACCCAGAAGATACTCCAACATATAACAAGGACATATCCTCCACTATGTTCATAGCAGCCTTTTTTTATAATAGCCAGAAGCTGGAAAGAACCCAGATGTCCTTCAACAGAGGAATGGATGCAGAAAATGTGTTACATTTACACAATGGAGTATTACTCATCTATTAAAAACAATGAATTTGCGAAATTCTTAGGTAAATGGATGGAACTAGAAAATATCATCCTGAGTGAGGTAACCCAATCACAAAAGAACACACATGGTATGCACTCACTGTTAATTGGATATTAGTAATAAGCTTGCAATACTGAAGATATAACTCACAGAGCACATGAAGTTCATAAAGAAGGAAGACCAAAGTGTGGGTGCTTTGGTCCTACTTAGAAGGAGTAACAAAATATTCATGGGAGTAAATATGGAGACAAAGTGTGGGACAGAAACTGAAGGAGGGGCCGTCTGGAGACCATTCCACCTGGGTATCCATCCCATGTGCAGTCACCAAAGGTAGACGCTGATGTGGATGTCAGGAAGTGCATGCTGACAAGAGCCTGATATAGCTGTCTCCTTAGAGGTCGGCCAGAGGCTGACATATTCAGAGGCAGATGCTTACAGTTAACCATTGATCTGATCAAGGGGTTCCCAATGGAGGAGTTAGAGAGAAGACTGAAGGAGCTGAAAGGGTTTGTGGCCCCATGAGGAGAGCAACAATACCAACCACCCAGAGCTCCCAGGGTCTAAACCACCAGCCTGGGGCACATAGGGAGGGACCCATGACTCCAGCTGTATATGTAGGGAAGATGCCATTATTGGGCACAGGTGGGAAAGGAGGTCCTTAGTCCAGTGAAGGCTGGATGTCCTGCTGTGAGGTAATTTGAGGGTAGGGAGGTGGGAGTGGGCAGGTGAGTAGGGGCACATAGAAGCAGGAGGAGGGGGGATGGGATAGTAGGTTCCTGGGTGGGGGTGGGGGAATGAGGAAAGAGGATCACATCTGAAATGTATATAAAATATCCCATAAAAAATTCAAAAACATCCCCAAAACAAACAAAAAAAGAAAATGTGGTACACTCACAGAATGGAATATTACTCAGTTGTAAATAAATGAAATAAAAATGTAAATAAAAATGAAATTAAATTCGCAGGTAAATGGATAGAGCTGGATGGAAATAATCGTTCTCAGTGATGTAACCTAGAACCAGAAGAAAAAATACCTCAGGTTCTCTCTCATATGTGAATGGTAACTCTGAATCTTTAGATATGTGTTTAAATTGGAGTACCCATAGAGATCAGAAAACTAGGAAGGATAAACTGCAGTTGATATGAAAAGGGACCAAGAGAAGCTGAAGGGTTAAGTGGCGTAAGGTTGGGAGGGCTTGGAAGAGAAGTAAGTATGGGGAGTGATTATTAACACTAAAGGTATTTGAAAAAAGTCATACAAAAACGTACTACTGTAGAAGCGTTCTAAAAAATACATGTATACATACATAAGAACTTAAATGGAGTTACCCTTCAACAGGATGACAATGTCCCTACTAAGCACTGCAGTCTAGCAAATATGAAGCCCAGTGCCAGGAATGGGTCACCTCTTTTGGAGTTTGTTGGCTCCATAAACCCCCAAACACTACAGGCTATTGCCAATTTTTTGGCAATTCTACAGAACTTGAAGATCTTAATGCTGATGATACAACATACTTGAATCAAAATACACAGAGAAATCATGCTGGCACTGACAAGATTTCATAGTGCTAGAAAACCCGTTACATGTGTGCTATTTGGGGAGACAAGTTACTGACGGTCTTACAAAGTATCCAAGAACCCTGCGAGCTACTATAATGGCTGGCATAGCAAAATAGCCTCACTGGTATGGTAATGGCATAAATATTATGGGAGTAACTAATCACTTTATGTTTGCATTTAAGGCCCACTCCACAGGATAGAACTGATACCTGTTACTGAGCCAAAAACCCATGGCTGCCTAAGTCATAGGGAAGAACCTAATATTACTGCTATCCTAAATGGACACAAAAATAAACTGCCCCCCCCAATTTCTTACTATTATACCAATAAAATAGGGGCTCTTTCAACCCTCATCTGAGAATGTTCTTTTTCCAACAGACTCACAACTAGTATATATACGAAGAATAAGAGGCAATAAAGTGCTCAACTCTAATTGAGATATTTGTATCACTCTCTTCTCTAGTCCCAAGGGATCCGAAGGCCTGTTTTGGCCTCTGGTACTGCACACATGCAAACACCCATATACACAAAGTTAAATAAAAGGGACAAGAAGCAGCCATACAAGTGTACATTATTAAGTGGTTGGAATGCTTTAAAAACGATTAAGAAGTGTTTTCCTGAACTTAAATGCCTGAACTGAAAGGAACATCAGAATTAACATAAGTTCATTGTTTACATAAGTACAAGTACGCAAATCTAAAATAAATAAGTAAAGGTGAAATAAACTCTGTCACCACCAAGGCAGAGAGGCTTTCGGCACATGTAGCAAACATTCCTCTGCGTGTGTGGGGCTGCAACTGAGGTTGTTGAAGCAGCTGCTCCGGAACAGGAAAGATGTCTCCTGGAACCAGGCCTGCTGTCTCCTGCTGCTAAGGGACTGGAAATATTTGCCCCACCTGCCGGAAGCCAGCTGCGAATGACTAACGCCTGTTCCTGCTCTCGAGATCTGAAGCTGCGTCCTCGCGATACTACTTTCCCGAAATGGCCGCGAACAGTAAAGGTAAAGGCAGGAGTAAGCGCGCAAGGGCCGGGTGGAATCACTTTTGTGGCCTAGAGGGACGGTCGTTTGCCTGCTGGGTTCCTCCTGCCCCAGGGAGCTTTAATAGCTCCTGGATAGGGCAGCGCAGAGATTTTTCTGGCGGGTGTTCTGGGACCTGAGCAAGGTCATGTTTAAACTGGCGGTTGAGCTGCCCTGGAATGTTATCTCTGCTTAGCTCCTCTAGCCTTTCGGCGCCGCCCCTACTGAGGTAACCCTAGGGACATCCAGTTACTGTTCTCAGAAGCCATCTGGCTCCCTGTCATGGGTGTGTTTGTCTCTTACTGCCTCTCAAACACCTGCTGTCCTCATTTTCATTGGTACTTTCCTAATTGTATTATTGGTGGTTTTGAAAACAGTAGGAGATATAGGAGGGTACTTTTAGTCGGCCTACTCAAAATAAAATCTCAGTGGAGCACTTTTTCCTTTTTTCTTTTCCGTTTTCTTTTCTTTTTTCTTTTTAGTTTACGTTAAGTCAGTCAATTCATTAAGCTCATATTCATCACACTTGATGCAATTGCTAAATAGAACACCTAGAAATTTCTGAGAAATCTTGAGTCTTACATAATTGTAGTGCTTACAGTAATTATCATTGTTTTCCTGGGCCTATAGACAATGTTTATGAATTTTGTTTGGCAGTGTTTAATGGGTGGACTCTGTTTGTTATCCATCCAACCTCACCCACCATCAACAGATAATTTTGCATAGTCCAGTCTGGCCTCAAACTCAGCAATCCTTATGTTTCAGTGTGACACTATACCCAACTTAATCCCACTTTCTACTGGATCCATATGTTAAATGTATTGTGTATGTTTTTTTTTTTTAAAAAAAAAAAAAAAAACTATATGACTATTTAGTGCTTCTAACACTATTGAAAAGACTTACTTTGTACTGTGGATACCTGGTTATCTTGTTAGGAAAATGATATAATAGTATGTATAAATATATTTCTAGACCTTGTATTCAACTAATTTTGTGTATGCTTGAGTCATTATTGAATACTGTAGCTTTATGAATCTTTAACTTAGCCAGGCAGTGGTAGTGCTCACCTTTAATTCTGGCACTGCAGAGGCAGAGGTGGGTGGATCTCTGTGAGCTTGAGACCAGCCTGGTCTGTAGAATTAATGGCTACACAGAGAAACTCTATATCTCATTTCCCCCCCTCCCCTCAAGCCTTTAACTTAGGTGGCTCTATATTATACTGTATTTTGAAAGTTTTGAATACCCTTAAACATTCTTTCTAAGATTTTTTTTTTGGCCATTTATCATATAGAATATTGAATTTTCTCAGATGGTTTGTTTTCAGTGGGACTTTGATATTCCCATCCCTGTAAGAATTGGAGTATATATTCTCTCTTCTTTAATCTGGATGGGACCTACTCTAGGCCAGTTTGGTGGTAGTAAAACTGAATAGCTTCTGAGGCCAGAACTTAAAATGATGACAGTTTTTTCCAGGTCCTTGACCTTTCCTCCACTTGAGACAATCACCTCTTAAACCTAACTTCAATAGTATTAAGGAAGCCCACTCTAGCCTCTGAGAAAAGTATTCTGTATATGTGACTGTAGAATTTTTAGATTATTCCAGACCTGGCCCTCTAAGTTTTCTAGCTGAAGCCTCAGATATCACAGAATAACAGAGAAGCCTTAATGGTGTGATTGAATTCAACATGCACAGAACCAGAAACCATAGACGAAGTAACTTTGTTTCATGTTTAGGGGCAATTTGTTGTTCAGCTATTCTAACTTCAACACTATTCTTGTTCCTTTGTCTGTCTATATACATTTAAAATTCCTTAACCCAGTGGTTTTCAACTTTCCTGATAACTATGCGCCTTTGATGCAGTTTCTCATGTTGTAGAGACCCCAAGAATAAAATTGTTTTGTTGCTACTTCATAATTGTAATTTTGCTACTGTTATGAATCGTAATGTAAATATCTGATGTGCAGGATATCTGATGTTTAATCCCAAAGAAGTCTGGATCCAGAGGTTGAGAACCACTGCCTTAACCTGCAAAGGACATTTTTTTTTTTTTTTTTTTTGCTAAGGATTATATTATAAAGAGAATGAACATTTTAATATTGAAACTCAGGTAGGAGTGCAGCTCACAGGCTTAGCTTTTTTAATCTCCTTAAATTTAAGAGGGGAGTATTCTATAGTTTATCATTTTTTTCTTTTGCCTGCTAATAATTTAGAATCACCTGCTTAGTTTTATAAGACACTTTAGGTATTGTTTTGTACAATAGCATTTAATAGTTTGTAACTAAACACATTGTCTAGTAAAAAGCACCCAGTCAAACATTGTTTACTTATTCACTGGTGATCTATGTAATACAGAAAATTGGTTTGCAGGTGGCTCCTAAAGAGGTAAATTTAAAAATACATATTTAGAATGCTTTTATTCAATAGTACTGTTTTTTCTTTAGGTCAGTTTAATTGTTTTTAAATTTGAGAGGAAAAACAATAGAAAACTAAGCCTAAGTTTTCAAGGATGCTACATTACATATATTCAAATTTGTTTATTTTAGTCAGAATTTCTAAAATTCTAACCCAGAATTTCAGAGATAATTTACTATTTAAAATAGTTACCTGTTTGCTTTTAAAATCTCTTAATCTAGTTAGGAATGGTGGTAAGCTATTATAAAAGTAAATATTTTCTTATTTTCTTAGTTCTTTTTTTAGTTTTTTATTTCCATATAATAGTCATACACAATGATGGATTTTATTATGATTTTATACACTTATATAATGTGTTTTAATCATATTTACTTTTGTCCTTCCCTATTCCTTCTGATCCCCTTCAATTATTTTGTCTTCACTATACTTTTTTTGATGACCCATTGAGTTTCATTAGGCTTATTTATAGGAACATGTGTGAGAGATTTTTTACTAGCGCATAAGCACCTTATCATTGGCTATACCACTGAAGAATATGTCTACTCCTTTCTCAGCAACCAGTAACTACATATCTTCATTCTTTTATAGGAAACTTTGATGGAAAATTTGAGGCACTGGATCTTGCAGAATTAACTAAAAAACAACCATGGTGGCGTAAGTTGTTTGGGCAGGAATCTGGGCCATCAGCTGAAAAATATAGTGTAGCAACCCAGCTGGTAATTGGGGGTGTTACTGGATGGTAAGTCATGTTAAAGATTTGCAATTTTTTGTGCCTGATTTAGTAGTATAGTTATAGAAACTGTCTACTCCAATTAATGAAAGCACACTGACTTCACTGAAATTGTTCAATATGTAGTGAACCATCAAATTAAAGTACTATTTGATACTTATACATGTACTGTCAGATCCGAAAGAAACTACAACTCCCCAAACTCCAAAAGATACTCCAAATATCCAGAAATGAGCTCAGCATGGACTATAGGAGGATTTCTGGTGGTTAGATAAAAGTCAGCATTCCTGAAGAACTTGAGACACTGATTCTCTTCTGTCAAAAGGAGTCATTCCTTTATCTCTGGCAAAAGAGACATATGGCTCTCCAGTTAACATATATCACCATATTAAGGTCTATGCTAGCTTTCAGGCTTCCTCAAGTCCCTATTTACAAGTACTTGTTATACATTTCAAAGCCCTAACACTGGACTTTCCCTCCCCACAGCTACTCACACTTCATATAACATGGCTATTCTCTGTTCTTGCTGTTCTCACTATGTTCTCTCTATTCTCTATCCCCTGCTATTCTCTCCTTTCTTAAGATGCCCATGTCCAGACTGCTGAATGTGTAATTTGCTTCTCTTTCTGCTCTGGACTCTTCCAAATACCTCTGTCTGTTCTTTCTCTCATATCTACAATAAAAACCATCCCCCCTTAACTGTACCATGGAATGTTTGGTGCCAAAATGCTTGCATATAGGCAGGCACTATTTGAAGTTTATATATAGGTATCTAATTTCCTTAAAAAGACTTGATACTTTTTCTTGTTTTTTAGAGACAGGGTTTCTCTGTGTAGCCCTGGCTGTCCTGGAACTCACTCTGTAGACCAGGCTGGCTTCAAACTCAGAAATCCGCCTGCCTCTGCCTCCCAAGTGCTGGGATTAAAGGCGTGCACCACCACTACCCGGCAACTTGATACTTTTAATATCTATGTCCTTTTTGTAGAAATTGAGGCTCAGAAAGTTTATCTAGATTCTAGATCAAGGCAACATAGCAAGTGGTAGATTAAGATATTAACTATTTATGTTAGCTGTGCCAGATGTTAATGTAGCAGTTTTCATTTGTTGATGTGTATAAAATGTTTGGAGCCAATTCAGTGACTGAATAATGAATCCATCAATCTCAGAAACTCCTTTTGAAAAATGTTATTGTAATGCGAATACACAGAACAGCTTTCTATAAGGAATAGTTGGAGAACAAATTCCCATATATAGCCACTGAAGCTAAAAAATATGGCTAGTATCCCTCAGAACTTAAAAGTTGTTGGGGAATTGCTCTTTGCTATTCTTCATAATTTTAATAATTTATTGTAGTTAATCTGGTTTTGAACTTTGAATAAACATAATCATTATGAATTCTTTTGATTATTGCTTCTATGTTGTTTCTTTTTTTGTTTTTTTGTTTTTGTTTCTTTAAGACAGGATTTATCTGTAGTTTTGGGTGTCCTGGAACTCATACTATAGACTAGGTTGGCCTCAAACTCAGAAATCCACCTAACTCTGTTTCCCGAGTGCTGGGATTAAAGACATACACTGCCTGGCTTGATTTTGCTTTTAAAATTGTTTTCTGTATTCAACCATTTCATATGAAGTTATAGTTTCTTCATTGTTATTTTTATTAAGAGTTCCATTGTATAAATATGCCATAGGATATTTTCCCAGTTGATGTCTGATATTGACCTTTTTCAATTTTTGAATAATGTAGACAATGCTGATATGAAATTCTTATATAAATTTTCTATTGTGCATGGGTACATATTTCCTTGATGTCTGTACCTAGTAGTTGCTAAGTTAATGGGTGTATATATTTTCAACTTCATGAGATAATGTCAGGCTGCTGCCTAAAAGTGGTTACACTGCCACCAAGGACCAAGTGTTTCTTCTGTTAAACTACATCCTTGACCAAATTTGTTGTTGCCATACTGGTAACTTCCTGCTAACCTTTACAGGTAGTGTTTTTCTCATTGTGATTTTGTTTGCATTTATCCCAAGTAGGGATAAAAGTGAAGACTTTTATATGTATTTGTTTACTACTTAGAATTATCTTTTATTAAATTTCATGTTTTCACCCTGTGAAGTTGTCATTTTTTTTGTTTGTTTGTTTTTTGAGACAGGGTTTCTCTGTGTAGCCCTGGCTGTCCTGGAACTCACTCTGTAGACCAGGCTGGCCTCAAACTCAGAAATCCACTTGCCTCTGCCTCCCAAGTGCTGGGATTATAGGCGTGCGTCACTACTGCCCGGCTGAAGTTGTCATTTTTTGTAGTATTTATTTTTAAGAGTTTTGTGTGTGTGTTGGGTTTTTTTGTTTGTTTGTTTTGCAATAGAGTCTTTGGCTCAGTAATGAAGAAACTTAGCAAGACCAGGCCTTGCACTTCCCTCTTCCCTCTCCCATGTAAACCATAGATTACATCCCTAAAGCTAGCCATCAAGGTCTGTTCCCTTATTTGGACACTTTCTTATGCCAGACTCATTCCTCAGGATGACTAGCGTTAGGGATGTAATTTATGGGAGAGGGAGAGGGAAAGGGCAAGATGCTGCCATGCCAGTACCATGTTTGGTAGGCCTGAGTCTTCGAGGGACCTTCAAGCATGAACTTGTGATCCTCCTACCTCTGTGTCCCAAGTGCTGTTGTATACCACACTTGTAGTATGGCTCAGTCATACTATTTGTTGGCACTTAAACAATATAAATGAAAATAGATGCTTATACAAAAAGTTTCACAGAACTGTTCCTAGTTTTATTTGTAATACCTGAAAATAGAAACAGTATAAGCATATACAAAAAGGGAACAGAATAGGGTGTGCTTCAATACCATGTCTTTATACCTGTATCAAGAATCAATTTACCAGGGGCTGGAGAGATGGCTCAGTGGTTAAGAGCACTGACTGCTCTTCCACAGGTCCTGACTTCATTTCCCAGCAAACACATGGTGGCTCACAACCATCTGTAATGGGATCTGAAGCCCCCTTCTGGTGTGTCTGCAGACAGCTACAGTGTATTCAAATATATATAAATTAAATAAATCTTTTTTTAAAAATCTATTTATTTTTTTTACCATCTCTTCATTAAATTAATCTGTCTGTTGGCCAGCAAGATATCTTAGTGGGTAAAGACACTTGCCATCAAGCCTGGGGACCTGAGTTCAATCTCAGGGATCCACATGGTAGAAGGAGAGAACTGACTCATACAAGTTGCCTCTGACTTCTACATGTATGCCATGGAAAGCATACACATGTGCACACATATGCACTGAACACATACACACACAACACAAAAAACACTTAAAAATAAAAATAATTCATTTAAAATTGATTTCTCTTGGTGCCAGTATCATATTGTTCTGATCACTATCACTTTATTTTCTTGTATTTACTTCAGCTTTATAGTTTATATATAATCTATTAATATAAAGCCAGTATATCACAATATATGATCAACATAGATTCCTAAATACCTATATAAATATTTCATATTTTGATACTATTGTTAGTACTATTACTCAAAAATTCATTTTCCTGTTATTTATTACTTGCATATAGAAATACAGTTTTCTAAAGTCATTTATTGAATTCCAGAGTTTGGGAATACTCAAGACATTCTTGTGTTTGATAATCCTATAGGACACTGTTTCTCAACCTGTGGGTCATGACCCCTTTATGCATTAACAATCCATTCACAGAGTTGCCTAAGACCATCAGAAAACACAGATATTTATATTATGCCTCATAATAGTAGCAAAATTACAGTTATGAAGTAGCAATGAAAATATTTTTATAGTTGGAGGTCAGTACAACATGAGAAACTGTAGTAAAGGGTTACAGCATTAGGAAAATTAAGAACTGCTGCTCTAGGATGATTCATAGAACTCAGAGCTATTTTACTCAGGGTTACAACTTCACAATAAAATCAGGCTAGAAAAGAAGCACACAAGGAAGCAGCCAGCAGAAACACATAAATGGATTTTTCTACTTATCTTTTATAGAGTCTTTTTTAAAGTAGGTTTCTTGTACATAGCATATAGATAGACTTTACTTTTTTAAAGCACCCAGTTTATATGGATTTGAACTAAGTCCTCATGCTTGTGCAGTAAGTACTTTATTCACTACACTATCTCTTCAGCCTCCTTTTAAAATTTCAGTTTGAAATATCTTCCTTTTGAAGAGAGTGTTTAGACTCTTTGTATATAATATTTTGAAGCAGGGTCTCTCTACATAGCCCTAGCTATCTGGAACTCTCTATTTAGACCAGACTGGCCTCAGACTCACAGAGTTCCACCTGCCTCCTGAGTGCTGAGATTAAAGACGTGCATTACTATGGCCAGCTTGTATATACATTTTTTGTTGACAAGCTTCATGTGGGGTGGTACATGCATGTATTCTTAGTATATGCAAGGGGACCAGTAAAGAAACCCCTGAAATGGCTGCTCCTTGGTTGGAGGTGGGAAGAAATTTTTATTGTGGATAAGAGAAAGAAAGAACATCCAAGGCCATCTGAAAATGTCTAGAGCCAAGAGAAAAAGAATCAGACTGGACATGGCCATATCTGCAAAACAAGGGAGAATAGCAAGAGAGAGAATAGTGGGAATGGTGGGAAGAGAACATTGAACAGTGAGAATAGTAAGAATTCGGGGTGGGAGTCAGGGGGTGGAACCTGAGAGACAGAAAACCTGTTAACTGAAACAGCCTCAGGGTTTGGGGTAGAGGTGGAGGTGAAATAGGCTAGGATGCTAGTGTGGACTTTAAAATCTATAATGGGTACACATGAATAGGGACTCTAGGAGCCTAGAGGCTAGCATGAGCTTCTGTTTCTGTACATGGTAGGAAGGAGCTAAATCATTTCAAAGTAAGAAGGATATGAGCTTTGTTAGAAGTTCTTGCTTGTGTGCATCTGACAGCCTGTCACATCTGCTCTTGGTTTGATTTCATAGGTGCACTGGTTTCATATTCCAGAAGGTTGGAAAATTGGCTGCAACAGCTGTAGGAGGTGGATTCTTTCTCCTTCAGGTTTGTATGTTAAGTTTTCCTAGGTGTTTGGAAATTCTACTTGCCCATTAACATATTATGAGAAATTATAGCCCTGGATATATTACATTAAAATAGTTTATGGATTTGGGTTTGTGTGCTATTTTAAATGCTACTAACCATTTTAGTGAAATCTTAATTCCTAGTCACATTTTATTTCACATTTATACTATTAAGACCCACCACTTGGTTGCTAAGAATCAAACTTGGATCTTCTGGAAGAATAGCTAGTGCTCTTAACCACTGAGCTATCTCTCTAGCTCAAGTTTTTTTCTTATTGACTTCTATAACAACTTCACTGTTTATAAGTGCTAATGTTTTACTTTATATATACATACTTTCTCCAGTTTATTTGGGTAACTCATTGGTTGATGGTGTTATGGATAAAAGTCTAATTTATCAAAAACAACATACTTGAATCAATTTTATTCTGTCCACATTTCCTTGAAAAATTGTTTACATTGAACTTACTACTTTAGCTTTCATTTTAACATCTCATTTTTAAATTTTACTTAAAACTTTGTAAAACTCAGTATATACATTAAATGATTGCCAACAATTGAAGACAGTTGTTTATTTCTATTTCCAAACATGGAATATTGAATATAGTATATACATTTTGCCCAAAGGTCATCAAAAAATAGCAAAGTTTTCCAAAATAGTTAGTCAGAAGAGTTTTGATTACCTATTTCAAGATTTATCTTGACAAAAAGAAATACCAAAGACCATGTTCCTCATTACTTTTTAAATTTCTGTTATATTTGTAGCTGGCAAACCATACTGGATATATCAAAGTTGACTGGCAAAGAGTAGAAAAAGACATGAAAAAAGCCAAAGAGCAGTTGCAGATTCGTAAGAATAAGCAAATACCAACTGAGGTCAAGAGCAAAGCTGAGGAGGTAAGACTTGTTTTGTTCAGATTTAGTATATAAAAAGTTCAGGCAGTTTTGTGTATAAAACAAGGTATATAATTATCTCAGCAGTATAAAAAGTTTTATGATAACCAAGAACTTGGAGCAGTGAGACAAAAACTATATTCTGTATGTCACTCTGATAGTATCATTACTATAGGAACAATTTTCAGGAGACAAGATCTCATTATATAACCTAGGCTGCCCTTAAATTCCTGCTTCAACCTCTTGAGTAGTAGGATAACATGCATGTGCTACCTAGTGCATTTCATGAAGGCACTTTAAAATGTATTTTACTTTATTTTTTATGTATATGGGTTTTTGTCTGTATGTGTATATGTATAGATATAAGCGTGTACCTGTGGTGCTTGTAGGGACAAGAAGAGGGCATCAGATCCCATGGAACAGCAGTTACCAATGGTTGTGAGCTGTCATGTGGGCGCTGGGAATTGAACCTGAGTCTTCTGGAAGAACAGCCAGTGCTCTTAACCACTGAGATTTCTCTCCAGCCTCTTGTAAAGCTTAGTAATTGAAATATTTGATGACCTTTGTCAGTGAATGAGAATACAAAGGAGATGAAGATACTAGTTGTAGTTAACTAGTTCTTATAAGAGTAGGGGGTACCACAGTAGGTGGGGTGTACTGCCAATGTGAACATTTTGAGTTACATTTTATCTCTGTGCCTGCTCATCTTTGAAATAGCCAAACCCTGTTTGTTCTGCACATGCCTAATAGAAATGCTTAGATAATGGTTTGGTAGGCTTTTTCCTGAAGATAGCCAGATGGTAAATATTTTCAGTTTTTGAGTTATGGTCTCTGTCACAACAACCCGACTTCCTCATATAGAGTGAAAATAGCTATAGATGATATATGTCCTCCACACATATGAATGTATACTCATATATACATATTCTCTAGATATACATATGAAAATGTAAGTAATTTTTTTAAATTTTCCTCTAGTAGTACTCTGAGGAAATGTGAAAGTCTTAGAGAGTTAAGGTCTGCAGTAGAAGTGAGACAAGGAGACATAATGTCCTAGATTTATTTTTTATACTTATTTTATTTACATTTCAGATGTAATTCCCCTTTCCCCATTCTGCCCCCCCCCCATAAGCCCCTTATGCCATCCCCCTCCTCCTTTTTGCTTTTATACCATTTTAATTACATACCAGTATTAAGGTCAGTTCTAGGTTGAGGAACTAGCAATAAAATAGATGCAAATAGTCAAGGAACAAGCAAGACAATAAACACAAATAGTCAAAGAACAAGCAAGGAAATAAACAAAGTTCCGTGATCACTCCCATGATCACTATTTCTAAGGGCTTATCAGGATGACCAAAATATCTGAGCCTACTTCCCTGTCCTAGCCCAAAGTCATTTTCATGCCTGAAGCCTACTTGTTCTAGCCTAAGATTTAGATTTCTGACTGTAATTACTTCTTTGTTCTAGCCTAACATTTAGATTCCAGGCTCAGTCTTATTTATGAAATAAAAAAGGGGGAGATGTGGAAAGCTTCTGGGGCTGCTTGGAAGAAATCTGACATTAGCCAAGGACAAGGAAATGGGCTGCAGGCAAGAATCTGACATTAGGTTAGAACAAAGAAGTAATTTCAGGCAGGATTCATTTTTGTTTCTGGAATAAAGTATTCTGACCAACAGCAACTTAAGGGAGGAAAGGGTTGATTCAGCTTACAATTCTAGGTTTCAGGCCATCATTGAGGGGAAGCCAAGGCAGGAACTTGGGCAGCTATCACATTAATCATAAATTGAGAGCAGAGAGAAACAATTGGATCTTTGCTGGCTGCTTTCTGGCCCACACAGTATTACCTCTGATCAAAGGAATTAATTCATAGCCAAAGACCATGTGGCAAGAACCACAGAGAATGTTCTTTGCTGATTGGCAGACAGACTTATGCTCACTTAGCTTTCTTGTACAGTTCATGACCACCTGTCTAGGAAATGGTGCTGCCCACAGTATAGTAGGCCATCCTGTATTTTAACTAACAAACAAGACAGTCCCCTACAACATGTGCAGGTCAATATGATCTAAGTCAGTGGTTCTCACCTTTCCTAATGCTCCAACCCTTTAATATAATTCCTCATGTTGTGGTGACCTCCCAACCATAAAATTATTTTCATTGCTACTTCATAACTAATTTTGCTATTGTTATGAATTATAATGCAAATTATCTGTGTTTTTCTAAGGGTCTTAGGCAACCCAAGACCCACAGGTTGAAAAAACACTGAAATAGGCAATTTTTCAATTGAGATTCTCTTTTCAGATAATGATTGGTTGTGTCAAGTTGACAGTTATAGCTAACTAGGACATCTAGATACAGAGGTAGAGAAGAGACACTGTGGACTTTGCATAATGGTGCAAGGAGGATGAACTCAGAGTGATAGGAATGTAATAGTGCAAATGGCTTACACAGTTGGAAAGTGCTTAATTTCAAGAAATGATTTGGCCTGGGGATATGGCTTAGTTGGTAAAGTGATTGCCACGCAAGTCTGAAGACCACAGTTTTGGATTCCTAGCACTCATGTAAATGTCAGTGGATGAGGTAGCCTGCTTTCAGTCCCAGGGCTATGGCAAGAATCACCAGAGCAAGCTAGCTAGCTTAAATCATAATCTCTAGATCCAGTAAGAGATCCTGCTTCAGTATATAATGTAAGTGAACTAGGAAGACACCTATCAATCTTGGCCCTTCATATGTATGTGCACATGTTTATACATATGTTTGTACAAAAAATACACACATGTACACACACACACCACATAATGCAAAAACAAAAAGAAGTGATTAGGTCAGAATGTTGGATATATTATTTCACATTTACATTGTAAGGAAAGTAGTCAGGAGGGATAATAAATTGATGAAAGCCATACAGGATGACTAACAATGTATGCACTAAACCTTAGATGAATAGGAAGTTTTGCAATAAAATAACTCAGTACCAAATCTTCTGTTTTTCAGGTTGTATCATTTGTAAAGAAGAATGTTCTAGTGACTGGAGGATTTTTTGGAGGCTTTCTGCTCGGCATGGCATCCTAAGAACTTCACTTCATTGTTCTGTTTTTATTGTTGTTGTTTGTTTCTTGACAGCAGCTTCTACACTCCAACATAGGACAATTGACACTCTTCCTTTTCTTCTCTTGTGCCTTCCTCCCTGTTGTAGCAAATCCGAATGGCATTAATAGGCTTCTTCTGGTGCAAGGTTAATACAGGCCTTCTCAATCTTGACACATTGGAAGAGACAGTAGATGTTAGCTCTTCCAGTACCCTCCTTACTTGGTTGGTATATATCTTAGCAAGAATGTTCCTGTTCCCCTATGTAAGATCCTTTTTCAAACTCAATTTGGAAAAGCAGCATGTACCTTAGTACATGTTATAAGGAAAGAAACCAAATACATTTGCCTTTAAGCATGAAAGATTTTGGTATTTTGGTGTATGCTTTCTTTTTAAATTGGTTTTAGACTATAGAAAGAGAGTTATTTATACTTGCTATAATTATCTTGCCAAAATGGCAATGTAAGTACCATAACTAAAAATATTGAATATTAAATAAACTTATGTTAAAGATGTATGAAGTAATATAAGTATTATATATAGTAGGTGGGTTTTTTTGGAAACCAGCTATAAGAACTTCATGAAATACAACATTTAAGCAAGAATTTTAAATTTAATTCTTTTAGGAGTGCTCTATCTGCATGTACACCTCCGTGCCAGAAGAGGGCATCAGATCCCATTACAGATGGTTGTAAGCCACCATGTGGTTGCTAGGAATTGAATTCAGGACCTCTGGAAGAGCAACCAGTAGTACCCTTAACTGCCGAGTATCTCTCTAGTTCCTTAAGCAAGAATTTTAAAGAGATGTTCCAGGCATTCAGAAGTGAGAATAGCACATGTATAAGATATTATTTTCATCAAATGCAGTCTCCATCAGAATTATTGTTTAAAATGAAATCGATGTATACTTTACATTTTTCCATAATAGCTATTATTATCTCAACTCCAACTAGAAAATCATCTTCCAGAAGCCAAGTCTTCTGTCATGTTCATTGTACCCACAAGGCTTACTACTTAATAGATTTCAAATATTTTTGAATATATTTATTTGTATAAAGAAAGCTCTCCATTAAAAGTTACATTTACCCCAAATGAATTCTTAGATATGTAGATGATCCTTTGTGCAATAGTGTATTTTTAAGGTCATACATTATACATAATTACTTTTTGACATACCTTAACAATAATATACTTTTGAAAATCGAAACTACCAGTGGATTTGTAAAACTACTTAGGATTCACCTGTTTGCATTTCCTCACTACATTTTGATTTTATTTGAGCCAATATAAGTTATTCTATTTGTTGTAATACATGTTAATCATCTTTCCTTACATAGTAGTATAACCTACCTTGGTATATATTTTTCTAAAAATATTTGGAGATGATTTTTCACTGTTTATTGTAGAAACATAAGAGAGTACAGTGATTTCCCCAAGTATCCATTGCTTGCCTATAGCAATCATGGAATTGTATTTGTTTATCAATTATTATAAAATACCTGCCATTTTATTGTTTATAATATGTATTCAATACTAAATAAGAATTTTTTAAAAACTTAAAAATTTTGTTTTAAAACTTTAAAAAATCATACCTTTTTATTACAGAAAAATTAATAATGGTTCTTTAATATCAAACACATGCAGTGTTTTAAATCATTGTATGTGCAGTATATTTATTGATAACTATGTGTCAGTTGTTTTATAGTTCTCTGTATTCTTCTTGGTGTTGTGCCATTTATAGTGATTCTTGCTGTAGCCATGTTGTTCTCCCTTTGTCTTAACAATATCATTGACATGGTGATAGCAAAAGCTACTGCAATACCCCTTTGGGTATGTGGTGGGGAGTGGTCATCGAGTACCTCTCTAGTGGCTTGGTAGCTGACTTCTTATCCATCTGCTTTCTTTGTGACTATTAGAGGGTACAAAGATTATCGGGTTGGAGTTCCTTCAAAAGGTTATAATATGTAATGGTCTAGACTCAGATTCTACCCTTGTCTGAAATAAAATCTATAAGTCTATCCTGAAGTTTGGTCAGGCTCCACTTGTGTTTGTGTAGAGGTGGTAGAGTCACAATGTGCACACTTCACGTTCCAGTTACTGAAGTAGCCTCAAGCATTTTGGGGAATCTCTATTGAGGCCTCATTGAGTCAGCATCTTTGCTTCATCTTAAATGGGAGATTACTGGGGATATAGCTCAGTGATAGACCATTTTCCTAGTGTTTGTGTGGCCCTGGGTTCAATCCCCAACATTGTGAGAACAGAATAGTCAAGCAGGCTTGAGTTAAAGTGGGAGATTAAATTTTCTGAAAAAAAGCAGCTAGCTGTCTTTCCATGCACAACCTAAATGATACCAGAGTGAAACAGTTACACCATTGGATACATTTGTTTTTATTTGATTAGTGTTGATGTTTCCAATGGAAATGACCCCCATAGTCCCATAAAGGTATAGTCTTGTTGAAAGTAGGTATACCTTATTAAAGGAAGTGTGTCACTGGGAGTGGGATTGAGGTTTCAGATCATTAAGCATGACCAAGTGGTTCATTCTCTTCCTGTTGCCTACTGATCTGGATGTAAAACTCTCAGCTCCTTCTTTCTCTAACACCATGTCTGCCTGCATGCTGTCATGCTTCCCACCATAATAATGGTCTTGTTTCCCTTTATAAGGGTTGCTGTAAGACAATTAGCAAGACCTGTTTGGCAGGGCACCTGCTTTATTTCAAATACCCAGAGTCCAGTAAAATGATAGCCCCTTAACCAGAGGTGATGGAGCTGAATTTTCTTGATGGAGAGGTTGAGCATTGTCAATATATAAGATACGGAGAAGCTTGATGTTTGAAAATGTGTTGGTACTTTTGCTTCCCTTTGCTGGCAGAAATGCAGTAACATTACTCCCATGACTACTCTATAGCTCCTGGTTCACTTCTGGTACCCCTCAAGGGCACTATGGCTCTGCCCTTCATCCTTACCACTCTGGACAACCCTTTAACCAAGTGTTCCTCCCATGAGGGACAGGATAAGATGAGGATGCTGCTACAGAGTTGCAATGCTTGATATTCTCCATCAGACAGAAGGCCAAGGAGGAGAGTCAGAGGCAGCTTCTTTTCTTGCATGCCTGTGTTGGCTCAACAGCTAGATTCCAACATTTCCACTCTACACAAGGCTCTGTAATACCATTTTTGATCAGAAACCCAGGGGATGCCTACCTGTGTAAGAGTGGCCCACCCATTGCTCTGTGCTCATTGTTGTAACATGCTAATAAGACTTCCCCAAATGAGACCCCTTGTTTCCATGACCCCTTACCACTCTAAACATTAGTAAGCAGTTTGATGTTTTTTACTCCCCCATATGGCCTATTGTTTTGGCCAGAGCCCTTGCTGCTGGATCTGGAAAGTTAATGTCTCATAGATTGTGACAGACCAGACATAATTCAAATGGATTCAGCAAAGAATGAGCTATGTAATTCTAGTTACTGTAGTTTTAAGATGTGTACTGTGGTTTATGGAGGTAGAAGTCTATAGTTAATTATTAAGAATGTCCTCATTATTTTTTCATATTTGTCAGAAAGATGTACACAACTAAGGGTTAAGCTCTTATTTTAAACCTGTACTTTTTATTTTTAGAAAATATCACAAATCTCTTCCTGAAACATTGATATACAAATGAAATTGAAATATTTTCGTATAATCAGTGTTTCATCTGAGTGGGAAGTTTTTTAATCCATCTGTACCTACAGGGAAATGAACCTGCTTTCTAAATTAGCAATTTTCTTTCTTTTTGTTATGAGAACTTGACTTTGTGAAATAGAGCCTTTTTAAAAAATGGGCTCTTTGTACAGTTAATCAGATTACTGTGAACTGTCAGAGAAAACTTTAGTCCTGGACCTGATTTCCCAGAACCTATGCAGTGTTGCTTAGACTCTGTCCTGCTTTTATTCTTCTTAGGAGCTGGAGAATTTGAAGAAAAGCCAGCCTGCCTGCCTTTTTTCCTTTGTCATTCCTTCCTCCTGCTCCTTTCTGTTCCCAGTACCTCTTTTCACATTTTTGATGTATCAAATCTCCTTTTTCCCAATAATAAAATGTTTTAAAAATGATGTGATTACTAAGAGCATAAGTTTTAATCTTTGCTTACACAAGGGAATCACCTGTAGAATTTTAAATGTTGATGTGTGGCTCTTGTCCTAATGGTTTTGACTACACCAGTGCAAGATGCCATTGTGGCATTCTGAGGCTTCATATACCTCAGATTTTCTTTATGATCAGTGAAGACAGAGAAACACTAAAGAGTTGAAAGTAGGTGCTAAGAAAATTACAATTCTGTTAACAAGTGAATACTTTTTAAATTTTATTTTAAAATTAAATTGAAATGATTTCTGGATACTGAACACAAGTTAATATCACAATTTACTGTTACATTGTAAAGAAGAAAGGCATACTATGACAAAATGGAAAGGGGGGATTTTTGCCATCAGTATATGCTGAAAACTTGCTGCCCCAATGTTACCCTACAATTGATTTGACCACTACTATTGAAAAGTACATCCCACTGTTATGGTGTCAAAAACCAGGAGCTAAAACTGAGATAATGCAGGGCAAAATTTTTGTTTTTAAGGCTGTGCCTAGCTTATAGTCCCCTTTAGTAGGACGGATGAAGTGGCATTTACCCTGTAGCAGAGGAATTCTTATATACATTCTTCATGTCCTTTGCAAGCAAGCAAAGCTTGACAGAAGCAGAACTTTTGCTATTAGTATTAGCATAAACAAATTGCTACAAGTTTTAAATGCCAGTGTGGTCATCCAGTTTCAGAAAGCCTCATTTTTCAAGTCAAGTTGACCTGGTTCTCTTTATAGTCTGTTGGCTTAAAAAACACCCTACACAAAAGGAACATAAATCTCATTTTACTTGAAGAATACAAGTACTAACACTTTGGAAACAAGTTTGGAACTGACTTTGGAGAATGGAGGCCCTGTTATTATTTAACCCATATCAAACTTAATGGTGAAGGTAAAAAACGGGAGAGTTAGCTTCTAACCTAACACTAGCTAAGTTCTGTCAATCACTAACTGATAAAACAGCATCACTTAATAGCTGCTTGGAAGGTTTTGTATTTCCAAGATGACGGATGATATCACAGTTGTCAAAAGAGTTTTTCCCCAAAGATTGAGTTTCAGTGTTAGTCTTGGTCAGTGTTCTATAAAAAGTACTTTGGTGGCTATTTAATTTTTATGTATGCCATAATAGCTAAAGAGAATAAGAGTTATATCAATGTCTTTCAATAGGTCTGTTGACAAACTAAGACAGGATAGTTTAAAGAAAGGAACAACCACTTTTAAAATTCAAATTAAGGTAGTATACTTAAAGAGAAAACCCCTTACAATATTTTAAAACTTGATTAAGTAAACAACTGTAATAAAACAAAAAAAAATCTATTTAATTTAGTGAGTTATATATAAGTCCTAAGCAATCACTATCAAATGTTCTAAGTGTAATTTACATTCATAGATGATATAAATATAATTTTAATGTGCTTTATTAAAATAGTTTTACTATTAATGAGAGTTCCCTCAAATTATTTCATAGAAATTTAGAACTGTTACCCTCCTTTGTGGACCAACTATTTCTCAAGCAGCATATTCCCAGCCAGTCTGTGTGGAGGAAAATAACTCAAAGAAATACTTGTCTACAAATGAGGTTCATTTTGGCAACAGGATAATTCTACAAAGAATTGTATCTCATATTAACATTTAAAAAAACTAAACTCTGGCAAGAATGTAACCCATTTATATGTGTCTAGGTTAGCATTATCCAAATATTTAACAACAGAAGAAATCTTTTATATCATTGTTACAGTGATTCTTAGAAATGCTTTTAAAGAAGAGTTGGATTGAGGAGGGTGTGTGGAGGGGAGGGTTTGGCAGAATTCACCAGGATATACCATTATGGGAGGAGAACTGACTCCAGAGAGTTGTTTAAATTCCATAAGTGCACCATGATGAGAGACTAGGATTTAATCTCCCTGGTATGTAGACAAGATAGGAAGAGGGGCCATGGCTAAGTAATAAAGGTGAAACATTTCCAAGATGGCTATTTTCTCCTCACACTCCTGACTTGAGACAAAAACCTGGTAGCTCAAAACAAGCTTTTTATCTTCCATCAGCAGGGGCCTTGCTAGTGGCAAAGCTCAACAAGTTCAAGGCATGGTCAGAGTATGTTATACACAACAGTTGTGGGGCAATCAGCCATCCTTTGTTTCTTCAAACTGACCAACCCTAAATTAGGAGAGGAAAACTTCAGAGATTTAAAAATCCCCAGCCTTCAAGAAGAGATTGGATTTTTGTCTTCCTGAGGCCTCACTTTGCTTTGCAGAGGGTCTTTTTCTGTGTGTTTCCTGCATGTGTATGTCTCCTTACCCACAATAAATGCCTTTCTTCAGCTGTTGATTCTACCTGAGATTTTCCTGGTGCCACTTGTTGCCCTCGAGCTTTTCTTGCCATTTAATCTTTTAACTGGCAGATTAAGACCCCTAGACTATGTCAGTGGTATATACACATGCCACTCAAACCACATGTGTACTCAAACTACACATACATACACTAAAAGCTAAAAGAAAAAAAGAAAATATTTGGTATTGAAAATGGTATTTGGACATCAAGGAACTGCCAGAATTTTCTCATGTTCTTACAAACACATTTTTATCCTTTTTTTTTGAGACAGGGTCACAACATAAGTCTATTCTAGAGTAGCTGAGGATAACTTTGAACTCCTGATTCTCCTGACTTCACCTGAGTGCCTGGTTTATGCAATGCTGGGGATCAAACCTATGGCCTTGTTCACATTAACCTAGCACTCTACCGACTGAGCTACATCCCTAATCCTAAAAGACATCTTACTTTGGGGTTGCGAGGGAATGAGGGACAATAGTAGTACTAGTAACTATTTGAGAAAAGCAAATGGATATAAAATAGCTGTCTGCTATCAACAGATTTCCTTTACTAGTTTTGTATTGATAGCATCTGGATCTGTTATTAATAGGTTTTGGTTGTAAGGAAATAAAGAATAAATAAACTAACTAAAATTCTTTTTTTTTTTTTTTTTTTTTTTTTTTTTTTTTTTTTTTGAGACAGGGTTTCTTTGTGTAGCCCTGGCTGTCCTGGAACTCACTCTGTAGACCAGGCTGGCCTCGAACTCAGAAATCCGCCTGCCTCTGCCTCCCAAGTGCTGGGATTAAAGGCGTGCGCCACCACCGCCCGGCACTAACTAAAATTCTTATTTCTATTGCTGCCTGCCTGACTGTTGTATAACAGTTTCCTCTAAGATTGAAATTGTTGTGATTCAGACCCTGAACAAACATATGAGGTGCATATTTTACATACCAAAGCAGACCTGGCCTCCAGGTTCTCCCAGCATTTCTTAGTCCCTACCTGTTGCAGGGCATGAGTGACATATCCTGCCCTCTGCCCTGAACTTTCCAGCTGAGGGGCTGGGCTTCCCCTCCCACAGAAGCTCTGTATAATCCAGACATTCTGGTCTCTCCCTCTTTCTGCATTTTCTCTCTCACTGCTTGTACACACTCTTTCTTTCTCTTTCCTCTCCCCTTAGCCTCCTTCCCCATAGTGACTTTCTTGGCCTGTTCCTTTGGGATCAGTGAACCCACCTGAGAGTGACTCCCAATAAACCTGCCCTTATATACTTGAATTTGGCTCAAATTGGCTCATTTCAACAGCTGAGAAAAAACTTACCAGAAATGTTCCATCCTGCAAGGAAGATCAAGGAAGCAGAAAAGTAAACAACTCAAAATAGCTTCAGGAAATCTCTGAAATCAACAAGATTCACTAGACTCCTCCTTTCCACACCCCCAGAATAAGCAATAAAGCTGCAAAGAAAAAACAAACTGGGCTACCTGGAAGAGGTTTAGACCAAGTGGGTCACTTGAGATACTCTCCAACCTGTTGAACTGGCTACAGACTATTCAGTATGCTCCAGATCCCCAGCTTTTGTGATCTGTCACCTGTGGTGGGGTGGGCTTTGGTGATGCGGCTATCTTTGAGTCATTTCTGCTCATGTAAGTAACCCCAATAAAACTCACTGGCTCACCAAGTTGGACTTTTGTGGTACCCATACTTTGGTCTGTCATGGCTCTCTATCTACGTTGAGTGGATATGTGTGTTGCAATGCAACAAAAGTTTTGTCGCAAAACACTGACTGGAAGGCCAGTTCAAGATGGATTCACTGAAGATACCAAGGATGGATGACCTGGGTGGAACCTAGCCCCTTCAGGGAAATGGAAACTGAATGTTCTACATGTTTCAGAGATCATCTGACCCTTATCTCAGCAGAGCAGCTTGACCACAATATCCTGTTTTTCTAAATGTCCCCTTTGCCAGCATCCTGTTATCATTATGACCAGATGTACCCCCACAAAAATTTTTTGCTTAAAGCTGTTTCTTTCTACATGATGCTCTCCCACATAACTAAAACCACCATATAGAACCCCAAACTCTGCTTTTTGTGGGGCTGCTCTCCCTTCACTTGGAGACAGCCCAGAACTATAGGCCTTGAATAAAAAACTTTGGGCTTCAGTGTGTCTCTTTCATTAGGCCTCATACTGACTTCCAGTGAAAAGTGCTTCTTTTATTCCTTCATGATAAAGTAGGGATCCTTGAACATGAGATTGAAATCCCAGTAATACCTGTGTTTGCTCCTAGCTCATTTGAAGTCTCACCAATCCCTACTCTGGAAATCTCCACCCTGGAAAATTCTGCCCCCCCCCCCAAACCCTATAAAAATCCTGCCTTCCATTCAGTTCTTTGCTGCTTTTCTCCAAGGCAGAGGCCATCACCCTTGTGTCTTTCTCTATTTGTATCATGTGAGACTTGTAATATGGTTTGACTTTGTGGACAGGATACATTTCCCTTCAGAGTTGTAACACTTGCATTGGGGTCACCATTCTTCTCAGAGCTATAACACTTAAAGTAACAAGCCAGTGGAAATTAACCCTGCCCCTGGCCTGTCCCTGAACCTGAGACTTGGGAATCCCTGCCTCCATGACTCAGGATTAACAGCCAAGAAATACTTCTAACAGCACTAGATCACTGCATATGCTCCAAAGACCCCATAAAGCCCTGCCCCTCTGCCAAGCCTACTGTTGTTTGTTCCTAGTCAGAGACAGCTGCCATTCTGTGTCTCTTGCCAATAAATCTCTTCTTGTGTGGTTTGTTGCATGGTGTGATTTTGTGTTATTTCTGGGCTCATGACTGCCAAGATAACCTTGCGTTGGAAAAAAATTTTTTTACTATATGCCTTTTCTATCACTGAGTATCTGTGGCTAGGCACTGTAGTGAAGATGCAAAAGAAAAACATGTTCCTTGGTCTGGAGAGATGGCTCAGTGGTTAAGAGCACTGACTGCTCTTTCCGGAGGTCCTGAGTTCAATTCCCAACAACCACATGGTGGCTCACAACCATCTGCAATGGGATCTGCTGCCCTCTTCTGGTGTGTCTGAAGACAACTACAGTGTACTTATATACATAAAATAAATAAATCTTTAAAAAAAAAGAAAAAAGAAAAACATGTTCCTACTGGTATCTGGAAGAAAATGGAATTATTGGTATTGAGTTAGGTTAAAGGAAACTTTGAAGTAATGTAGCATGTAATCTATGAAGGTTATTATGATTCTAATGCTGGAGGGCCTCATGTGACTTAGGTTTTATCACTGGCACTACTACTCTTGTTAAATAGATAGTTATATATTAGCAGGCTTGAAGATTATTAAGGATGGCTCCAGTCATAATCAGCAGTTTATAAACCCAGGAACTGAAGAACTTTGTTTACCAATTCAAAGAATGGGATCTGAGTATCTTTGGCCTTGGGTAGATGACATTCTGAACTATTAGGAAGATCATAAGATTTACTTTCAAGCTAGGGGCATTCTGGTAATGAATAAAGCCATGTTCCCTGTCTCTTCAGAGTTAATCCAAATGGGCCTATCAATTACCTGGATAGGAAAACACCCCTGGGAAAGCTGCCTGCTCTGAAAAGTTTAGAAAGTAGTATACAACCAGGGATGGAGAGATGGCTCAGGGGTTAAGAGCACTGGTTGCTCTTCTAGAGGACCTGGATTCAATTCTCAGCACCCACATGGTGGCTCACAACTGTCTGCAACTCCACTTCCAGAGAATCCAACACACATATGGTATATAGACACACATGTAGGCAGAACACCTATTGATATAAAATAAAAATAAAGATTAAAATATGTTGAAAGAAAAAGAAAATAGTATGCAATCTATGTCAATCGATATGTCAGCAGAATGGTCACTCTGGCTATTGCCCATTTACTCTTCAGAGTGTTTCATGTTATTCTATAATTATCTCTGTTTTCTGAACTATGCTCTGTGTATCTCATTCATACTCAACAGAAATCCAAGATTTGGTGAGCAAGGTCAACATACAGACAACATTTTGAACTCAGGGGTTAAAGGCAAATTCATTAACATCTGTATCTAATAGTCTCTTAAAATTCCTTTAGTAACAAACCAAAAATTTAATATAAAACAGGTTTATTTTAGCAGCTCCCTTTTACATTATACATATTTATTCTCTATATAGGTTGATATTTTGGTCTATTTTGCATAGATAACATATTTGCTAACTCTTAAAATTGACTTTTTAATTTGCCATTTGCTGCTACCTAGCTTGAAGGAGGGACAGTAAATAAAACATGCTTGAGGAAAACATGAAGCAGAATTTAACATTTCAGTACAACTTTACTTGGATCCAGGCTTCATTGCCAAGTTTTCTTCCTCTTCTTTCTCAAATCCTGAGCAGACAAGAGATCTTCCTTTGGGATATCGAGCACAACACTTACGAAGTTCTTGGATGACGGCCTGACACTTCGATTCCAAATAGTTGTTGGCTGAAAAACAGGCAATTCTTAGTAATGATCTCAGAGAAATAAGAAGGTACAAGGTAATTAAGTATTTTCCAACCTTTTTCACTTAGCATTTTGAAGGAAGATATACCCAGCTTTATTGAATTCTTTCTGATTTAGAAATCTGTCAAGCTTTTAGAATGGGGAACAACATAAGCTTAAGCTAGCTAGCCAGCCTGATCTATGTTTGAAAAAGTTCCATAGGCTGATTAATATGTATTCTGCTATTAGTCAGTATATTCTGTAGAAGTCTGGTAAGTCTATTTGATTTATGCATTTTAACTCATAGTTCATAAGTCCTCATATTAAAAACAAATCAGACTTCATATAAATACCTAAGAATGTATCTCAAGATTTTAGAAAAAATAAGAGTAAGCCAAACTCAAAACTAATAGATGGAAAGAAAATAAAAATCAAGTAAAAAATTAATGGAGAACACAAAAAATACAAAGAGTCAATGAAACAGTTGACTTTTTGAAAAGATAAACAAAATTGAAAAACTAGCTAAACTAAACAAAAAAAAGAAGACTCAAATCAATAAAATTAAAATCTAAGCCCAGTGTTACAGAGCTATATCCTAAACTACTTAGGGGGCTGAGGTAGGAGAATCTTAAGTTCATGGCCTACCTGGGCTATAGAGTGAGTTCAAGCCTACACAGGATAATTTAGTGAAACTCTGCCTCAAAATTTAAAAAGCAACAAGAGACATGAGGGTATTTTAGTTGAATGTTTGCACAAGGCCCCAGGTTCAATTTCCTATACAACAACAGCAGAAATAATAATAATGATGATGATAATAATAATAACAAAAATTTACAATAGAAACAAGAAAATAATTAGTGAATATTTTGAAAAATGGTATGTCAATAAATTGAAAAGCCTAAGAAAAATGGAAAAATTTCTGTATATATGAACTCCAAAATATAAAAACTCTAAATAAATAAATAGCAAGCAATGAGACTGAAAATATGATTAAAAAAAAGACTTCCATCAAAGAAAACCATAGAACCTGACACATTTGTGGTAGCAGGGATTGAATTTAGGACCTTGTACATACTAGACAGATGCTCAACAACCACTGTTTTAAAACAAAACAAAACTAACACTAATGGTTCTCAGACTAGATCACAAAATACAAAGGGAAAGGATGGAGCCAGAGAGATGAGTCAGCAGTTAAGAGTACTGGCTACTATTCTAGAAGACCTAGGTTTGTTTCCGAGTATCCATATGGTAGCTCACAACTGTCTGTAGCTCCAATTCTAGGGGATCCAATACCCTCCTCTGGCCTCTATTGACACCAAGCACACATGTAATGCAGAGGCATATATGCAGGTAAAATATCCATACACAAAAAATAAAATTAAAAAAAAAAGAATTCTTCGTCAAGCCCAAGTGAATCAAGGACCTCCACATAAAAACAGATACACCAAACCTAATAAAAGAGAAAGTAGGGAAAAGCCCAAATACATGGGCACAGGGGAAAATTTCTGAACAGAACACCAATGGCTTATGCTCTTATCAAGAATCAACAAATGGGACCTCATAAAATTGCAAAGCTTCTGTAAGACAAAGGACACTGTCAATAGGACAAAATGGCAACCAACACATTGGGAAAAGTTCTTTACCAATCCTACATCTGACAGAGTGTTAATATCCAATATATACAAAGAACTCAAGAAGTTAGACTTCAGAGAACCAAATAACCTTATTAAAAAATGGGAAACAGAGCCAAACAGAGAATTCTCAACTGAGGAAACTCAAATGGCCAAGAAGCACCTAAAGAAATGTTCAACATCCTTAGTCATCAGGGAAATGCAAATCAAAATAACACTGAGATACCACCTCACACAAGTCAGAATGGCTAAGATCAAAAACTCAGGTGACAACAGATGCTGGTGAGGATGTGAAGAAAGAGGAACACTCCTCCATTGTTAGTGGGATTGCAATCACTCTAGAAATCAGTCTGACGTTTCTTCAGAAAATTGGTCATACCTGAGGACCCAGCTATACCACTCCTGGGCATATACCCAGAAGATGCTCTAACATGTAATAAAGACACATACTCCACTATGTTCATAGCAGCCATATTTATAATAGCCAGAACCTGCAAACAACTTAGATGTCCTTCGACAGAGGAATGGATACAGAAAATGTGGTATATTTACACAACTGGATACTACTCAGATATTAAAAACAATGACTTCATGAAATCTGCAGGCAAATGGATGGATCTAGAAAATATCATCCTGAGTGAGGTAACTCAGTCACAAAAGAACACAAATGGTATGTACTCACTGATAAGTGGATATTAAGCAAAAAGTATGGAATACCCATGTTACAACTCACAGACCACATGAAGCTCAAGAGGAAGAAAGACCAAAGAGCAGGGTGCTTCAGTTTTACTTAGGATGAGGAACAAAATAATCATGGGAAGTAGAGGGTGGGAGCTACTTGGGAGGAAGAGAAGAGGGGAGGGGGGGAAATAAGGGAAGAATCAGGTACAGGAGGAGATGGAGGAGATCTACAGAGGGTCAGGAAATTGAACAGAGGTGTGTAGCAATGGGGGATAGGGAACTGGGTAGCAACCAGAAAGTTCCAGATGCTAGGAAAGCAAGAGCCTCCCAGGATCCCACAGGGATGACATTATCTGAAATACCCCACAAAGTAGAGGGAAAACCTGTCTGGACCACATCCAGAGGTTAGGCATAGCCCCCAATTGAGGGATGGGGCCTACTCACCCATCTGCAAAATTTTAACCCAAAATTGATCCTGTCTAAAGGAAATACAGGGAAAAAGAGTGGAGTAGAGACTGAAGGAAAGGCCATCTAGACACTGCCACACCTGGGGATCCATCCCACATGCAGACACCAAACCCAGACATTATTGTTGATGACAAGAAGTGCTTGCTGACAGGAGTCTGATACAGCTGACTCCTGAGAGGCTCTGCCAGATCCTGATCAATTCAGATGTGGATGCTTGCAACAGGGACCCCAATGGAAGAGTTAGGGAAAGGACTGAAGGAGCTAAAGGGGCCTTATCCAGCATCAGTGGGAGGGGAGGCCCTTGGTCCTGTGATGGCTTGATGCTCCAGTGTAGAGGAATGCTAGGGCAGTGAGGCAGGAGTGGGTAAGTGGGTGGGGGAGCATCCTCATAGAAGCATGGTAAGGGGGAATAGGATGGGGATTTGCAGAGGGGAAACTGGGGAAAGGGGATAACATTTGAAATGTAAATAAATCAAATATCTAATTAAAAAAGAAAAGATAATAGGATAAATAGTATAACAGAACTGAATGGCATATGACCTAAAATTAGTAGGTGATTAGGAATAGATGATTTTCTAACCCCCCAAAATACAAAGAAATAAAAGCATCTTACATAAACAACAAAAAAGAGTTCTTCCAAATTCATTTTACAAAATCAATATCCTTAATGAATATACATGCAGATAGCCTATGTTAACTACTTTAAAACTTAATTCAGTGACATATTGAAAAGAAACGTTTTTTTCAAGAATGCAAATATGATTCAACATACAGAAATCAATAAATACAATATAAGAAGAAGAGTTAAAACAACTACATTAACATCTCAATAGATGTAGATAAAGGCTTTTACTAAAATTCAACATCCTTTCATGTAAAGTAATCCTGAAATAACTAGGTATGATAGGGTTGTATCTTCATAGAATAAATGCTATATATATAATAAACCTATAGCCAATAACCTACAGAATAGGGGGAAATTAAAACAACCTTTTCCTCCAGAAATTATTATTATCCCTACCTTTATTTAATACAGTACTTGAAATGTTAAACAGAGAAATCAGCAAGAGAAAAAAATGAAATGAATACAAATAGAAAAGCAGGAAGTAAAATTATTCCTGTTTATAAATAAGATCCTATACTTAGAAAAGCCTAAGGCACCACTGAAAGCTTTAGAACTGATAAAGTCAGCATAGTAGCAGGTACAAAATTAACATATAAAAATCAGTATCTTTTCTATGTTCTAATAAGCTCATTAAAGAAATAAATGAGGAAATAATAGCCTCAAAAATAAAATGCCTATGAATATTCCCAAATAAGGTGAAAAATAAAAGACTTTTCAATGAAAATTATGAAACACTGAAGAAATTGAAGATATTAGGAAATGGAAAGAAGACCTTCCATGCACATAGATCTGTAGAATACTGATAAAAATGACAATACAGCTTAAAATTCATATAGAAGACCTCGAATAGCCAAAGCAGCATTGAGCATAATTTATGGACTACAACAAAGGGCCTAGAAGTAAGTCACACAGCTACAGCCACCTGAGTTGTGATACAGATGTCCTGAACTTTTTGTTGTAGGTGTGGTTGGAGATCAAACTGATAATTAGTCCTTCACTGCACTAATTCCTAGTCCCTGAGGTCTAGTATTAAAACCTGTTTTGTGGTATATATGTATGTATGCATGCATGCATCTATTTTTGAGTTTTTGAGATAGGCTGCCACTTTGTAGCCAGGCTGGCCTTGAACTTATCTCCCTGCTTCTGCTTCACTTCCAAAGTATTGGGATTATAAGTATGTACTTTCTGTTTGTGTATACATGCAGCATTCAGGATAGAAACTAAGGCCTAGTACATTCTGAGTAAGTGTTCTATCCCTGAGCCATATCCTCAACTCTAAACCAAGACTTTTTATAGAAGTGCTTTCCTTAGCTCAGTAATTCTTATCTATGGTTGCACATTAAAATCACCTGGTTAGCTTTGTAAACTGATTCCTGCTCAGACTCTATCTTCAGGAAATCTGCTTTAAGTGTGCTAGACATGTTTTTAAAGTTCTCCAGGTAATTCTAATGTACTATTGGACTCAAGAACCCATAGCTTAAATGACATTAGTTTGTGTATGGTGCTGAGGACCTTGGGGTTTTTGCACACATTAAGCAAGTGCTCTCTACCACTTAAGACAGCCTCCTAGTCCCTACATAACGTCACTTTGAATATTCTAAACATTTCATGATACACTGGAGAAAATATTTATGATTAATTATAGAAGTGTTACATTTAAAGTTAATGAAAGTTGCTGATGACTTAATTTATTTCTTATAGTTAGGTGACAGGTAAAGTTGAAAAATATTTTTTTAAAAAAAACTATATACTACCTTGTAAACATTTTTGTATTTCACAGGCTTGTTTCTGGCATGGATCCTTTTGTGGCATATCCAGAAAACTAAAACAAAAAAAATTATAGTTTTTCTTTTTTAGTTTTAGTCATAAAGACTTTGTAGCCTATCTACATGGACTTTTCTTCTCGGACAAATAGAATAACAATAGCTGCAAAAATAAATGCACTAAAAATACTCTTTCTTCATTGATAGGATCAATCAACTATATTTTTATATTGCCACCTCATTAATATGGAAGATATAGATTTTCATAAAAAATTTCAGTGTAGTCATCTTGAATATTGTAAACCAATGTTGCAATGACACCAGTTTTAAAGGTCTAGCTCAATGCCTGGCTCTATGATTCACAAAAGAATCCCTGTGGTAAATGATTAAACTCCTTGAATGATTTTTTTTCTTTGATTATTCATGTCAATGGGAATTATACGTACCTCAAAGAACCAATGGAAGGACTAAACGTGATAAAATATATGAAGTGCACAGAACAGTAACTGGAAAGCAATGAGAACTCAACTCAATACATGGTGGCTATTATACCCAAGTGCTTTTTGTTTAAGGCAGGATCTCACTATGTTTCTTAGGCTGGCATCAAACTCCTGGAGCCAAGTGATCTTCCTGCCTCAGTCTTCCAAATAGCTGGAATTATAGGCATACATCATTGCTCTGGGCCCAAGACTTATTTTAAAAAGCAAAAGCTTATTTCAATGTACATAAACTGTCATGACTGTTTTAATTCAGGAAATTCTTCACAAGTAGTATAAATGCTTTCCCAGGAACTAGCAATATTAGTTGCTATTACCTCTTGAGAAAGGTGCCAATTAAAGTTAACATTATCTTTTGAGCTCATATGGATGCCAAATATGTAAAATATTATAATTAAAGAAATAATTTAGATTTACAAAATTTTGATGAGAAACGTGTAAAAACAATTCAAAGACACAGTTTCAGAAAGAAGGAAGGCATAGGAGCCTTTGCAGCTAATTTCATCAGTACAAATAACCTTTTTCTCCCAGAACTCCTTAAGTTCTCAGTAGATCCAAATTAGGTCAGTACTGGGATGGGAAACACTAGAACAAAACCTCAGATATTTACAGGATGAAATAAGGAAAAGCAGGTGAATTTGCTGCAGGGGAAATAAGCGACAAATACATGTTGATGCTGTAAAAGCTGCTCTCTTCTCTCTAAATCAGTACCAAGTCCTTGGTGATGAGGGCATCTGTTCTGTAGCATGCTCTGATTTTTGTGGGATTCACCAGATCCTAGGTTCAGCCGATGAAGTCCATTAAAGGTTCTATGGCAATTCCCAAAAGGAGTCAATTTCAAGTTACACATCCTGACTAAATGCTTTTGTTGGCTTGATTTCTGCCCTGTGTAACCCTTTCTCTGTAGTGTCACTGGCAATGTTCTTCATGACCCTTCCTAAACATTTCTGTTCTTGATCAGTTTTTCAAACTAATCCTCCCCCTCCCCCCTCAGGCTCAAGGGTGGGAGCACAGCAGTGGTGAATGAAGTGATTGCCATGTAATGAATAGAACAGAGGAGCGTGTCTTCCTAGAAATCCAGCACCTGAAAAAAAAATCATTCAAATCACTACAACTGAATAAGAGTGTAAACAAAGAAGGGAAAGGAGGAGGGAAAGTAGAAATACATACCAGGTTAATCATCAGGCAAAAGTTTAAGGAGTAGTTCCTGTACTCCCCTGACCTGTCAGAAAAAGGAAATTATATATAAAGTACTCTGTTGTAAGAACCCCAGTACAGGGAAAATGACTGAGTAACATGTGTACCATTAAATGATGCTGAATCTGCCACAAGCGAGAGTTGTTATCCATGTAGCGCTCCTCTGGGTAGAGTTGCCACATGAGAGGTAGTTGGGAGGTAAGAAGGTGACTTGGCTTAGTTGCGTCACCTAAAGGAACCTGAACTTGCTGGACTCGAGCCTTTAGGAAACTTGTCTCCTGATAGGAATGATTGAAAATAGAACCAAAAACATCAGAATATTCAGACTAGATAGAAGCCAGGTTACTTGAAAGCAGAATTAAAACAAACAAACAAACAAACAAACTTAAAATCAAAGCAGTTACCTCTTCCACCACAGCTACCCATGTGCGCTGATATTCGTCGCGGTAGATTCCTTCTTGGTGAACCCAGAGATGATCGGGTGGAGCCCCCACATCCTCTCTTGCCATTCTGGGCTTTGGGTTCCAATTCTAGCCCTGCTTTTCTCCACCTGAGCCTGCAGCATCCGCGCACAGGACACAGGTGTGACTTTTGAGGTTTGGATGAACTCACTAGTGAGCAAGGTGACCTGGGACTAGCAACCACAGACCAGAACCAAACCTCATACAAATCTATTTGTACAACCTAAACATAAAGCAAAGCCTAGGTAATGGTAACTTTCTATGGCAAAACACTCAAGAATTCTTTAAATTCTGTGGGGAGATGAGAACTGCGGGAGTCTGGGCACTGTGTTCGTTCTCTCTCTCTCTCTCTCTCTCTCTCTCTCTCTTTCTTGCATTTACAAAACAGTGTTCAAAGGTAATGTGTTAGCATTACAAAATGCACAGAAGTGTATCTAAAGACACAATTTTTATTTTATAAATTAGAAGGTTAAAAATATCTCTCTGTGTTACAATTCTCAGAGTTTTGGGTGCCAAGGAAACTCTCCATAATAGTCCTCTGCCCAGCTTTGGATCTCGTAACTTCATATGCATTTTTCATGAATAGAATCTTGTAGAAGCCCATCATAGCATCATGATGCAGATTCACTGTATTTCTACCTTTACAGAACACACATACATCAATGGGTATCTGTCCCATGATACTCCTATCCCTAATAACTATTAGTGGGAAAGGAAATGAAGCATAGCTTGGGAGATGGTTAGAACCTTCAAAATGATACAGTCCAGATCAAACCAGATGTCAACCATGATGTGGAATGAGGAGAAGGCAGAAATAAAGGAATTAAGCTAAACCAAGTCCTATTTTTTTCAAGGATGCCAACCTGAATTTGATTTTTCCTTCTTAACCCTGTTTTTCTGACTATGCACTAAAAGGAAAGTAGGAATAAAAATTGTTGTCTCAAAATGGGTATGTTGGTGCATGCCTGTAATCCCAGCATGCCAGAGGCTGAGCAAGGTTCTGTCCAGTCTGGGATACATAGGATGTTTGGTTAATCTCTAGGTTAACTACATAAGGAGATAAGGAGGCCTTGTTGAAAGAAAGAAGGAAAGAAAGAAAGAAAGAAAGAAAGAAAGAGAGAGAGAGAGAGAGAGAGAGAGAGAGAGAGAGAGAGAAAGGAAAAAGAGAGAAAAGAATATGGTGACTAATAAATAAGTATCATAAGTTTATCCATTTATTCCCTAAGTGATTATGACTCTGAACCTCTCACATGTTCCCCCTTTCACTTGTATGTACTCTCATTTCCAACTTATTTATGATAGAATCCCTTTTCTATAACCAAACCCTCCTTTCTATATGGCAATATCATTCCTTTTGTACAGTCAAAAGTTATGAATTATCTTGAATTTCCTTTCATTCAGTTGTTACAGGTTATGCAAACAATTCTAGCAATATCATTATTACCACTGTATTCAACCCCAAATTTCTTTCAAATACCAGGGCTGTCTCAAGCTGCATACTTTTGCTGTTCCTTTCTATCTGCCTAAAATGCATGAATCTCTAGCTATGAACTTTGTAATTTTTTTCATTTAGCAAATACAAATGTTTTGCCTTTCTTCTAGAGCTTTACAAAGATCATCCCCAGCAAATTCTAATATAAGAATAAAATGTGTGCGTGCATGTGCTCACATACACATACACACACACACACACACACACACACACACACAGAACATCTTAAAAGGAGGATCCAACAGTTAAAGGCTTCAAGACCATCTCAACTTCATCAATATAGATAGGTCCTACCAACAACCAACATGTTGACATTTAAATTTCTTTTGAATCAAAACAAAACTTTATTGGTCATACTGACATTAAAGGAAATAATTCCAGTAGATGAAAAGGCAGATAGCATGTAATATTCTGAATTACTATGAGGCACTACAAAATGTTCTTAGAAGAAAGGCATTATAGTGTGCTCCTATGACTTCCATAGGTTAACAGGTTGGGCACTGACAATAATGAGCCTGGGAACAACACTCAGCACATTAACCTGGATTTATGTGTCCTATCATTAAGAGGCAATTCCAGTGATCAAGGGTCTAATAAGCCACCACATAACTATGAAACCATCAACACCCTCAGTAGAGATATGCAAAGGCTTAACAAAAGGCATTCAGATCAAAGTCTATAAAAATCACATGCTGGATGAATGAAACATCATTTCTAGAAATGTGATTCTTAGAATACTTGATCCCAACATTTTCCTTGGTCAAATAAGTTTGGGAATACTAGAGATTATAAAAGCACATTAGCATA
The DNA here is from genome assembly GCF_011762505.2 of Arvicanthis niloticus. Lineage (NCBI taxonomy): Eukaryota > Metazoa > Chordata > Mammalia > Rodentia > Muridae > Arvicanthis > Arvicanthis niloticus. The sequence goes on from NC_047679.1 coordinate 129,774,364, forward strand.
GTAAAAACTCCAACCGACTTACACTATACAGAGATTTTATATAGTTTTAACATTTCCCAAATTTATTTGACTAGAGAACATTTTTTGGCATATGGTATTTGTTCACAAATTTCAAGATTCCCCCAACTAAAGAATATCTTAAGCTCAGGATAAATTTAGTTACAAGGTACAATACAATACATAGAATATAACCTATGCAATTTAACTTAAAAATACTACCAGTTTCAAACACAAATATACCCCAAAAGCTATCACAACCACTAAAGGAGATTTCCTCCATAAAAGTTGCCTTCATTCCAAAAGCCATGTTGACTTAGACATATTATTTTTAGATACTTTGTAAATTAGGTTCTAAATGAATGATGAAATACAGAAGAGCTTTCTTAGGTTGTAATTAAAATAGAACCATCATTTTTCCTTTACAGAAAGAATGGTTTTATATATTTTTCCTTAAAAGAGTATGATTTACTTTAATTTTGAGGTATTTAAGTTTTTAAAATAGCATCAATAAATTGAATGTACTAATTATTTAAAGTTATTTAATAATGTCATCCAATTATAATTTCAGTTAGCAAAGAACACAGGCCCAGATATCAGCTTGCCTGATGAATGAATCCTGCTTGTGCCACTGAGAAACTTTGTGACCATCAGACAACCTAATTTTTCTCTACTTCACTTTCTCTGAGGTGTAAAATTATGAACATATTGATTGCAATGATACTTATTAAACACTTCTCATATGTTTAACATATAGTTAGGTACACTGACCCATTTGATCTTCACAGTTTTCATGGGATGCTATGAGACGGGCATTAGTATTATTCCCACTTAAAGGTGATGAATGTAAGGCATACAAAAGTTAGCTAACTAGTCCACTAGTTCACACAGATAGAGGTTGCAGAGCCGCATTAAAGTTGAGGCAGTTTATATACACTATATGTAAAAAGCTTGCTATAAATATTAATCATTATTTCCCTCTGCAGTCAAATGTTTGGAGCTATGACAGGTAGCATGAACACTCTAGTATATGAGACTGATTAAAATCAACAAAAGTATCTTTCTTCTTGAAGGTGGCTAAACAAATTGATAAACTGAAAATATCCCTTAAGCAAATATAATAAGATGAGCAGTCCTTGCTGCCCCAACAGAGTAGGACATGTCAGCTATGAACAGTAACTGAAAATAACATATGACAGAAAACTGAAACTTAGAGAGAAAATATAGATAGGTCCAATTACACCCCTGCAATTTCTCCAACCCTTATCATTATAAAACTTAATCGTGGAAAGATACGGACTAAGCATTAGGAAAAAGCAGAGGTTGTTAGCATATATATTGTACCACAGTGCTCTGGACTTGGGACAGTATTTGTAGGGAGCCTTGGTTGGAACTGACTTGGGAGAAAAGAGCAAAGCATCAACACCTCTTCAAGTAACACCTTGAATATGTTCCCTTTCCAGTACTGCCATATCTGTCTGGCTTCAGAACTATAAAAGAAATTTTTAAAAAATTCAAACAAAAGCATATGAGCTGTGGAGGCTGCGTGGCATATATTTTGCTTTCATTTATAATCAGTACTAAACCCCTTGTGTAATTGTTAAACTTGTAAATTTTAAGGAAGATTTGTATATTTATCCCTCAGTTCACTGGCATATTTTAAAATAAAATTAGTTTTATATATAAGTTAACCATGTCTGACACCAAGGAAAAGACCAGAGGAAATCTGTAATTTCCTAGAATTAGTTTCTTGATGTGACACATTCAAACTTGAACAATAAAGTCCCTCAATCCTTCTCTTCCTGTATTAGACAAATATATATTTAAAAGCTTTTGTAAAAAGTAGCAGCAAGCAAACTGGAGTTACTTTTTCAGATACAGTAAAACACTGTGTCTGTCAAAGGTTACTCACATGAATAAAATGTTTCTTGGACTAATTATTCCACCTCCAGCACAGCTAGGCTAAAACTTCCAGGTCCCCCACCCCGGGACACTCAAGCAGGGATCGCGATGTGAGCCTAGGACGAACCAAGGGACATCCAGAGCCGAGATCACTCTAGAACCGAAGGTAGGAGGTGCAGGCCAGTAGCCGGAAGTGGTCCAGGGGCTATGAGTTGGAAATAAAACAAAATAAAACAAAACCTTAACTATTTTAGGACGGACTTTCAAAAGAGGCCCTTATTCGCGGCGATGTCCCCTCAAAGAGCAGTCCCTGACGCATGTAGGCCGCGCCGGGCTCTCATCAGCGGGCGGGCAAAATGGGCGCCAGCACTACGAAGGCGTCTGCCCTGGAGCTACTCACACAGCCCACGTCCACCCCGGCAGGGGAACACCGCCTCCCTGCTGCCCAGCTAGCTGCCCAGCCTGCCCCGTAGACCTCTTTCGCCAGCCACCACCCAATGTCCCATTGCTTTGCTAACCGAGACCAACCCGGGCGCCTCCCAGGTACTGCTAGTGGGGTACCGCCTCTGAGCCCCAGGCTCCGCCCCTGTGGAACCCGCGCCGCTAGGCCAGGGCTGGGCGGAGCGTCAAGCGCAGGGCTAGTAAGGCTGCGTCTGAGCACCGGGTTGGACAAGCGGCTGTGCGCCCTTGGCGGACGTGAGTGGAAAGAAGATGGCGGTGCAGGTGGTGCAAGCTGTGCAGGCGGTTCATCTTGAGTCTGACGCTTTCCTAGTTTGTCTCAACCATGCTCTGAGCACAGAAAAGGAGGAGGTGATGGGTCTATGTATAGGGGAGGTGAGTAGGTCGGCCAACTTGGTTGAAATCCCGCTGATCAGTACCCAGTGGTCCTTGAGGCGGCTGGGAGGCCATAGGAATGTGATCTGGATCCTTTGAGTTGTCTAATGCTGTCTCGGGGTACTTTTCCTCTGTCACTCTGATCTATGCTTATGTCCCTGTAAACCCTCAGCGGTCTGCATGAACTCACGGGGATGGGGGTTATCATACCAGTGATTTAAACTGCAAACCAGGCCAGAAACACATTCTAGTATGAGTTATCGAGGTATAGGAAACAAGTTGCCCACAGTTACAGCCTTGTGTCTCACCACCAGTTTTTCCTATGAGAAGCAGAGCTATCTATCTATCTATCTATCTATCTATCTATCTATCACTAAAGCATTTTAAAGTACAGCAAAGAACTCAAAACAGAAGGGTTTCATGGGCTCCAAAGTCTCTGTTGTGGTTAAATGTTACAGATATTTAAAAGTAGATGAGGAAATACCGTGTACCTTTAAAGTACTCAGAAAGAATTCTCCAGTCTTTCATACTGTTGTGTGTGAACACATGGTCTAATTTTCATGTAAATCTACATCCCTATAACTAAATAAGTGTGTCATTAATGTTTTCTGCTCTTTCCTACTCTAGTTGAATGATGACATAAGGTAAGACTATATTTGTTTATTTACATCATATTATAATCTCTAAACTGATTCTTAGTGAAGAATTACAGCAACTTTGGTAACAGTGTTTACATGTTTTTATCTTAATATTAACAGTATAGAGATCCCTTACTATAATCTGAGTTCTACTGCAATCCTAAAGATTCATTTTAGCCTTATATCATAGCATAATTTTTATTTAAAATATATTTGCTCCTATGTGGAAAATCTGCCTGGAGGAACCAACATCATAAGTGAATATGTAAAAGTTCTTATACATAGAATTCTGTTGGAGCTCCAGGAGCCTAATTGGTTACTGCATGATAGTTAAATGAATAGAACTTTATTAACTGTAATAAAAACAGCTTGTTAAAAATGACTATCAATATACTTGACATTTGGTTATATTGCTTTCCATTTTTGTGCTTTATGTCTTTTATATCTCTCTTCCCTGAAACACCAGGGATAGGCCACTAACTTTCCTTGTGGCAGATAATGTCTACATATTGAGAAGATTTTTCCTTGTTGACCCATCACCCATCTAAATCATCAGTGGATTTCTGTCCCATCCTTGTGAACCCTACAGATCCTAGAGGTTCCTAGTAGTTTGAAATCTTGAGAAATGATAAAACCTTTGAGTCCCTGTTGTTAAAACTACAAAGCATAGCTTATTGTTTATCAAGCCTCCTCCTTAAAACCTGGAATCTACTCTGTTCCCATTTCTTCCTCTTCTGTTTCAGCTAAGGTTACATTGCAAAAACTGTTTATCTTATTTTTCCGTGACTCCCTTTTCTATTCTAAACTCCAATTCCTCTTTTTCTAATATATCTCCAATAGGAGTGACTCCAAATTTACATACACTGGAACTGAAATGCGCACAGTTCCAGAAAAGGTATGTATGATAAAATTCTGCATGATCAAAACTTGTGGTTGGGGAGAAATTTCTGCAGTCTGTTTGATGACTTCAGCCAGGATATTAATCCACTTTGTAATTGTGCAGTATGGATTTTTCTATACTAAAATCAGATGAAAAATCTTGTTAGAAAGGAACCTAGTTAGTTTCTGTTCTTTGTAGGAACTTTACTTGATCAATAGGAACAATCTGATCAACATTACTCTTTTCTTCTTGCAGTTGCCTGTTTTCAAGCCTAAGTCCTAAGACTTTTAAATTTGGTTCATATTTTTTTTTACCTCTTTACCCAATCCTCAATAGTCTATTTATACTTTGCATAGGCAATCTATACATGGTGTTGTGATTTTTAGGCCACTCTGGCTTTTCTCCTGAGTGTTCACTCCCACCCCAGTTTTCCTGCCATTCTCTAGGCTAATTGTATAAAATTAGTTAGATTTTCTCTCAATATATTAGAGCCCAAGGATTCTGTAAAATAGAGTAAAAATAATTGTTTCTTATCCTTTCTCCAAGCTACTAGGCAAAGCATCTACTTACTTATCTTTATTTATTATATGCAAATTCCTTCAGTATAACCTCTCAGCCTCTTTTCTTCCTGTATTAAAATTTTCTAGAGGAACAGAAGCAATAGAGTTGAGATCTCTTTCTTACAAAAGGGAATTTATAGGATTTATTGCCCATTTGGGGCCTGAGTGGTCCAAAATTGGCTTCCAGATCGCTGGTGAGTGGGATAATTCCATACCGAGAAGCTGAAAGTCTCAGCTCAAGGAGGATAAATGCTGCAGCTACACTGCAAGCCTGGAAACTCCCACGAGTTTAGCTGGTATGCATCTTCACTGGATGGCTGAAGGCTATGGAGTCTGATGGCCATGGGTGATGGATACAGTGCTACACGCACTAGCTCAGGAAGGATGGAGCTAGTCTGCCCTGGCAGGTTTGCTCTTCTCTTTCTTTAATTTCATTTGGACTCCCAGACTGTTGCATGGAGAATCCATATCCAGGGGGAGAGACTCTCCTGCTATTCTCCTGCAAATCAATCCTCTTTGAAAATGCTGGAACAGGCACACCAGCAGTGAGCGTCCCTAATCTTACTCTAGAAACTACTCAGCCCAACCAAATTGACAACCTAGATTAACCATAACACTTCTCCTATGTATTAGGCTACAAATATTATACTTAAGTCACTCTCATTTTCAAAAAGGAACAAAAACCTACTTATTAATTTTATATATTCCTTTGTTCACTACTATTTTGTAAACTTTCCCCTCTTGATTTTAGCATGTTTGTGTGCTAATATTTATAGCTCTTATTAGCATTATAAAAATAGCAGCTTATAAAAATCCTTTTGTCTTAAATTACTCTTTTTCTCTTTTCTTACCTTCTTTTGTGTTGTCTAAATATATTTTATTCTATTTTGGCCCTCCATTTATTAGTTACAATAGTCTTTTATTTTTTAGTGGTTGTTCTACATATTTCAATATTTGTTAAGTGTAATACAACTATTTTTAATGTTTTTCCAATAATACAATTTTATAATATCTTAATAAACTCACTGTAAGCTGAAAATATCATACACCAAATTGTATAATACACCTAAAGTACCAAACATCCTAGCATATCATGCATTATCGATTGTTCATCTTCATGATTGCATGGCTCACTAAAAACAGCTTAACAATGCAAAAATGTATTAGGTTACATGTTTATTACTGGCCCAGGAGAAGATTCAAATTTAAAGTACAATTTCTATCGAATATATACCACCTCCCCATCAATGTAAAGTTGAAAAATCCTTGGATAAATAATTATAAGTTGGGGAGTATTCATAATAAAATTTTAGAACATTTGTTATGTTAATTTATACCCTCTATTTTTTATGATTGCCATACATTTTAATTACATATATGTATGTGTGTGTGTGTGTATATTATGTAAAATGTATAGCATATGTATAAAAGCTTTATTTAACATTGTTACTACTGTTTTGTACACTCTGTATTCATTGTGTTTATACAAATATTTTTATTGCATTTACCTTTTTTTATTTTCTGGAATTACCATTCTTTCTAAAGAACTGTAGCATTTCTGGTTTTTATAATTCTCTCCATTGGATATCTGAATATGTCTTTTGTCTGCAGTTTAAAGAATACATTCTTTGACTATAGAATTCCTATATTTATAAAATAAAATAATTCTATTTTATTTTAGTATTCTAAGATGTAATCTTTGGGATTTCATAGTTCCTGATGAAAAGTCAGTTATTTGTCTTGTTATTCTTTGAAAGGTTATGTATGCACCTGTCTCTGTTCTTAATTTTATTTTATATCTGCTTTATGCTGCCACACATTGTACTAGTTACTGGTGAGAAAGCATAATGAAATATGGTCTTTGTTCCTGAGAAGCTTGCTTTCTAATAGAAAAGTGTGAAAATAATTATGACACAATGTGTATTCTAGCAAAAATAAGTGCATAGTGATTATGAAAGAATATGTATATGGGAGAATATGATTTTATATTTATAATATGATCAGGGACATAATATGAAAGTGCTCACAGAGTATTTGTGAAAATATTTACACAGAAGGGAGAATGTGTGAAAAGCCACTGAACCATAAAGTACAAACATATGATTTATAGAAACTGCAAGTAATACAATAATACAAAAGCATAACATCTTCTGAAGATACAAGCTCTGTAGAGCTATCTGTGTTGTATTTTCAACAAATTATAAAGCCAGCTGTGGTCGTTCACACTTGTAATCTCAGTACTAAAGAGGTTGGAGCAGAAGGATTATTGTGAATTTCAGTCTAGTCTAAGCTACAAAGTAAGTTGCATATCATCCTAGGCTATAGACTGAGACCTTGCCAAACAACAATAAAAAGAACAGATTATTCCTTGAGCAACATTTTATTAAAAATTTTTAAAAGAATAGTCAGTATTTTTCATGCAGTGGTAGCTTGTCTTGATTTTTGTCTCTTCAGGATAGTTTATCTTACCTTAAATGCTGACTATTCTTTTAACTAAATTCACACTTTCTTTAATAAGTAACTATAGCAAAAAGGTGATAAAGTTAATATAAGGGTATATTTCATTTCGATCTAATATGAAAAGTATTATTTCAATATGTATTCAATATTTAAGACATGTTGAGATATTTCACATTCTTCCCAACCCCCTTTTTAGTAAGACTTTTAAAATTTATTTATTTATTTATTTATTTATTTATTTATTTATTTATTTATTATATGTGAGTATACTGTAGCAGTCTTCAGGCATGCCAGAAGAGGGGATCATATCCCATTACAGATGTTTATGAGCCACTATGTAGTTGCTGAGAATTGAATTGGGACCTCTGGAAGAGCAGCCAGTGCTTTTAACCACTGAGCCATCTCTCTAGCCCCTAATAAGCCTTTTAATCACTGTGGGTATTACATTCATGGCTCATTTAAAAATTACTTCAAAAACTTGCTTTCAGATTTCATCTTTGTTCTATCACTTCTGACATTGAAAGCCACTCCTCACCACTACCTAAAACTTGAACCATTTCACTGCTCTTTATGTCTTCTTTGTCTTCTCCCTTTTACTCTACAATATTCTAAATGTGGGCACCCCTCTTGATTTAGGACCTAGGCCTCTCGTCCCACTCTCTATATCTTTTTTGTTACCTTATGAAAGTTTTGTTGATGATTCCCAACTGATTTTGACTGAGCCTAAGCTACAATACTACTTTTAAAAATTGCCATATTTAATTTTCTTTCTTCCAGTTCATCCTGTAAGCCACTGCATGATATTAAAACTTTGTACATTTTTTCATTCTGTCTCTTCTTAGCCTTACTGTTTGCCATTCCACCTCAAACTCTGAACATCTCTCAAACATTTTACTCACACTGTATCTCTTTTGTTGTTCATATACCTATTTGGCAACTATAGAAATTCTATATGTCCACACACAGCAGTCAACAAATACATACATTTGCCTACCTTCTCTATGGATAACTTTTTCTAATTAGTCTTCTCAGTTCTTCTAGCACCAATTGTCTCCATTATTTAAGTGAAGTTTCATGTATAATACTTTTCTTTCCTTTTGAACTCTGTTTTATAGTCCTTCATATGATAATGCATTTTGTACAACTTAGATGAATATTCAAAGAGTACATTGTTGATCTAAATACTCTGAAATATATATCTTGATTGGGATATGGTGCATTTAAAACATTTATTTACTGGTAATAGCAATGTATACCTACAACTCTAGCACTTGGGAAGCAGAGGTAGGAGGATTGGGAGTTCAAGCCCTGTTCAAGCTGGAGAGATGTCTCAGGGGTTTAAGAGCACTGACTGCTCTCTCAAAGGTCCTGAGTTCCATTCCCAGCAACCACATGGTGGCTCACAACCATATGTAATGAGTATCTGATGTCCTCTTCTGGTGTGTCTGAAGACAGTGACAGTGTATTCATACATAAAATAAATAAATAAATAAATCTTTTAAAAGGAGTTCAAGCCCATCCCAAACTGTACAGCAAGTTGGAGGCCCACCTGGACTACATGAAACTCTGTCTCAAAAATACAAAATAAATAAATAAATAAATAAATAAACCAAACATTGCATTCATAAGAAAAGCATGAGTTTTTGAAAGTGAAATTTCTTACTGCTACTTTAATAAAATGTAATCCTATAATTATAGGAAATTGGGGAAGGAAGTGGCCAAAGACAGAAGTAACCATTTCTATGGATTTTCCTTTAGATGGATACCATCAGAATTGTTCATATCCATTCTGTCATCATCTTGCGGCGTTCTGACAAGAGAAAGGACCGTGTAGAAATTTCTCCAGAGCAGCTGTCTGCAGCCTCAACAGAGGCAGAAATATCCTTAATAACACATGAGATGATTTGTAGGCTCTGGGCCACACAAATATAATTGCTATAGACTTACTTTAGTTGGTTTCATAAATTTTCTCCCTGGTGAATATTCTCCCATCTTCATATTTACCCTTTAGATCTAATTATTTGGAAAAATCATCTCTCCCCTGCCCCTAATGTTTGTGCATGTATTCAGGTATTGTTTCTTAAACATTTTCTACCTTTAAAAAATTTACTTGCCAGGCAGTGGTGGCGCATGCCTTTAATCCCAGCACTAGGGAGGCAGAGGCAGGAGGATTTCTGAGTGCAAGGTCAGCCTGGCCTACAGAGTGAGTTCCAGGATAGCCAGGGCTACACAGAGAAACCCTGTCTCGAAAAACAAACAAACAAAAAACAAAACAAAAAAAAAAAAAGAAAGAAAGAAAAAAGAAAAAATTTAGAGTTACAAAGTAGTAAGTTTTTATATGATATTTTCCTACATTCTTACTTTCAGTGGACTCCTCTTATTCATTCTGTTCCATCATCTCCCTGCTTCCTCACCCTGCTGCCCACTTAAATCTGTCTTAAGTATTTTCTTTCTGTTTACACAATGTGTTCTATTACTCAGTCCATTCTGCTTTCTTAAAGCCTTATTCCTACCCCTCATGGGCCTCTTTGTGGTTTCCTCATGTCTACACACATTTATTTCCACAAAAAAAAATACATATATAAAAGTTAAAAGCTAGAATCCAAATATGAAAAAGAACCTATGCTGTTTGTCTTTTTGGATCTTGGTTACCTCATTCAATATAATGTTTTCTAACTCTGTTTACTTACAAATCCTAAGAGCTCAATAATGTTTTTGTTGTGTTTGTACCATATTTTAATTATTCACTCATTGATTGAAGGCATCTAGGCTACTTTGATTCCCTTGTTATTGTGAATAACATAGCAATGAACATGAGTATATCTGAGTCTTATTGAAGTTATATTTGAGTTATATATTTCAGGACCTTTCATACTGATTTCCATTATCATGGTACCTGTTTATACTCCCACCAATAATAGTTCCTTTCTAGTATTGTCAGTTGGTTTCATTTTTAATTAAGATTTATTTTATTTATATGAATGTTTTGCTTGAATTATGTATTTGTATCATATATGTACCTTGTCTTCAGAGGTCAGAAGTCATTAGATCTCATGGAACTGGAGTTATAGGTAGATGCCTGTGAGTCACCACATAAATGCTGGGAACTGAACCTGGGTCCTCTTCAAGAGCAACAAATTATCTTAACCACTAAGCCATCTATCCAGATGTATTATTTGTTTACTTGATGATAGCCATTCTGACTGGATTATGAGTTCTGGGAATGGAGTGCAAGACCTTGCACTTACAAGGCAAAGTACTTTGTGAACTGAGCCATCTCCTCATCCCAGGTTAATCATAAATTTCATTTCTTCCTGTTTCTTTTATTGGAAGAGATAAAAGTTTTGGATGGTCCTGCTCATAAATGTCCATAGGTCTTAGGGTAAAACACAATTAACAGTGAGCTTTATAAGCAGTCCCTTTGCCTCCCATCATACTTCTTACATATTGACTCTCCATTACTTCTTACCCTTCCAGTTTTTCTAATTTCTGGTTTGTTCACTATCTTATCCTCGAAAAGATTAGTTTATGAAACTTTCCCTTAGAACATACAATTTGGAGAATTTAACACATAATTCCATGCTAAAGATAACCAAAGAATGATTTATTTTCCTGTAGTCTGAATTTCATACCTTATCTATGGCAAGTTGAACTTACATTGTTTATTGTTCCACCAGATTAAGTCAGTCTTGTCCTGGCTCTATCTGTGCTTTGTTGGTGTCACATAGAGATTTTCTTTATAGAGTTTAAATTTTATGTTTTATAATACTTTGAAATATGAATAAGATATAGAATGTTCTAGATTGTATACAACCTTTTAAAAACACTTTTTTGGGAGCTGAAGAGATGGCTCAGCAGTTAAGAGCATTGACTGTTCTTCCAGAGGTCCTGAGTTCAATTCCCAGCAACCACATGGTGGCTCACAACCATCTGTAATGGGATCTGATGTCCTTTTCTGGTGTGTCTGAAGACAGCCACAGTGTACTCACATACATAAAATAAATAAATCTTAAAAAAAAAAACCACTTCTCTTTTTCAAAGATCATGGATTGGTTATATATAAAAATATATTCCCTTACTAGTCATATAATATTTCAATATTAAAGTATATTTATGCTTTGTGTGTTTATATTATTTTGAACTAATTTTAGCTTTAATTGCCAATCAGAATTCCATATTAGGATGAAAGAATTATCAACAGTTTTTTCTAACATGGCCTACTTGGTTTCATCTTCCTTGCCTTTCAATTTTTACATGATTATTTATTGAAGGAATTAATTCAAGAATACAACTGATTCAATTGTTGAGATACTTCTTCATCAGATATATTTTAACCATACAAAACTTTGAAAACTTTTCTAACATTTTCTATAATATGCACATATATACACATTCTACTGAATCCTAAATAATGTGATAATCTCTATAGAAAGCAAAAGCTTGGCCACAAATGCTATCAGTTATTTTATGAAGATTCAAACAAGGTGGTTGTCAGTCAGCTACTATAAGGTTCCATGTCTGTATGAAGCTGGGGCCTGAGTGACATGACAGACCCCCAAATGTGATACCTCATCTATACAATTCTTCTGTGCTTCACTGTTATTGCTAATGTGCCCAGCAAAATAGAGTTATGATGGCACATGCCTGTAGTCCCAGTAATTACGAGGTAGAGACCAGCCTGGAGTATATACTGAGACTGTTTAAAAAATAAAATAGTTTCATTTCTTTTAACTTTAATTTTGTTCTTATTTGTTTATTTATTTTTAAGACAGGTCTCACTATATAACTCTGGCTACCTTGGAACACACATTTTTTTTTTTTTTTTATAAATAAACTTAGTTTTTTCTTGTTGATGTTTTTTGGTTTTTATCTTTTTGAGACTAGGTCTCACTATGTAACTCTTGTTGGCCTGGAACTCACTGTGTAGACCAGGTTGGTTTCAAACTCAAAGAGATCCATCTGCCTCTGTGATAAAAGATGTGTACCATTATATATGGTTTAAATTAGGTTTTCATTTTTAAGAGCCAATGATATGTTTTACAAAATTATCTGGTTATTTCCTTTGTTTTTCTATCGGTTTGATAATCTTTTTTCAATAATATAGGTATTTTATATATTATGAAAATTATCTTTTTGTAAGAAGGGTGGTATTTTTCCTGTTTAATTAGGGTAAGTATATATGTGTTCTCTAATATAATTGTGGTTCTTTTTATATTTTTATATTAATTTATTAATCCTGATTGCCCTTTAAATTTATAAAAATTCTGTGTCTGAAATCTTTATAAATCCATTAGAATTTATAAATATAATACAGAAAAAGTCTTTGTAACCTTGACCTATTTTATCTGTAGGCTCTATCTTAGAAAATTATGACATAAAAAGAAGACAGGAAATTACCAGTGATACAATACTTATAGTTCTGTGCTACTTTGTCACATGATATGTATAACCACTGAAATAATCAACTTTCAAAACTGGGGACCAGCAAGATAGTTCCATGTGTAAAGGTGCTTCCCACAAAAGCCTAGTGACCTGAATTCTGTCCTTAGAACCCACTTAAAGGTAGAACAAATCATACACACAATAATAATAAAAGTTTAAAAGATATAAAACTATTTTCTCATTCTACCTTTTCATACCCATACCCAACTATTTTCTGCCACAACTAATCCTTGACAATCACAAATGTGTTCATCTCCTCTGTACCTTACATTTTCTACTGCATTTTGTATTCCTGACAATGTGGGGTTTGATGTCCTTATCCTCTGGGTTTTTCTGTATTGCTATATAGATCTATGAGCTCACTTCTAGGATGATGTTAAGCAACTTGAAGAGCATCTGAGCCTTTTCATGGTGAACTGTGTGGAGCAGAATAACTGAGTATAGGAGGTTTTCCTCACTTCTAAGGCAGGACCCTTCTAAGCACTCTGTCCCCTGACTCCTAAAGATGAGCCTGTTTACCCTGGCAGGGTATGGATAGGGGGAAACAGCTGCTGGTTCCCATCCTGCTTCCCAGGGCCATGTAGTTACTTAGCATCATTCTCGTAAGGGGCAGTTACTTTTTCTTAGACCTGAGATTCTTCTTTCATACTTTTGTTCCTGTGTGCCCTGTGGAGTACTCAAGTGTGACTCACAGGACATATCTAGGGTTCTGTCCCTTTGAAGATGTTCTCTGCCCTAAAAGCCACCAAACTTAATGAGTCACTTAAGCCCACCTGGCTTGACTTCATTTTTCTTCCATATTCATGTATAGTCTTGAAGTCATCTTATAGGCTTACTTTGTTTCCCATCTATAGAATATTGTCATTCTGTATATTTTAAAACAAATAGTTGCTCATATAAAATTCTTATAGTTATGAAAATACTGTTTATTATTGAGATTACTTATAGTCAAGTAGAAACTATTTCATTCCCAAACAGGTAATGGCTAGGTACATGACTATACTTCACCTTTATAGTTACAATTTGTCAAGCACTTACTGGGAGCCAGACACAGAGCTAAACATCTTACACAGAGTGCCACATCTACTCTTCACTGCCATATGAAGCATTCTTTTCAGTTCATAGCTAAAGAAGTAGGCTAAAAGAATAAGCAAATTTTTCTTATCATTTGAACATTAAAAACATTTAAGTGAGGTGTGATGGTTCCACCTGTACTTTCAGCATGTGGCAAGCAGAGGCAGGAGAATTTCAAATTAGAGGCCTACCTAGCCTACATAGTAAGATCCTAGCTCAAAAACTGTTGTATTGGTCCTCAGACTTAGTTATATAAAATGTAGTGTATGGGGGAATGTGCGTGTACACACCACTCATATATACACAATTTTGTGTGTGTGTGAGTGTTGCCTGTGTGTATGTCTATGTTATATGTGTGCCTGGTGCTCATGAAAGCTAGAAAAGGGTATTGGATCTCTTGGAACTGAAGTTACAGATGGTTGTGAGCTGCTCTGTGGATTCTGGGAATCAAACCTCAGTTCTCTGAAAAAGTAGCCAGTGGTCTTTAACAACTAAGTAATCTCTCCAGCCCCTGATTATGTTTTTCTCTTAATATTTTTATTTTTAAAATTAGCATATAATTGGTTTTCTTTTTTTGTTTTGTTTTGTTTTTTGTTTTGTTTTTCGAGACAGGGTTTCTCTGTGTAGCTCTGGCTGTCCTGGAACTCACTCTGTAGACCAGGCTAGCCTCGAACTCAGAAATCCACCTGCCTCTGCCTCCCAAGTGCTGGGATTAAAGGCGTGCGCCACTACCGCCCGGCCAATTGGTTTTCTTTATTGCACTTTAAAAAAATTTATTTTTGTTGCTCCTTTCCCTTCCCCCAATATTCCTGTACCCCCAATTAGCCTTTTCTGTTTTCATGTCCTATGTTTTTTATTACCCTTCATATACCCTTCCTCAGCACCTCATTTCCCCTTTTGTGGTCCCACTTCTAGTTCTATGACATGTATCCACATATACAGAGAACGGGAGAAAATCTTTGTTGGCTATACTTCAGAGAAGCAGTTAATATCTGGAATGTATAAAGAATTGCAAAAATTAAATACCAGAAAGCTCAACCAATCAGTGAACTGAGTACTTTCTTTTTAAAAATTAAATCACTTTATTCTAATTAACCTAGAAACCTCCTCAGGTAGTTTAAGCTAGCCACACAAACAATTGCCCAGTCCCCAACGTTATACATCTCAATACAATTAGAATGGCAATTTTGAACCAGTGGCACTTCACTTAAGGTTTTTCACTTTCATTACCAATTACATTTTTTAATGTGTATGGGTGTTTTGCCTGCATGCATATTTATGCACCATGTGCATACAATGTCTTGGAGGCCAGAAAAAGGCATCAAATCTCCTAGACAGTGGAGTTACAAATGGCTGTTAGCCTGCATGTGGGTAATGGGAATTGAATCCAGGTCCTCTGCAAGAGCAGACAGTGCTTTTAACCTCTTGAGTCCCTCAATTACATTTTGATTCATATAGCATTAAATTCTCTTTCATGACTCGTGTTCTCAAAAGAAGAAATCTCTGTAGGTACTTGTGCACATACATACATGCAAGTAGTTCATAAAATAAATAAAATAAATAGATCTTATTTTATAAAAGAAACATGACCAGCCAATAAATATTTTAAAAGTGTTTAATATATAGCCATCAAGGATGTAAATCAAAATTATGTGGTATACTCATTTAAGTCAAAATATCAATTATTGGTTAAGTTTTAATATAGGTAATTTGTAGGAAAACTAGGCAGCATTTTACAGGATAGGAGAAACTGAACTGTGATTCATAAAGCACAGTTATAGTTATTAAGTACCAAAAAGATAATTTTATGTTTGGGGTTCACTACAACACTAGGAACTGTATTAAAGAGTTCCATTATTAGAAAGGTTGAGAACAACTGGACATGTACACATGCACACTTTTAAAATATTTCTTTACCAAAAGTGGAAGTAGACAGAGAAGACAGAAGATTCTCAAGTTGAAAATATAAAAGAATTCTGAAGATTGAAACAAGCTTCTTTGCAGAGAATGGAAATATTTGAAAGACCAAATTATTCTTATTTTAATTATTTGCATAATTAGAATAACTGAACTGTGATTCATAATTATTTGCATAATTAGAATAAGACAATGTAATGGAAATATGAATTATATTTAAAGAAAAGACTGACTTTAAGGAATAACATTGGAAGTTCTCGGCATGAACCTTATTTCACCCTTAATTATGTATTTTGACCCTTTATTATAAGCATAAAGATTTTTTATTTTGAAAATACCTTGACAAACATACAGGTTGGCTGAACTAACAGGTCGTTCCATGAGAGTTGTTGGCTGGTATCATTCCCACCCTCATATAACTGTTTGGCCCTCACATGTTGGTAAGTGTTTATTTCTCTCACATCAATATCATTTCTTCTCCATTACATATCATGGTAATCAAAAGGCTTTTCTTCTAAGAAATATTTTTGTCACTTCCAATGCCTATCTTCTAGTCTAGAGGAAATTATCAAGTTTTGGGGGAAGTTGAAGTTTTCAATTGTTTTTTCTATGCTACATTTCATAGTAGGGCCACTCTTAGGCTGAGCAGCTTAGAGTTACTACTTAATAGCAAACTTTTCATAATATTTCTTTAACTTGGCAAAATATGCTCTCACATTCATATTATTACAATATATCCCTATTTTGCCTATGGAATATGAATGTTGACATAATGATTAATAGACATTACTGTTATCTCTGGATAAAATCTGTTAAATAAGATTCCTCCCCACCCCTTGAAACAAGGCTTCTCTGTGTAACCCTGGTTATCCTGGAACATACTTTGTAGACCAAGCTGGCCTGTAACTGAAAGATCTACCTGTTTCTGCCTTCAGAGTGCTGGGATTAAAGGTGTGTGCCACTAAGCCCAGCTTACTAACAGAATGCTTTTCTTTATATTTCAGATGTTCGTACACAAGCCATGTACCAAATGATGGATCAAGGCTTTGTAGGACTTATTTTTTCCTGTTTCATAGAAGACAAAAACACAAAGGTAGTATATGTATAAGTGTATGCATACACAGGTGTGTTTGTGTGTGTGTGTGTGTGTGTGTGTGCACAAAATAGACACAGAATAGAGAAAAATCTCTTTAAAATTTTAATAGAATGGAGTTTTAATGAGAAGGGTTATTGAGGCAAGATCAGAAGAAGATAAGGAAGCAAGTTTTGAGTATTTCTTGGGGGAAGATTATCCCTAGCAGAAGAAATAGCCAGTGCAAGCACTCTAAACATTGAGGAACATTGAAGAAATTGGTGTGGCTGTAGTAGGGAGAGGAAGACCATGATAATGTATTCTAACTTGCCTCAGTCTTAATTTTTATAGTTATATTGCAATACATTCTTGTTTGGTTATCCTTAAAGAGGCCCAAAATGTAATGGGAACTAGTTTTTGTAAGGCTTTTACTTTGTCTCTAAGTTGGGAAACCATTAGAGGGTGACTTTATGTCTTAATAGAATCATTCCAATGGACTGGACAGGATTGGAGTGGGAAGGGTGAAATTAATGGCATCAGAGAAACCAGTTAGGAAGACCAGTTGGCAGTAATCCAGACTATTTGACTTTTAATGGATAGTTTTGACCATGGTGTAGAAAAGATATGTGAGTGTGCTAATAATGATTGTATACCATAAATTCATTATCTTCCAGAAACACTAGAATTAAATATCTGGAACTTTAAAATTTTTTGAAATGCTTTTGGTTTTATCACCACTTAATTTGTTCATTTTCATCATAAATAGTGAGTGAGGTTAATCACTTTTCTGGTCCTCATATTTGTTAATAATTCTGTCTCCTAAGCAGATGTTTAACAGAAAATTCCCTCTGGGAGCAAACCTGGAGATATCCCAGCGGTAGCAGCTGCAATAAATTTTTCCTGGTCTCTTGAAAAGATACATCCATTCCTTTGTAGCCTGCTGTTCTCTCTATGGCATTTGAAATCATATTTCCCATTTTTTTTATCCTTAACTTTCAAGTCTCCCTTGGTTTCATCTCCTATCACTAGATAGGAGATGGAAAGAAGGGTAGAAGAAGGGTACAGAAAGAAGGGGGAAGAGAGAAATCCCTAATCTTATTTCTTTTATCTTCTTTGCTTGTAGCTGGTCTTTGATACTTTGTGGGTATTTCTTTTTTATCTTTTATCCCCCCCCCATCCCCATCCTTCAGTTTTACCCACTCTCATTATATAGGAGAGAAAGAAGGATAGGGGGTGGAGAGAGATATTTCTGAATCTAATTTCTTGTTATTTCTTTTTTGAGCACAACTACTACAACCAACCCCCAACTCCCTGAATGACCAGCCACCACCAGTCACACTCATCAGGGCTCTAGCATTTACTTGCCCCCTGAAAAATTCCCAGAATTCCAAATGCCACACAATCGCAGATACTATCTGCAGCTGACAAAACCATGCCTCTACTAGAGCATGAGGCAAATTGTAGTCAGCTGCTGTGAAGCAGCCCTATAGCCCCATATCTGGGATTAAAATGAAAACATATAATATTTCTGTGTTTTTTTTAAAAGAAACCAAAATTCCAGAATTCTCACTACAACTTTTATCGACTGTATATATGATCCTTCTACGATAAAAATTGATTTATTATAACATATCCTATAGTTTTTCGCATCTCTTTTGGCCTAACATAGCCATAAAAGCCTTTGAGTTTTAGGTTAGAGCGTACTAAATTGCTATAAAATGGCCAATACAAAAGTGATTTAATGGTTGAAGATAAATGATAGTCATACTGAGTCAATTACTATACATTGTATATTATATAATTGTGGATTGAATACTATAATATACTGTGTAAAGATGTCCAGAGAGTATGTCTCAGGAAAAAAATAGTAACAAAAATTAATCCTTTTGTGTATGAGATTTCCTGTCTACTTTTTTTTTAATAGACTGGTCGGGTACTCTACACTTGCTTCCAATCCATACAAGCCCAAAAAAGCTCAGAGTAAGTATGACAGAGATGTTATTATTCATGGACTAATGCCTAGTCATAGAATTGATGGTTCTGTTTCATTTAATTTTTCTCATTAGTAAGACACTAATAGTACTCTATTTCTCAACAGCTCTAAGAAAAATTAAAATGTCTTTATCAGTTTGAGTATTGTAAAAGTCTAGGAAGCTGGAGTCTCTTTATGTAGCCATAACACCATAGTATTGGGCTATATTTTCCAAACTGTTGCACTGCTAGTTTCTGATTCACTGATGTGTTCTAAAACTGAAGGCCAAATGTTAAGAAATGTAGAGGTTTTTTTTTTTTTTTACAAATACTTCTCTGTTGCTACATGAACGTATTTTACTGTTGCTAAGGATGGAACCCAGGGTCTCATTAATACTAGGCAAACATTTACCATGGAGATGTAACTCTTGCCTTCCTGCCATAAAAGTTTTTTCAGAATTACAATACTTTATTTAAATGTTTGTATAGATTAAATTTCTCATTAAAACATGGTAATCTATTCCTGGGTATAGTGGTGCATGCCTTTAATCCTAGCACAGAGGAGGCAGAGGCACATGGATCTATATAAATTCCAGACCAACTAGGGCTATATAGTGAGATCCTGTCACAAACAAACAAACCAAAAACCAAACAACCCAAACTCTATTGTTATTGTTGTTGTTTTATCTTGCTGTCCTAAATGAAGATGATGGTTACTGATACCATCCCACTTCCATTCTCTGAAATGTGGTTACTATTGTTTCTTTTTGTTACTTTTTAAATTTTTAATAAAGTTTTCTTCTTTATATTTTTCTGCTTTGAGACAGGATCTTGTTATATACTCCAGTCTGAGCTTATGATCATCCTGCCTGTACCCTCTTGTGTTGGTCTTTGCAAATGTGGGCTACCATACCTAGCTAAAGTTGGCTCTTTTATTGTATTAACAATTGATATTAGACAATATTGATTTGGCTCTTCATGATTATTAAATTTTCATAGTTACAAACATCTGTGCTCAAGATTATAACCATAATCTCATTATATGTGTTTCGTGTATTGGTTAATTTTAACAGAAAATAAATTTTATCATTATGATAGGTAAATGCTATTTCCTCTTCAACTAACTAATGTGAACTAGTGTACTGTGATTCTGCTTTTTTCTTACATACATTTTTTTGTTTTGTTTTGCTTTTTGCATTTGCAAGAGGATTTTAGAAATATTTTATTTATTTACATTTCAAATGTTATCCCCTTCTCTGGTTTCCCCTCCAGAAACCCCCTATCCCATTCCTCTTCCCCCTGCTTCTATGAGGGTATGCCCCCACCAACACACCTACTCCTGCCTCCCCACCCTGGGGGTTTGTTTGGTTGATATTGTTGTTCCTCTTATGGGATTGTAACCCCTTCAGCTCCTTCAGTCCTTTCTTTAATTCCTCCATTGGGGAGCCCGTGCTTAGTCCAATGGTTGGCTGTGAACATTCGCCTCTGTATTTGTCAGGCTCCTGTAGAGCCTCTCAGGAGACAGTTACACCATGCTCCTGTCAGCATGCACTTCTTGACATTCACAATAGTTTCTGGGTTTGGTGACTATATGTGGGATGGATGCCCTACACTGGGGCATCAAGCCTTCACAGGACCAAGGGCCTCTCCTCCTATTGATGCCCGATAAGGCCATCTTCTGCTACATATGCTGTTGGACCCATGAGTCATTCCATGTGTACTCTTTGGTTGGTGATTTAGTCCCTGGGAGCTCTGGGGGGGTTTGTTTGGTTGATATTGTTGTTCCTCTTATGGGATTGTAACCCCTTCAGCTCCTTCAGTCCTTTCTTTAATTCCTCCATTGGGGAGCCCGTGCTTAGTCCAATGGTTGGCTGTGAACATTCGCCTCTGTATTTGTCAGGCTCCTGTAGAGCCTCTCAGGAGACAGTTACACCATGCTCCTGTCAGCATGCACTTCTTGACATTCACAATAGTTTCTGGGTTTGGTGACTATATGTGGGATGGATCCCCAGGTGGGGCAGTCTCTGGATGGCCTTTCCTTCAGTCTCTGTTCCACATTTTGTCTCTGTATTTCCTCTTGTGAGTATTTTATTCCCCCTTCTAAGAAGGACCGAAGCATCCACACTCTGGTCTTCCTTCTTCTTGAGCTTCGTGTGCTATGTGAATTGTATCTTGAGTATTCTGAGCTTTTGAGCTAATACCCACTTATCAATGAGTGCATACCATGTGTGTTCTTTTGTGATTGGGTTACCTCACTCAGGATATTTTCTACTTCCATGCATTTGCCTAAGCATTTTATGAATTCATTATTTTTAATAGCTGAGTAGTACTCCATTGTGTAAATGTACCACATTTTCTGTATCCATTCCTCTTTTGAAGGACATCTGGGTTCTTTCCAGCTTCTAGCTATTATAAATAAGGCTGTTATGAACATAGTGGAACATGTGTCCTTATTACATGTTGGAGCATCTTTTGGGTATATGCCCAGGAGTGGTATAGCTGGGTCCTCAGGTAATGCTATGTCCAATTTTCTGAGGAACTGCCAGACTGATTTCCAGAGTGGTTGTACCAGCTTGCAATCCCACCAACAATGGAGCAGTGTTCCTCTTTCTCCACAACCTCGCCAGCATCTGCTGTTACCTGAGTTTTTGATCTTAGCCATTCTGACTGATGTGAGGTGGAATTTCAGGGTTGTTTTGATTTGCATTTCCCTGATGACTAAGGATGTTGAGTATTTCTCTAGGTGCTTCTTGGCTATTCTAGTTTCTTCAGCTGAGAATTCTCTGTTTAGCTCTGTACCACATTTTTAATAGGGTTATTTGGTTCTCTAGAGTCTAACTTCTTGAGTTCTTTGTATATATTTGATATTTGCCTTCTATGGGATGTAGGATTGGTAAAGATCTTTTCCAAATCTGTTGGTTGCTGTTTTGTCTTATTGACAGTGTCCTTTGCCTTACAGAAGCTTTGCAATTTTATGAGGTCCCATTTGTCAATTCTTGTTCTTAGAGTATAAGCCATTGGTGTTCTGTTCAGGAAATTTTTTCCTGTGACCATGTGTTCGAGGCTCTTTCCCACTTTCTCTTCTATTAGTTTCAGTGTATCTGGTTTTATGTGGAGGTCTTTGATCCACTTGGATTTGAGCTTTGTACAGGAAGATAAGAATGCATTGATTTGCATTCTTATACATGCTAAAAGCCAGTTGAACCAGCAACATTTGTTGAAAATGCTGTCTTTTTTCCACTGGATGATTGTAGCTCCCTTGTCAAAGATCATGTGACCATAGATGTGTGGATTCATTTCTGTGTCTTCAATTTTATTCCATTGATCTACCTACCTGTCTTTGTACCAATACCATGAAGTTTTTATCACTATTACTCTGTAATACATCCTAAGGACAGGGATGGTGATTCCCCCAGAAGTTTGTTTGTCTTGGGTTTTGTTATTCCAAATGAATTTGCAAATGTCTCTTTCTAACTCTATGAAGAATTGAGTTGGAGTTTTGATAGGGATTACCTTGAATCTGTAGATTGCTTTCCGAAAGATGGCCATTTAGTAGCAGTCATTAAAAGTCTCCCAACCACAAAAAGCCCAGGACCAGATGGGTTTAGTGCAGAATTCTATCAGACCCTCAAAGAAGACCTAATACCAATAGTATTCAAACTATTCCACAAAATAGAAACAGAAGGAACACTAGCAATTTTTTTTATGAAGCCACAATTATGCTTATACCTAAACCACACAAATGCTCAACAAGAAAAGAGAACTTCAGACCAATTTCACTTATGAATATTGATGCAAAAATACTCAATAAAATTCTTGCAAATCCAAGAATTCATCAAAACAATCATCCATCATGATCAAGTAGGCTTCATCCCAGGAATGCAGGACTGGTTCAGTATATACAATCATATATATATATATATATATATATATATATATATATATATATATATACAAACTCAAAGAAAAAAACCACTTGATCATCTCATTAGATGCTGAGAAAGCATTTGACAAAATTCAACATCCCTTCATATTAAAAGTATTGGAAAGATCAGGAATCCAAGGCCCATACCCAAACATAGTAAAAGCAATATACAGCAAACCAGTAGCCAACATCAAACTAAATGGAGAGAAACTTGAAGCAATCCCACTAAAATCAGGGACTAGACAAGACTGCCTACTCTCTCCCTACTTATTCACTATAGTACTGAAAGTCCTAGCCAGAGAAATTAGACAACAAAAGGAGGTCAAAGGGATATAAATTGGAAAGGAAGAAGTCAAAGTATCACTATTTTCAGATGATATGATATTATACTTAAATGACCCAAAAAATTCCACCAGAGAACTTCTAAACCTGATAAACAACTTCAGTAAAGTGGCTGGATATAACATTAACTCAAACAAATCAGTAGCCTTCCTCTACTTAAAGGGTAAATAGGCTGAGAAAGAAATTAGGGAAGCAACACCCTTTACAATGGTCACAATAATATAAAAATATCCTGGTGTGACTCTTATATTTTTGGTTGTGAGCCTAGCCTTTAACGGCTGAGCCATCTCTCCAGCCCTCCTGGTGTGACTCTAACCAAGCAAGTGAAAGATCTGTATGACAAGAACTTCATGTCTCTGAAAAAATAAATTGAAGATCTCAGAAGATGGAAAGATCTCCCATGCTCATGGATTGGCAGGAAGTTTTGAATAGATTTTGTCATTTGTCTTTTATTGCCTCCTTGAGTTCTGAACTTTTAGGTATAATATGAAAACACTTGGAATCTCCACATTTTAAGGATTACTCCATAAAACTATCCAATGCTGATGTGATATCTCTTTTAGGCCTGCTGTTCAACAGATAACTAGCTGAGGGGTGTGAGGGTTGTGTGAGGGGCCCCCACTAGTTTCTTTACTTATTCTCCTGAGTTGTATCCATTATAATCTGGAGCCTTGATTCGTTGTTATTTTGCTGGAAGAGATCCTCTAGTAACTTCCTAAGAATAGTGTGCATTTAAGATATTTTTGTCTGAGTCCTACTTGTCTGAAATGTTTTATTCTTTTTGTAATAAGCAATTTGCAGACTTATAAGTACACTGTGGCTTTCTCAAACTCATCAGAAGAGGGCACCAGATCTCATTACAATGTCTGTGAGCCACCATGTGGTTATTGGGAATTGAACTCGGATCCTCTGGCGAGCAGTCAGAGCTCTTAACCACTGAGCCATCTGTCCAGTCCCGAAATATTTTATTCTTAATAACAGTTATGAGGATTGAGGCAGAAGTCCTGAACTCATGTTTAGCATTCTTTTTAACTTACCTAATACATTTCTATCTTATGGACTTGAAGTCCTAGCAGACACAGATCCACCACTAGCTTCTTTTCTCATAGGATTCCCTTTCTTAGTAGGACACATGTCAAATTCCTTCTCTCCCCATCTGTTATAATTTTTCTCCATAAATAGAAGGGGACTTCTACAACATTTATTGGCATTTATTAAAACTGTAAATTAGATGTTATACTCATTGTTAACAAATAAAAGTGTGCCACATAAAAACAGAAACAATAAGATAAACATTTGCCACTGCTATTCAATATTGAACTAATAGTTCTAGCCAAAGCAACAGGTTCAATATCAAAGTTAGACAAGCAAATTTTCATGTTTCATGTTCAAAACACAAAATCAGTTGTTTTTTATATCAGCAGTACACAAAAGGAAATTGGGAAAAGTTTTATTAAAATAGCATTACATTTAATAAAATATGTAAGAGAAAATTTAACTAAGAGAAATTTAATCTGTTAATACTAAAAGGTACTAAGAGGAATAACAGAATACCTATACAGACACACACACACACACACACACACACACACACACACACACAGAGGCCATGGAGGAGGAGTTTGGCTTACTGGCTTGCTGAGCCTCTTTTTTTATAGTGCTCAGGACCACCTGCCTAGGAGTGGCACAATCAACAGTGAGCTGGGCCCTTCCATATCAGTCATTAATCAAGAAATTACCTCCACTGATATTCCCACAGGCCAATCTGATGAAGGCAATTTTTATTGGATATTTTATTTACATTTCAGATGCCATCCCCTTTCCCCAATTCCCCTCCCTAGAAAACCCCTATCCCATGCCCCCTTTTCCTTTTTGCTTTTATACAATTTTTTAAAAATGTTAATCAAAGGCTTTATAAGTTTGGTAATGCTCAGTCAGAAGTGTAACCCAATACCCAACCTAGATAAATCAACTATCTTTGACTGGGGGAGACACGTGAACATCTGCCTCCATGTCCCCCCGAAGGCAATTTTTTGATTAAGGGTCCTTCTTCTCAGGTTACTCTAGTTTTTGTCAAGATGACCAAAACTAACCAATACAATGATATACTAAAAGACTTGGCACTGTTAAATGATAATACTCCCCAAAGATATCTAGAGTTAATGGAACACTTAAATAATTCCAAAGGTCCTTTTTGTTGCAGACATGGAAAAGGTTTTTATAAAATTTCAAGAAGCATGGAATACCAATATTGATAAAAAGAAGAAAAATCATAGAAATAAGTTTTAAAAATTTACTACAAAGCTTATATGTGTAGTATGAAACTGGAATATAGATATAGACTAATGGAATGAACTAAGAGACCCAAAATAAAACCAAATTAACTTTCAGCAAGTATGCCAACGTTATTAAATGAGGAATGAATATTTTCTTTTCTAAGTAGTACTTTGACAACTATATATCCTTATATAGAACAGTAAAGTTGGACCCTCACAGCATATATAGAAATTAGCTACAGATAAACCAGTGACATAAATGTGTGAGGTAAAACCATGAACACTTAGAAGAAAAAATAAGTATGCCAACGTTATTAAATGAGGAATGAATATTTTCTTTTCTAAGTAGTACTTTGACAACTATATATCCTTATATAGAACAGTAAAGTTGGACCCTCACAGCATATATAGAAATTAGCTACAGATAAACCAGTGACATAAATGTGTGAGGTAAAACCATGAACACTTAGAAGAAAACATAGGGTAAATCTTCATGATATTGAGTGTTGCAATGTGACTGTTTTTCACAGATGTGACAGCAAAACATGGGTAACAAAAGAAAATAGATAAATTTGTAAAACATAAAACTTGTTCATGAAAAGATATTAAGAAAGTGAAATGACAGCCTATAAGATTGAAAATATTTTTCAATTTTCTAACTAATACATTTATACTATATAAGATGTTATTAAATAATCTTAGTATTGGACATGATAAATCATGCCTGTGATCCAAGCACTCAGGCTGCTGAGACTGGAGGATTGCATCGAGTTAAAAAAAAAATATCAGTTACATAATGAATTCTGGTCCAGCTTTGGCCACACTGTGATATCATTGCCAAATCTTTTCTCAAACAAGTCTTGATACTGGATTTGTTGGTAAATGACTATAATCTACCAGTATTTGGCAGGGGAATTAGGAGAATCAAAAATCAAGGTTACCCTGGCTGCATAGCTTGTTCAATGCCAGCTTGGGATACATGGGATCCTGTCTCAAAAAGTCAAAAACAATAAAGACAAATTTTCAATAAAAAGATGAGAGAGCCAGGCATGGTGGTGCATGTCTTTTAATCCCAGCACTAGACGGCAGAGTTAGGCAGATCTCTAGTTCAAGGCCAGCCTGGACTATATAGTGAGTTCTAGGTCAGACAGAGTACACAGTGGGATAGTGCCTTGGAAAAAAGAAATGAGAGACATGAGTTACCAATATAATAATGTAATACTAAAATAGTTTGTATTACCATAGATTTATAGATAGTATAATGATGATGATGATCATCACCATCTGGGGAGATGCCTCTATAGCAAAATGGATATTTCTGCTATCCAGAATATAGAACTCCAAGATTATCAAGAATATCATGGATTAGAATTGGCCAATGGTATCAAAGTGCTTCTGATTAGTGATTCTACCACATCAGCAGCACTTGTGCACATAGATTCATTGTCAGACTCCAAAATATTCCTGGCTTAGGTCACATTTGTGGACATATGCTGTTTGGCAAATATCTTAAAGAAAACGAATATAGTCAGTTTCTCAGTGAACATGATGGAAGTGAAAATGCCTTTTTCTAGCGAAGAGAATACCAATTACTATTTTGATGTTTCCCATGAACACTTAGAAGGAGCTCTAGACAGGATTGCTCAGTTTTTTTTTTCTGTACCCCTTGTTTGATTCTAGTTGTAAAGACAGAGAAGTGAATGCAGCTGATTCAGAACATGAGAAGAATGTGATAAACAATACCTGGAGACTCTTTCAGTCAGAAAAAGCTACAGGGATTTTCAAATACCCCTTTAGCGAATTTGGGACAGGTAACAATATACTGTAGTGACTTGACCCAACAAAGAAGGCATTGGCAGACAAGAACTATTGAAATTTCATTCTAATATTATTTTGGCTATTTCTTCTGTTTTAGGTCAGTGGAATAACACTTCAAATGTTTCATGGAAAATTGGTGTAGCTTTTCCCCCTCATTTTGGCTTAAAAAAAAAAAAACCATTAGAAAGAAAGTATAAGTATTTATCCGCTCATAGTCTTTTGAAAGTGATCTGCAGGTGAAAGTTTTCATTTTAACTGGCTGTGTTCCAACAAATTTAAATGACTTTAAGTGGAGAACTGAAGAACATGTGAATTACTGGTAGGTTTTGTAAGTATTACAGCGAGGGAATGGTGAGTGGTAAAAGATTGACACGTTTGACCATATAACAATTCAAAAATCTACAAACAATAAAAACATGAATGACAGTAGAAGGCAGAAATTATTTAAAAATAAATATTATATTTTAAGGTGTAAATTAGTGATAACAGGTTGCTTTCCCTGTCAATTTTATTTTAATTTTGCTTTAAGTAATGGTCAGTTTGGATGTGGCTGCTGTTCTGTATTACTGATGGAATGGGACTCCCAGTTGTTCTAGGCTTTCTGAAGTGCAATTTATTTTATGCTTGTTTCAAGCCAGGGCTCACTGTATGGGCCAGGCTGGCCTCAAACTTGTAGCAATCCTCCTGATCCTGCTTCCTGAATGTTGAGATTACATATAAAAGCTTGGCCCAAAATTATAATAGTTATATTTGTGTTGGCTACACAGACAGA
This sequence comes from Arvicanthis niloticus, assembly GCF_011762505.2. NCBI lineage: Eukaryota > Metazoa > Chordata > Mammalia > Rodentia > Muridae > Arvicanthis > Arvicanthis niloticus. The sequence continues at coordinate 129,802,244 of NC_047679.1, forward strand.
CTAGAAACACACACACACACACAAATATGAATGTGGTATAGCAGTTAAAACTCACACTCTAAAGTTCAACAACCTAACTTTGAAGGGTAAATATACTGTCTACATACCCCTGTGGCTGTGAACTAGCAAAGTTAGTGAAATTTTCTAAATATATGATTTTAGTTTGAGACAGGATCTCACTCTGTAACCCCTGGCTGCCCTGGAACTTAATGTGTAGACCAGGCTGGCCTTAAACTTAAAGAGATCTGCCTGCCTTCTCCTCCAGAGTGCTGGGATTAAAGACATGTGCCACCATACCCAGCTGAACATCTGACTTCTTATTTGTGAAAGAAAGTAGTGTCTGGAGAAATGGATCAATCAATGTTTAAGAGCATTTGCTGCTCTTGTAGAGTACCTAGGTTCAGTTCCCAACACCTACATGATGGCTTGCAATCATCTGTCACTCCTGTTCCAGGATATCTGATACCCTCATTACCTCCCTGGGTACCAAGTACACTGTGCTGAACCAACATTCATGCAGGCAAAACACTCAAGACACATAAAGTAAAAAATCTTTAACAGTAAAAAATAAGATAAATGAAATGAAGGTGGTATTTATTGTGTGCCTGTTATGAGACTTAATTGATCAAATATTTACCATATTTGTATGTGGCACATAGCAGTGTTTCATAAATAGTAGTGACTCTGGCATCCCATAATCGTGACTTGACTTTAACCTTTTTTTTTTTTTTAAATAATATGGAATGTTTCACAAGTTTGTGTATGCTGGGGCCAGGCTAATCTTTTTTTTTTTTTTTTTTTTTTTTGTATTTAGTATATGTATTACCAAAGCAAGCACTTTAACCTTTTTATTATTTATTAATTTATTTTTTGTTATTGATACTTTTAAAATTAGAAGTTAACCATACTGAGCTGAGTGCAGTGGTTCATACTTAAAATTTCAGCATGTGGGAGGCCAAGGCAAAAGTATTGCCACAAGTTTGAACTAGCCTGGGATACAGAGTGAAACTCTTAGAAAACGGAAGAAAGAGAAAGAAGGGAGAAGAGAAGAACTATATTTTAATTTGGTAGTAGATACTAAGATATAAAATATATTCAAATTATGAAACCAATTTTTAAAAAAGGAATCCCTGGGCCAATGAGATGGGTCAGTGGTTAAAGGCATTTGAAGATAAGCTTAGCATCTTGAGTTTAATTCCTGGAATCCATGTGGTAGAAGGATAGAACCAAGTCATGTAAGTTGGCTTTTGATCTCTGAACAAGTACACATACACACACACACACACACACACACACACACAGAGAGAGAGAGAGAGAGAGAGAGAGAGAGAGAGAGAGAGAGAGAGAGAGAACTTTAAAAGGAATCCCATATAATACTATGTGCTAAAGGTATGTTGGCCTAGAGTACTTAGTATTATTGAATATGTAGAACCTAGTCGTCCTGGAAAATAGGTACTTAAAAGCCATGTTATATTTTAGACCATAAATTATTTGATAGATAAATGATAATGGCACTAACTGAATCAAATATTAGCTCTGCTCTCAGTGTTCTTGTTGGAAGTGACAGAATAACCATCTACTGTGGGAGAAGGTGGTTATCATCCTTGCAGCCATCTTGAGCCATATACCCTGACAAGAGACTTGATTACAATAGCCTACAACAGCTGAGAACACTCTGATAACACCTTGTTTTAGATACCCAGGATCTTCCCTTGTGTGTGTGAGACTTAAAGGTGTGAGACTTAAGGGTGTGACTTAGAGATTAGATTTAGAGATAAGACCTAAGGGTGTGACTTAAGGGTGTGATTAGAGGCAAGGCTTAGAAGTGAGACATATAAAAGACGAGAGGTAGACAGAAGAAATTATTATTAGGTATTAGGCACTTAGCACTTGGAGAAAGAACTTGGAACTGGGAAAGAGACTAGCAACTGGAACTAGGATTAGGTGCTAGGAACTAGGGACTTGGAGAGAAGAAGAAAGACTGAAGAATAAATGGGATTGAATCATACTCTGTCTGGTTCCATTCTTCACAACTGTCCTCACTCTCTCTCTCTTGCTGAACCCCGACCCACAGACTGTAGCAGCTTGGGGCAGTGCAGGCTCTAACAATTTAGCCCCTAAGGCTTTTGGCAGTGCGGGTTCCAACATTGACAGAGCAGTTCTCAACAATCTACAATATCAAATATTTCATTCCCAACCTGGCTTCTGGACTGAGCTCAGTAGAGTTAAGGGGTCTGGGAAAGATGTCTTTATATTACATAGGTTTGAGGAGGGAATATCATCTTATACAGGATTAAAAGATAATTCACTCTTTCATCTTTCTGCCTAAACCTCCCAATGTGCTAGGGAGACATGTGCTAACACTCCTGGTTTGTGCAGCACTGAAAATCAAATCCAGGGCTTCATACACATTAAGCATGCACTATTATCAACTGATCCATGTCTCCATTTCCCTTTTAAATTTTATTTTGAGACCGGGTTTTGCTAAGTTGCCCAGGATGAATTTGAACTTGAGAACCTCCTGTCTCAGCTTCTCAGGTACTTGGAATTACACAACTGGTACTGATTATTTTTAAAACGTTATATTTTTAAAAGTTTATTCATTTGATTTGTATCAGTTTCACTAGTTCCCTTTTTTTGTAATGTTGGTGGAGGTTTTGTATAGCATCCTGGTCTCATAGGTGGATGTCTGCTGACTATTCTGATGACATGGCTTGTTTGGAAATTCAGTGTGTTTTGAATTCCAGAAAGACACCAATTCTGGGAACCAAGTGAGAATATTTAAAGTTCAAATGTGTCTTCAAAAGTTATATTTGAATATCTAAAAATTGGCACCTCAGTGAATTAATTAAGCAGATAACTACTTTTCCTCATGAAATATTTTCCTCAACATTTAAGAAAACCAAAACTGTAGGGGCTGGACAGATGGGCCAGTAGCTAAAAGTACTTACTGCTTGTCCAGAAGACCCTGGTTTGATTCCTAGCACCCACATGGCAGCCCACAACTGTATGTAATTCCAGTTCTGAAGCTCCATCACTTTCTGGCCTTCATATAAGCTGTGCACATGTGGTGCACAGATATTTATGCAGGCAAAACACATTTGCATAAAATAAAATAGTAATAAAAATAAAACTTTTTGAAAGAAAAATAAACTTTTGTTATAGAGTATTATGTTATAGTTGTCCAATTTTAGTATACAATTTTTATAATATCCTCTTACAATCCTTTTATTTCATTGTCACTTTAAAATATTTATTTTTATGTGTATTGTGCCTGCATATTTGCCTGTGCACCATGTGGGTACTGGGAACTGAACCAAAGTCCTTGTGCTGGATAGTTTTATGTCAACTTGACACGAGCTAAAGTCATCCAAGAGGAGGGAACCTCAAGAAAATGCCTCCATAAGACTGAGCTGTAAACAAGACTGTAGGGTGTTCTCATAATTAGTGATTGATGGGAGAAGGCCCAACCAATTGTGGGTGGTGCCATTCCTGGGTTCTATAAGAAAGGCTGAGCAAGCCATGAGGAACAAGCCAGTATGCAGCAACCCTCCAAGGCCTCTGCATCAGCTCCTGCCTCCAGGTTCCTGCCCTGTTTGAGTTCCTGTTCTGACTTTCTTCAATGATGAACAATGATATGAAAGTGTAAACCAAATTAACCCTTTTCTCCCCAACTTGCTTTTTGGTGACAGTGTTTTACTGCATCAATAGAAACCCTAACTTAGACTGTCCTCTACAAGAGCAGTCAGTACTCTTAACTACTGAACCATTTCCCCAGCTTTATCATTGCCATTGATTTTAATTATCCTTTCCAATTCGTGTTTTAGTTCTTTGACTCATCCTTTCTTTCCCCCTTAGTTTATTTTGCTGCAGTTTTGTCAATTTGTTGATCTTTTTAAAAGAAAACTTTTTATTTCCTTCTTTTGATTTTATGTTCTTTGTTATATTTTATTTACTATTTATTCATTTCTTTATTCTTTATTTAGGTTTAGTTTAGTTCATTTTTTCTCTCTTTGAGGTATAAAATTGTGTTGTTGGCTTATTATTATTTATTGCTATAGATATGTTTTTGTGTATGGTGTGTTGCACACATGCAGATCAAAATACAAATTTTAGAAGTCAGTTCTCTTGTTCTACTGTACTTTCTATGGGTTAAATTAAGTTGTCAGAATTTCGTGACAAGTACTTTTACCCTCTGAATCATCTCTACAGCCCTAGTCTATATTTAAATGTGCTTGGATTTTTGTTTTGTTTTCTATTTCAGACAGGGTCTTAAATAGATAATTTTCTGCAACTTTTTACCTGCATCTGTACCAAAGTAGATTTTTAGAATATATTTATTTGTTTGTTTGTTTGGTTGGTTGTTTTGTTTTGTTTTTTTCAGTATGGGGTTTCACAGTTTTGGCTGTCCTGGAACTTGCTCTGTAAATGAAGCTGTCCTCAAACTCAGAGATCCACCTGTCGTTGCCTCCTGTGTGCTAGGATTAAAGGCATGTACTGCCATACCCAGCTCTAAAAAATATTACATGTGTGTACATCTGTGCGTTCTTCCATGCACATGTTATGATGTGTGGAGGTGTGCTGTTCCATGGTACACATGTCAAAGTCATGTCACATGTCAAGAACTTAGGGAGATCTTCTACTGTTTGGATTCTCTCTCTCTGTCTCTGTCTGTCTGTCTGTCTGTCTGTCTGTGTGACTCTGTCTGTCTGTCTGTCTCTCTCTTTCTCTCTCTTTCTCTTGCTGGGATATGAGCATGAGGTGATATCTGTCCAGTGGTTATTACATTTCCCTTATATAGCATGAAGTTGTGATTTTCAACTCAAATCTCATTAAGCTTGTGAGTTAAATTTGACAGTGGAGTTAAATTAATTCTTTGTTTAAGGCTTCTATGTGTTTCAGTCTATTTACATACATCCATATAATTGCAAGCCCTGTTTATTAAAGTCATATGTGAAGCGCCATCATATACTTTTCTCTGCCTCAAATGAGAAGACTGGTCACTGGGCTGTACTCATCATCTACTCATTGTTTCTTTCCAGAACATAATTTATTTGGAATTACTTTTGTATTAATACTTAATAGGTATTTTTCTTTATATGTTATTATCTGGTATATTTTTGTTAGAGTAAAGGGGTTTTGGTGGCTTTCTATACTCTCTCTAGTAGAACTACTAGATTACTTTGTATTCAGTTAAGAATTGGGATAATTTAAGGTTAAGGTTCTAGTCCCTGTGTAGTATAGTTCAAACTTTGTTCCTAGTATGTTTACTATTATATGCCTGAGAACAGTTTATAAGGCTTCTCTACTCTTGCATGTCCTTGGTTACAATTTTGTCATTCTTGACTCATCAGTACTTTTGAAAACTTCTATAAGTTTCCTCATTTAGAATCATACCTTTCTGGGAGAGCTGGCTCTAACTGTGAAGTTTATCTTGGAAATTTTCCCTCTTTATTTGTTGGCCGTGCCATTACTTATTGTCTTTGTAGTTCTCTAGTAATTTCTGTCAGATAGTTTGTTTGTTTCAGTGAATTTTAATTGTTTTCAATAGGAAGATTACTCTAACAACTAGTTCATTATCAGAGGCAGAATCTCTGTCATAGGCTTTATATAGCTATGATTTTTACCTTGGTTCTAGGATTTGAGTTTGTGTCAGCTGACAGAAACTCATCAGTTTCTTCTATGAATGTACAGAAATATATGTTCAAATGTGGTATACTGTTTGAACCCTTTCTGCTTATGAAGCCAGAAAATTTAGTTGGAAGCCCTGTTAACTAAGAATAGAAGATGGACTTCTATGTTTCTGGACCCATCATTAATAATAATCACTGTGTTTTATTCCTAAAAGTCTTCTGCAAAGGCTACTATTGTATTTTGTTTCATGAACTGTTCCCTGATTATGTGAATATAGAGATGTAAAGGATAGTTGTAATTCCCTATCATGTATGTTTTATCTGTGTCATGATATGGGACCTAAAGACACTTTGGTGGCTAAGATTAAAAATCAGAGAACTAGATCTCATTCACCTTTAAACCACCATGTACCCATGGCTTTCACAATGTATAAGGCCCCAAGCCTGGATCCTCCACTGACCCACTGTTATGTAGCGTTTAAGCATATTACAAGTAAGAAATACTTACAGGTGGCTTGATTGAACTTAGAACAAGCCTGTCTGTGTCTTTCACACTAGCATGAAATGGAAGTATGTGTAATATCTTACCTAGTTTTATCCACAGAAGAGAATAAAAATTGAGAGGTGCTAGTAACTTTTGTGAATAATTCCATCTACAAAATGAATCTGATGGAGTCACTGAAGAGTCTTCATTGTAATTAATTTATTCAGCTTCATGGAAACTTACTGATTAATGTAGTATTAGTTGTTTCTTTCATTTGGATAGCTGGCCATACTGACATTGAGCTCCCAAAGGTTTCTCTTAGATATGCAGGAATGGATTCAAATTCTTTAAGGGACTAGAGAATATTGAGTGTACAAATAGACTTCTGATTTGCTCTCCAGAAAAGCCTAATTTGAACTCTGTCCACTTACAAATTGAGTCACTTAATAAATTGTAGTAATAATTAATCTTTGAAGCACTTTATATTCTAAAGTCTCAGTTAAAGTATAAAGAACTTATTATAATTACAGGATAAAATATGACCTAAACTGTTTGTCTTGCAGGTATGAGAGAATTGAAATCCCAATCCATATTGTACCTCATATTACTATTGGGAAAGTATGCCTTGAATCTGCAGTAGAGCTGCCAAAGATCCTGTGTCAGGAAGAACAGGATGCATATAGAAGGATTCACAGGTAACAGCTTTTATTATTTCTCTTGTCAATTCAGTGAAGACCCTTTATCTTTAATAGCTCACTTTCTGAGTCTCCTTTCTTTCTACTTGACTGGGAGAGAGCTTCACAGCAGCCTCAAATCATGTTTCTCACACTGTATTATAATGATCTCTTTAACATTGCTATCTTGCCTCTGATATTTTGAATCCTTCAAGAGAAAACACTTCCTTTTCTGGTTGTGAAAATAAAATAAATTACATCCTAGTACTCCCATTGTCAAGTACTGGGACTTGTCTATTAAATTCATAGTGCATCAAGACCTTCAGTGAGAAATAGTAATTTCATAGTTATGTTTTTGAGTCATCTTTTGAATATTTGAATAAAACCATATCCCCCAAATAAATTTAAAATGAACTCAAATCATTTTGTTCATCTAATCCAATGGGCAAATGTCTGATGTAGGTTATGATTTTGTTATACATCTTTGTTTTTGCTTCATTGCTAACCTAAAGTACCTTATCCCTTTAGCCTTACACACCTTGACTCAGTGACCAAGATCCATAATGGCTCAGGTAGGATTTTTTTTTCTTTTCTGGAGTATGAAGTGATCTCTGATACTTTATATAAGCAATTGTAGTTTACTTGGAGTTTTCTTTCTATGAACTATAACTAATCTTGCTCCTTATATTTCCTTGGAAGCCTATAGACCCTTAAAGACTATAATGTGGCCTTATGATAAGACAGAAAGAAAACTAGAAAAGCTTTTTTATAGACTAGCTCGGTGGTATCCTATTATATGCTTATACACTACCTCTTAGGGAATCCTAGTTTCCATAGATTCCTATAGCGTGGATGCTCAATAACTTCCAGAAATTTTAGTAATGTGCCTTTATGAACTGATTTTACCTCCAACCTATTCTAGTAAGACTTGAAAGAAATAGGCAGGTATAGGAAAGGGAATACATCAGATAGGAAGTTTTCCATGTGAATAAATAGAGAAGGAATTCCTGGGCAAGTCTAAGGGGGAAAAGCTCAGTATTGTATATATACTAAGTTACTTTCCTCAACATAGAGACATTTCCAGCTATACCTACTATTCAGCTAACCCAGATTTCCCCATTTAATGACTAAGCTGGGTGTGGTATTGCATGTCTGTAGTATGAGCATTTGAGAGGCAGAAGCAGGAGGACTGCCATAAGTTTGAGGGCAGCCTAGTCTATATAGAATTCCATGATAAAATCTGGCTACTGAGTGAGACCCTGACTTTTTAAAAAAAAAAGTAACACTAAAATAAACAATGATGACAACAACAAAACATGGATAAGGTAAGAAAGATGAGGAAGAGTGGAACACTTTTTTTCTTTTTTATTAATTAATTAATTAATTAATTAATTTTGAGGCAGGGTCTTTCTATGTAGCCTTTGCTATCCTGGAACTATGTAGACCAGACTATTCTCAAATTTATAGAGATCTGCCTGCCTTTGCCTCATGATTGCTAGGTTTAAATGCATATAACACAACCACCAATGGAAATTTTTCTGATACAACTGGTAGGCAACTGCTTTGGGAAGAAAAGCAGGGACTCATAGCTTGGTATATTCCATCATTTCTATCTTTATAAAATATGACAATGAGTTAAAATTGATAATAAATGGTATACAACCATTCTCTAAAATTACAATTATTTAAGAATATACTAATAGCTCAAAAGTAGACAAACAGATCAGTGGACCTGGACAATGACTAGAAATAGGCCTATGTATATGAAAGAATTCATATGTATTCAAAAATTTCAAATTAGTGAAAGCTAGGTTAGATACTAAATACCCATTCTTTTGTTCATCCAAAACAAAATAAACAAACAGAAAAAACCATTTCAATACCTTTTTCCTGCTAGATAGCCTTCTAGGCACAAGATTATATATAGTGCTGAACAAAAGAGACAAGTTTAATTTGCATAGACTTAATTTTGTTTCCATTTGGGGAGACAGTAGAGTCCTATTAGAGAGTGCTTTCTTAGCCCTTTAACTTGAAGAAATGAAGAGCTAGCCATCTTTCTCCTTTTTTAAAATTCAATTTTATATTTTTACATAGACTTCTATTTAGCTTATGGATCTAGGGCTTCAGAATATGTGTCTGCTTTGATCAGCTCTTCTCTCCCCCACCCCACCCCTAGTTGAAACTTGTTTCCTCAAGTCCTTTCATCTGTGCCCACAACTGAGGCACTGTTAGTAGTATAGTAGGAACATCCCAGTGGATAGTGCTTTCCAGTTATCTCATCTGTTTTTTCTCTTTTTTATTGAAGTATTTACCAAGAATTTGTGCAGTCAGATGTCAGCAGTGAGTGGGCCTCTACTACAGTGGCTGGAGGACAGATTGGAGCAAAACCAGCAACATTTGCAGGAGTTGCAACAAGAAAAGGAAGAGCTTATGGAAGAGCTGTCTTCCCTAGAATAAAGCAGGAGAACAAACAACAACAACAAAAAAACCTGTGGTAATATTGTTTTTTTTTTCAGTTTTTGTGCTGAATATGGTCCAAAACTATACACAACTCCTATATAGGCAAATAATATAACAGCACTTTTTATATCCCAACAAATAGTTTGGTGTATATAAAAACAGAAGACATTTTCTTAAAATTTCCCCAGAGCTTATAGAATTCTCCTACCTATAATTACTTTAAAAAGAAAACATGCAGGATGACTTAAGGAGAATATGAAAGCTATTTTGTAAGGGGCATGGGAAGTACATTAGCAAGAAATATCTGAGAATAAAATGTCTGAAAGGTTTACTTTAAGTTTTAAAAATATTTATACATACACACACACACACACATACGCACACACACACACACACATATATATATTGAGCTAGAGTGTCAGTGTATATCCCTAGCTATCCTGGAACTCACTATGTATACCTCACTAAACTGCCTCACTAAGCTTCCCTCAAACTCACAGAGATCTACCTGCCTCTGACTCTATAGTGCTAGGATTAAAGGCATGTGCTACCTACCATGCCTGGCACTAAATGTTTATTCTCAATGAATATTTAATGTTAACATTAACAATTAATTAATAACCATTACAGCATAAACCTTTTTTTGAGACACTGTCTTATGTATCCTAACTGGTTTGGAATTCACAGAAATCTACTTTCCTCTGTTTCCCAAATGGTGGGGCTAAAGATGTATAACAGTAACATAAACTTCTTAGAATTTGAAGTCTTCGTTTTTATTTTCAGATGTAGCCATCCTATGTAATACGATAAAGGAAGAATAGCACTTGGTATTTCTATTTTACAGCTTGATGTTTCTGCTAGGCAAGTGAATCCTAAGTACTATAGAGTTAATGGAAAAACATGCAGGTAGCCCATTATCACCCATCTCTGTTGATTATACTCACTTTGAATCATGTATCATGCCTTCCTTCTTGATTTCTAAATATGTATTATGATATATCCAAATTTGAATCTGTGTGCATGCCCTTTTAAGCAAACAAGTGAATTCTAGCTTATTTGCGTCTAAAACAAATTCTTACTGATCCTAAGAATTTAATTATAATATGACCTTGATTTTTTTTTAGAAATATAGGTTGTAATAGAAATCATGCTTTTAAAATATGTGATGTTCGTAGTATTCCTTCATATGTAGCCACTAATGCTAAATGTGTGTTCAGAAAAAGAGTTGAGCCTGTTGCATCCTGGGAACTAACGTAGGAACTGGGAAAAGAGTGAAAAGAAAGAAAACAGAGAGTAATAGTCCCAACCACAGTGATATTTGGGATTTTGGCTTGTATCCTTATTTTTTTCCTACATTATTTTTTTTTCAGTTTTCCAGAACCACTTGCACCAGAATTGCTCAAAGGTCAAAGTCAATCTTTGAGGCTAGAACCTAAAAATCTACATGATCTACTTAGCTGATTCTGAGGCATACTTACATTTGAAAACAAATATTCTTAGGGCATATGGAATGTAAATGTTGTATTTTCTTTAATTCTCTCCTACCGCAATTATTATTTATTCATTTTCTTTTTTATAGGGCAGATGAAAATACCTGACATACAATTTATTAAACTAAATCCATTTTGAAAAAGATAAAAGTTAGAAAGCCTACATTATATAACTTCAAGACTTATTATAAAGCTATAGTAATCAAGATATTATATTTGCAGAAGAATCAATGCAACAGGAAAGAAAATTCAGAAATAAACCCACAATGATATGCTTAACTAATTTTGAAAAGGTACAAATGTGATTCAAGGAAGAAAAGACAGTCATTTCAACAAATTGAACCTCCACAAGCCAACAAAATATATTCTAAAAGTACTTCCAAATGTATCATGGATTTAAATGTAATATGAAAAACTTAGAAAAAAAATTAAAGAAAAAAATTTCAAGAGTTAAGTATATTCAACTCAAAAACACAATTTCACAAGAAAACAAAGATATATTGGACTTCATCAAAATTAAAACTTTATTCTGCAAAAAATTAAGACAAAACCATGTAATATCTGATCAGTGAAAAAGATATGCTTAAAACTCAAAAATAAACAATACCAGTAGAAAATGAAAAAAACATAAATATTGTCACTACAGAGGGTATATAGATGGCAAGTAATTATGTGAATATATATTGAGGAATGCCACTTAAAACTACAGCATGGTGTGGCATATACTTATCAGGACTGTTATAGAAAAAAATAATAAAAATACAAAATACTTTTGAGGATGCAAACTAGATTTCTCATACACCAATGACAGGAATATAAAAATACAGCTACTGGGTAGAAGAGTTTGGAAATTTTTGTAAAGTTTAACATACACTTAACATGAATCAGCAGTCATACTATCTTGGCACAAAAACTTTTACAAAATTCTTCTTGGCAGCTTTATTTGGATAGCTGCAAATTAGAAACAAATATTCTAAAGTGAGTAAGTTGCTAAACAAACCCTTCTTACTATGAACTACTACTTTGTAGTGGAAAGGAACATACTGCTAATATGATGACCCTTGGGCTATTATAGTAAATGAAAAACTGATAGTCTTAAGAGATGGCTTACTATATGGTTGCATTTCTAGAGCATGGTTTAAATGTCAGAATTAATGACAAGAACAAATTAATGTATTTCCAGAGTCAGGGATTAGACATTGTATAGCATATGTATTCTTACTATGGTGTGACATAAAAGTTAATTTAGGCTGATGAAACAGTTTTGCACCTTAAATTTAGTGTTTAGTATATAAGTCTATTCCTGTGCTAACATTTTATAGATTTATATACAGACAAGTCAATACATGTAAAAATCTAGAAGTGAATAGAAAGTAAGATTGCACTTTATGAAATAGAGTGATGGATGAGCCATATGTAGTGCCACATGCCTACTAGGTGACCATCAAGTATACTTTTAGGTCAGTGTTCATACTTTAAAAATATTGATCATCAGAAAAAACAGTGGTATGAATGAAATGTGATTATTTTCCTAGTTATACCTATATGGTTTACCTTTACACAAAACATTGTATTCCAATATACAACCTTGTATCCTTTCTGATTTTTCCTTTTCAATCACAGTCAAATTCTCTTGGGAACAGAAAGTACTTGTTTAAATGGGTATGTTCTCCCTCTGGGTTTTTAAAGCCTTTTTTGAGATAGGGCCTCACTCAACAGCCAAAGCTGGCCCTAATCTAGCAGTTCTCTTGCCTCTACCTCCTAAGTGGTAGTATTACAGGCATAGAAACACCATGCCTGGCTGATTCTTTATTTTCTTATATTTTTGGTTGTGAGCCTAGCCTTTAACGGCTGAGCCATCTCTCCAGCCCGATTCTTTATTTTCTATACATGGAACTTGCATCTAACCTTGTCTGCACTATTTTTGAAACTGTTCCTCCCATATCAACGATGATGTCCACTAGTCAAACTCATTTGTTTTTTAAAACTGTCATTAATAAACCTCTAGCTTTTACTATTTTTATTAATAATTAATAAAAAAAATACCGGCTTGACACTTTCATCATTCTTCCAAATCTACCACTTTTGGTCTTTGTTATCATATACTTTATTATTTCCTCTTCCCAGGCTGTCCCTTCCAAAATTCATTCATAAGCCTCTCTATGCAGTTACAGGCATCCATTTCTCTATATACCTCTGTCTGAACTCCAGACTTAGATTTCGAGCTACTCATTATATATTTCTACTAGGCAGTCTTATTGCCTCATTGAATTTGATAAATCTAAATCTGAACATGTTTTTGGCCTAATCTATATTCTCTTATATTTCTTATCTCAGTGAAGGGAGCATCCATATGCAAAAACTGGAATCTAGACAGGCAACCCCATCATTTCTATTACCTTTTATGCTATTTGCATTGAGTTACAGCAGTCTGAATTTTTTTTTAATCTAATCAGAGTTGCAATATGTAGAATAGGTATGCGTGAAGAGGAATGAGCAGGTGGGGTATCAAGGTTCCCACTGGCTAGGATTATTTCATGAAGACATAAGAGTTCTTAGCCTTGCAGCAGCAGAGCAGGAACAAGATCTAGTGAAAGTTGTTCTGTGTCAGTACCCTCAAAATCAGAACGAAGAGGAGAAAATGATCTCTTACACTAAATAAAATGATTGAGCAAAAGTATGTTTTGAGGAAAATTGAAGCTAGTTTTTTCATGCTTGAAACATTTACGAATATGTAAAAAGGAAGTATAAAATTATTCCCTGTGATGTTGAATAGAAAAAGAAAGTTGATATGATCATTTTAAAAGGGAATTACTTGTATGTATATATTGAGAGAATCATCAGTATGTCTGTATACCTCCACTTCTTACCTCTGCCTATTAAGAGAGAATAGAAATGGCAGTTTAGTAGCTAATGAACACACCTGGTACCAAGATGCTGGACTTCAAATAGTATTCTCCACTAATAGTGAATAGAGTCCAGAAATGAATGCATATGTACATGGTGAACTGATTTTTAACAAAAAATGCCAAGACTATTTGAATGGGGAAAAATAGTCCTTTCAGCAGCTCACGATTTCACAACTAAATATCTACACAGAATAATGAAACTGGACTGCTTCCCCATATTATGTATGAATGTTAACTAAAAAATGTATCAAATATTTTAATGTAAGAACTATTGTAACTATTAAAATATTAAAACAGCAGTAAATCTTTATGACTTTGGTTTTTAGCAATGGCATTTTAGACAAGCCACAAAAAGACAGTAGTTAGACCTCATGAAAATTTAGAAATGTACATCAAAAACATAAAAAATGAAACTCAGAAAATGGGTGAAAATATTTACAAACAACATATCTAAGAATCTAGTGTCCAGGATTTATAAGTAACTCAGACAATAACAGCAAAAAAAAAGCAACCCAATTCAAAAGTGGACAAATCAAAACCATAAGTATCTACTTAAAATAAAAAAATGTAAGCTCAGCCTTCTGGAAAATGGTAGACTAATAGCTGTGTGACCTAGTGAAGAGGGTAGGAGAACCCATTCAGCAAGGATAAAATATAATACATATTCCAAAGAGCAGAAGAGCTTCAGAAATTCACAGTTAGCAATAGAACATCTTAAAAATTGGAAAAGAGATGAGTGATACACCTGAAAGAAGTAAACCAAGCTGAATACAGTTTCAGCTTCATTACTCTCCAGCAGGAGGAAGAGAAGCAGAAGCCTCCTTCAAGAGGTTATTTAGGCCACACTGAGGAAAAGATGGGTAGTTCCTTCAGAACAATCCCACAGCCCACATAAAATGTTGTAGGTTTTGATGAGGCAGTGATTCCTCTGTTGAATGCATCAGCAGAAGAAAGGAAAACCATTGTGTCACTCTGTAAGACTGCAGAGCAATGTCCTAGTGCCATCCTAAGAAAACTTAAAAACTTAGCAACCCTGTGGGCAAGAGAACAGGAAACAGCCACAAGCCAGGGAGCCTACATTTGACATGCCTCAGCTGCAGAGTGAGAGACAGCCCTGGAGGCAGTTTCAGGGAGTAGACTGGCTTTTTAACAAGTCAAAAGGGACAAGAATCTCACCTTAGTAAAGTAAATAAGGAAAGGTATCTTCTCCCTCAGTGGTCAGGAACAGACTTCATCTGTGAATAACCCTGAAGTATAGTTTGGAGCTACATGTCACTGGATAAAACAACTTCTGGGACCACTCCCTGCCATTCATTGTTGTAGAGTCTGAGAACTGAGAAGCTCCAGAGGTCTTGAAATCGGTGGCTGCATCCTTTCAACAGAATGTATACTTAGGGAATCTTGAAAGTTCATAGGCATATCTCTATCCCTGTAACAGATCTTAGTGCTGTTACTGTTTCCCATACTCCCAACACACTTGGGAAGACATTCTCTAGGTAGAGAATTAGTAATCCCAGAAATTACAATCTGGAGAGTATTGGGCAGGTAGGAAAACCCATTCAGTTGACAAATTGTTAAGGGTGGCTAGCAGAGAACCCTATTATACAAAGAAGAAAAGCTACTAAAATGGAAAAAAAGTTTTCAAATATTATTAGACATATCCAATTTAACAGCAAAAAATAACCCCCCACAAGAACAATAATAGTTCACATTTTCATCTGATACCACCTGCTCAGTAATCCCCAGATTGTACCCTTTCACATTCATCTCATTTTGTTTATACCTATTTTTCATTATTGAATAATCTGTTTTTCTTTTTTTTCCTTTCTGACCCTGTGCTTTTGTACCTCCTTGGTAGTATTATAACTTTTCTTATTATTTTTTTAAAGCTCTTACCTTTTGTTAGTGTGTATGTATAAGTGTTCATGATGTCTGCTATAATGTATGTGTGGAGGGCAGAAGACAATGTTGTAAAGCTGGCTCTCTACTTTCACTTTCCAGGGATTAATCTTGAGCTGCCAAGCTTGCATAGCAAGCTATTTTATCTGCTGAGCTATCTCATAAGCCCAACTCTTAAAGTTTTTTTTTTTTTAGTCCTTTTGCATTTGTCTAGTTTGTATTCCAGCTTCTCATATTGGGAAATCTTTGTTCTTGTATTTTCTTTTACTTATTTTTAATCTATTGTTCCTTTTTCTTTCCCTCCATAATAATCTTCATTACTTTTATTTAATCTTCCCCATTTTCCCTTTCTCTAGCTTTTTTTTTATCTCATTCATTTACTATTTCTATATTTACCCTAAATTATTTTTAGCTTCATAGGAAACAGCAAGACATCTATTCTTTCTTCTCGACTTCATCTGAAGTTAACTAAAACTCCAAAATGGGGGTCACACTTGTGAGGGTTTTTTGCTTCATTTGAAATAGAAAGATCCACTTCTAATCCAGATCACTGATACAGGAAGACTTGCCTTTAATCCAGATCTTTTGAGCTAGGGAAAGACATGCCTTTAATCCAGATCTTGAGGCAGAAAAAGACTCAAAAGACATGGAAGAAGGAAGCTTTTACTTTTTACCGCTTACCCTCACCTTGCTAGCACATTCATCCCTTCACTGGCATTGGAGCCTACTTCTTTGGGAGCCTAGCATATACTGAAGACCAGCTGAGACATCTAGCCTTGTGAACTTAGCACCTACTGATTCTTCGACTTTCTATTTACACCCAGCCATTGTTGGTTTAACTGGACCCAACTGTGTGTGTGTGTGTGTGTGTGTGTGTGTGTGTGTGTGTGTATGTATATATCAATATATACATCTATATGTAGATAGATAGATAGATAGATAGATAGATAGAGATTTATCCGTAAGTTATGTTACTCTAAAGAACCATGACTAATACACATAGTTTGACTGTTAGCTATTTTATGGTCATTGGTAGTGAATTAGTACATTCTAATCAACTTAAATGTATTTCTGTATTATGTATAATTGGATGTTGTTTCTATTATATCAGTTCTTCTTAACTCCCTTAGCTGTACTTAATAATGAACCCTCAGTATTGAACAATAGGCTATTCAGTAAGATCCCAAAATAAAACCAAAAGGAAGATCCAAGTTAACAGATGTACAAACCATAACACACATAAACACAAGTAGCATGAAAAACTAAGGCAACATGACTCCTCCAAAAGTAGTAGTTGTTGTTATTATTATTATTACTATTATTATTATTATTTTAACACTCCAGATTTTACTACCCTCCTGGTCCACCCTCTGGCTGTTCCACATCCCACACCTCCTCCCCCCTCCCCCCCCCCCCGTCTCCATGAGGATATCCCCAATCCTGCCACCCCACCAGACCTCTAAACTCCCTGGGGCCTCCAGTTTCTTGAGAGTTGGGTGCGTTTTCTCTGACTAAACCCAGACCTGACAGTTCTCTGCTGTGTATTTGGGAACCCCACCAAAAGTTCTTGTTTGTTTTGTTTTGTTTTTGAGACAGGGTTTCTCTGTATAGCCCTGGCTGTTCTGGTGCTCACTCTGTAGACCAGGCTGGCCTCGAACTCAGAAATCCACCTGCCTCTGCATCCCAAGTGCTGGGATTAAAGGCGTGTACCACCACTATCAAACCCCTGTCCCCTCTGTGACAGATGGGGATACTCACCACTATACTAACGAGGAACTGCACCCAAAAGTTCTTAAATACTGAATTCAACAAGTAAAATGCCAGATGAAGATTTCAAAATTTACTAGTAAAAATTATCAGTGTCTTCAGTGATGATACAGAGATGAATTCCTTCTAGTATGTGGAGAGGAAAGTCAACAGCATAAAGTGAGGAAAATTAATGAAACAGTAAGCCATGTGGATGAAGAAGTCAACAATAGGTAATAAATCAAGAAAGTTGAGATTCTGTAAAAAAAAATGTTGCAAATAGAAATCTCAATGAACTAAATATAAAACAAAATGGAAATCATCACAAATAGACTTGACCAACTAGAAGAAAGAATATTGGAGATGGAGGACAAGGTTGAAGAAATTAAAATATCAATAAGGAAAAATGCACCACAATATCCAAGAATGTCTAGGATATAATGAAGAAACTAAACCTAAGAAAATGCAAAATAGTTACCTGAAATAAAGACTAAAAACATTTTTAAAAGCTGTGTAATGAAATTATAACAGAAAGTTCTCCAAATCTAGAGAAATGGAAGTCTAAACACAAGAAGCATTTAGCTTTAAACAGATATAAGCAGAAAAGAATGTCTTTATGAAATATCATCACCAAGCCATCAAAAATACAAAGCAAAAGGGCTAGTGAGCTCAGCAGTTAAATGGCACTAGCTGTTCTTCCAGAGGACCTTGGTTCAATTCCCAGGACCCACATGGGTGCTCACAACCTTTTGTAACACTAGTTCCAGGGGCTCTGCAGTGTTCTGGCCTCTTCAGGCACCAGACATACAGTGGTGCCCATATATGCATACAGTCAAATAACCCATACACAAAAAGTACCAAAGTTCATTTTTAAGCATACCAATCAAAGAAATATTAAAAGATATAAGGGGAAAACACTATGATGATTAAATCTTCATTTTCAACTTGACTTAATTTGGATAAATGATTTATTTCAGGAGATTATTATTACTATTTTTATAGTATATATCTGAGAAAGGTGAATCTGAAAAGGATTCAACCCAGGACCTTACACATTCTAGGGTAGTGCATTTGTCATTGAGCTACATCTCAGTGTGACTTAACTGGATTTGGAATCATTATGTAAACACAATGTATACATGAAAGTGTTTCCAGAAAAGTTTAAGTGGGGAGAAAAGACTGGCCCTAAATGTAGGTGACACCATTCCATGGGTTAGGGCCCCAGATTGAATAAAAAGAATGAAAAATGATCAGAGCATCAGCATTTGTCTTTTTCTGCTTCTTGACTATAGGTATAAAGTGACTAGTTGCTTAATGTAAATAGCTCTCATGCTCCTGCCATCATGCTTTCTCCAACATGATGGAATGTTTGCCTTCAAATTGTGAGCCAAGATAAACCCTTCCTTACTTAAGTTGCTTTTGGCAGGTATTTTGTCACAGAAATGAAAAAAGTAGTTACAAAAGTCAACTCATCTACAAAGTTAAACACATCATAGTGGCATCACTTCTCTCATCAGTAACCCTAAAATCTAGAAGCATATAGTTACATATTTAAAGCAATGAAAGTAAATAACTGTTATCTAAGATTACTGTACCCAGCAAAACTGCCTTTTAAAATTCACAAATAAGGAAATTCCAAAATGAAGTTTTTTCCCCTTTTCTCCTCATTTTCTGACTAATTTTCATTTGAAGTCTCCTTGCTCAGATAAAAAAAATAAAAATAAAAATAAAAAAAAATAAAAATAGGTATGCCAGTTTGTTTTCAGTTTTCATGTGCTTAGTAAGTTGATGTTCATTTTTTATTTGGTTAGGGTTTTTTTCTAGTGAAAAGTAGCTCCTTTAAAATAAATATCCAACAGATAGTTGGATCTTGATTTTTAATCCAGCCAGCCAGTTTTCATTACTTTATTAGTGAATAAGGTGTATTTGCATTTAAGATTATTCGTGGAAGATGATTATTCATTTTAACTACTTTGTTCATTGATTTATGATTGATTGTTTATTTTTTCTCCCCTATTAGCTTGTTTACTTAAGGACAGAAATCATCTGATCATTTCAATAGATGAATAAAAGTCCTTTTAAAAAGTTAAATATCAAAAAAAATGCAATATCCATTTGTGATAAAAGTCCCTGAAGGAACTTGGAATAGAAGGAAAATAATTCAACACAGTAAAGGCTTTATACACTAAACCTATAGCCAACAAGATATTAAATGTTGAAAAGTGAAAGCATTTCTGCTAAAGTCAGGAATAAAACAAGGGTGTTAACTCTCTTCACTCTTATAACAATCTTAGCTAAAGCAATAAGAGAATAAAATAAAAGAATAAAAATAGGAAAGTAGTAAAATGTTACCTAATTGCAGATATCATGACCCTGTATTTCAAAAACCCTAAATATATCACTAAAAAACTCCCAGAACCAATAAACATTTTCTGCAAAGTAGTAGAGTACAAAATATGCTGGCTAGTTTTATGTCAACTTGACACAAAATAGAATCATTTAGATACAGGGATCCTCAATTAAGAAAATCCCCCCTACCAGATTGATCTGAGAGTAAAGCTGTGGGGCATTTTCTTAATGATTGTTGTAGGCTCATCCCACAGGGGATGGTGCCACCCTTGGGCGGTCCCGGATGCTATATGAAAGCAGGCTGAAACCATTGGACTGAGATTGGGGACCCCCATGTAAGAGTTAGGGGGAGGATTGAAGTGAATGTCGGCCTCATAAGAAAACCAACAGTGTCTACTAACCTGGAACCCTGGAAGCTTCCAGAGATTAAGTCACCAACCAAAGAGCATATTGGTCCGTGGCCCCAGGCACATATATAGCAGAGGACTGCCTTGTCTGGCCTCAGTGGGAGAGGAAGTACCTAATCCTGTAGAGACTTGATAGCCCAGAGAAGCGGGATACCCAGCAGGGAAAGCACCCTCTCAGAGGTGAATGGGGGAGAGGGTGAAGAACTCTGGGAGGGGAGGCAACATTTGAGATGTAAATAAATAAAATATTTTTTTAAAGCAGGCTGAGCAAGCCAGTAAGCAGTGTTCCACCATGACCTCTGCTTTGGTTCCTGCATCCAGGATCCTGCCTTGAATTCCTGCCCTGACATCTCCCACTGATGGACTGTGACCTAGATTTGTAAGCTGAAATAAACTCTTTCCTTCCCAAGTTGTTTTTTGGTCATGGTATTTTATTCATAGCAATCGAAAGCCTAAGACAAATGAACACACAAAAATCATTAGCCTTTCATATATCATAATGAACCTGCAGAAAATGAAAAACTGTCAATATTTCTTATTTTGCTTACATTAATGAAATATTAAACTGGTGTGGCTCCAGTTAGGGAATGTGGCTCGAGTGTATCCTTCAACTGATAATAGTACTTGAGGAATCAGTGACTGTCATTCTCATGATGTTGCCTAAAACAATGTATTTTATACAACTCCTATAAGTACAATTAGCTGGACTATATTTGATAAAGGGCTCTATGTTCCTGAGAGTTCATAGCTTAGTATTTGAAAAGCCAAGGCTATGGAAAATAGACCTGCTATGGTGGCCTTGTGACCTTACAAGCATATATCCATACAAACAAAAATTAAGTTGTAACTCTAGTCTTTAGTCTCTATAGAATGTTTTCTAATCCTGGAAAGCAAGGCAAATTGCTTCAAGGACACATTTCTCTAACCTTATCTCCCCTGGGATGCTGCCATGAGATAGTTTCCGATTTTCTGTGTTCTTAAGAGGTTTGAAACTTTCTGCTTGGCTCTACTAAGCATATTTGTTTAAATGATTCTTTATTTTTTTCTTCTTTTTCTTTATTCACTTTATATCCTAATCACAGCCCCCTACCTCCTCTCTTTCCAGTCCCACACTTACAAATTCCTCCCCTGTGGGAAGCGGCTCCGCTCTCACCATTACATGGTGGCGCTTGGCATAGGCATTGCTTGAGAGAAAAGACAACTCCATATATGGAGTTGTATGCGCAGAGAGGTGTGGCCAGTTAGTAGTGACATCGTGGCAATCGCTGATTGGAACAAGGAAAAGGTTTTAAGGGGATGCACGGGGAGGAGAGAGAGAGAGAGAGAGAGAGAGAGAGAGAGAGAGAGAGAGAGAGAGAGAGAAAGCTTGCTGTACAGGGATAGCTGAATAAACCGCTTGAAGAAGAACACGGTTGCCATTGCCTTATTCTATGGGTTGGACGTGGGTAGCGACAAGTGGTGCCGATACCCCCCCCCCCCCCCCCCCCCCCCCCCCCCCCCCCCGGGATCCACCGAAACCTCTCGGGACGTGTTCAGAACTTCTTGCAGCTTCAGGACAGTCGACTGGGTAAGTTCCCAGGTAAGTGGGACAAGTTACGTTTTCGGGTAGGAGACAAGTTCCCAGGTAAGTGGAACAAGTTAGGTTTTCAGGTAGGAGACAAGATAGGTTCCCGGTATTGGGACAAGTTGAAAGTGAGAGTTGAAAGCGAGAGTTGAAAGTGAAAGTAGGTTCTCTGTTAGTGGGACAAGTCAGGCTCTCAGAGGAGACGATAAAGTGCAAAAGTGAAACTAGCCGATAAAGTTCCGAGTTTTCGGACAAGTTTCTTACAAGTTGGGAACTTCACAGAGTCACCCAATTTTTGTCTCCCTAAGAGAGCTGTTAAAGGCAAAGAGGCTGGGGATAAAGTCCTCTACATTAGAAAAATTTTTACAAGAAATTGATAAAGTGGCCCCATGGTTTGCTGTTTCAGGTCACTTGATACTTAGAAGCTGGGATAAGCTTGGGAGGGATCTTGATCTTGTATGGGAGCAAGGAGAGTTAAAAGGTGGTGTCCACCCTTTGTGGAAGTTGGTGCGTAGCTGCATCCAGGATAAAGAAGGAAGATGTCAGAAGGAACTTAAAAAAGGATCCGAGACGTTAGCGCAATTAAAAGAGGATAGATCGGCAAAGTCAGAGGAATCAGAAGAAATAGATGAGGAGGGGGAGGATACTGATACTGAGGAAGAGCTAGAACAATTAGTAAGAAGGCTGGAGAAGGCAGAACTTAATGTGGAACCTTCTGCCCCAGGGCTGCCAAATTTGCCACGGCCACCACCCTATGTCCCAGAAATAGCTACATCCAGCTACGTCTACTGGACGGAGTTTCTGTCCAGAGGCCTGGAGAGAAGCTAGGGCACAGCAGTGCTTCCCCGTATTTCAGGATGGAGGGGGAAATAGAGTACATGAGCCCTTGACATTTAAAATAATTCAACGGCTCGCAGAGGGGGTCCGTGCTTATGGCACTAGTGCAGCTTTTGTCATAGCACAATTAGAATCTCTTCATCAACTTTGCATGACCCCAAGTGATTGCATGAGCCTAGCCAAGGCCTGCTTAACTCCTGGCCAATATC
This sequence comes from Arvicanthis niloticus, assembly GCF_011762505.2. NCBI lineage: Eukaryota > Metazoa > Chordata > Mammalia > Rodentia > Muridae > Arvicanthis > Arvicanthis niloticus. The sequence continues at coordinate 129,824,905 of NC_047679.1, forward strand.
TTGATTGGAAAGCATTTTTCATAGAGTTCTCAGCAGAGCAGGCCGCTGCTAATGCGGCTGCAGGTCAACAGGCCTGGAATCAAGACATGCTACTAGGACAGGGTAGGTTTGCCAACCAACAGATTAATTACCCAATGCAGGTGTATGAGCAGATTAATCAATTAGGCACCAGGGCATGGAAGGCCCTTCCTAATAGGGGAGAAGTACAAGGGAACCTAACAAAGATAACTCAGGGGTCGGCTGAGCCTTTTGTTGACTTTGTGGCCAAAATGGTAGAGGCTGCTGGTAGAATTTTTGGGGATCCCGATGCAGCCATGCCATTAATCAAACAGCTAATTTTTGAACAGTGCACCAAGGAGTGCCGACAGGCTATCAACCCCTATAAATGTAAGGGATTGGAGGTCTGGATGAAGATATGCAGGGAGATAGGTGGACCACTATCTAATGCTGGTTTAGTAGCTGCAGTTATGCAACTTACGAGGAAGTAAGGAACCAATTCTGGGAATTGCTTTAGGTGTGGTCAGCCCAGCCACCTAAAGAAGAACTGCCCCCAAAAAGGAGGGAGTGGAAGAGTTTTGAAACCATCCCCATGGCTCTGCCCTCGTTGCAAAAAAGGGAACCATTGGGCCAATGAATGTAGATTAGTCAAGGACATAAATGGGCAACCGCTTGCTCCTGGGTTTGGTGGCACTAAGCCAAAAAATGGGGCACAGGGCTCCCATTCTCAGGGCTCTCAAATATATGGGGCAATGGAGGAGGAGAGATCCTGGCCATCCCTGAGAAGGCCAATGGCATGGAATCAGCAAGAAGGGCAACAAGAGGAAGTGCAGGGCTTGACCTCTGTGCCACCACCAGGCTTGAACTAACACCCCAAATGGGACCCCAGTTGGTAGACTCAGATTTCAAAGGACCCTTGCCTGAAGGAACAGTGGGACTCTTGATTGGTAGAAGCTCTATCACTATGCAGGGGGTCATTGTTCACCCTGGAGTAATTGATTCTGACTATACTGGCATTGTAAAAATCATGGTATCTTCTCCCAGGGGAATAGCTGCGATCTCCCCAGGGGATAGAATTGCACAATTACTTGTGCTACCAAGCTGCCATTCTTTGTTTCCCTCAGCTGATAAAGAGAGGCAAGATCAAGGGTTTGGATCCTCAGGCACGCCTTATATAGGCTATGCCATAGATTTAGAACAGAGACCCCTTATTGAGTTACAGATAGAAGGAAAAAGTATTCTTGGCCTCTTAGATACAGGAGCAGACAAAAGTATTATAGCCATAAAAGATTGGCCTAAATGTTGGCCTATTCAAAAGTCAGAACAATTATTACAAGGGCTAGGATATGGCAAATCCCCTGATATAAGTGCCTGATCTTTAACATGGAAGGATCGAGAAGGTCATTCTGGCACTATGCAACCCTATGTTTTAGAAGTTCCTGTGTCATTGTGGGGAAGAGATCTGTTGAAAGACATAGGTTTTATATTAACCAATGAAGCAGATTATGGAACAGCTGCCCCAAAGCTTATGAAACGCATGGGGCACCACCCTGAACATGGGTTGGGAAAGTACCTACAGGGCAGGAAATCCCCTATACTACCCAACCCGAAAAAGGGAAGAAAAGGGCTGGGTTTTTCCTAGGGGCCACTGAGAAAGCAGTACCCATAACATGGAAAGTTGAGGACCCAGTTTGGGTTCCTCAGTGGCCCTTCTCCTCAGAAAAGCTACAGGCAGCCACAGAATTAGTAAATGAGCAATTGGCTTTAGGACATATTCAATCATCCACATCTCCTTGGAATACACCAATTTTTCTTATCAAAAAGAAATCTGGAAAATGGAAATTATTGCATGATCTTAGAGCCATTAATGCCCAGATGGAAGTTATGGGACCTGTTCAGAGGGGCTTACCATTGCCCTTTACCTTACCAGAGGAATGGCCGCTTATAGTAATAGATATAAAAGATTGCTTCTTTTCCATTCCCTTGTGCAAACAAGATGCCAAGCGTTTTGCCTTTACTCTTCCCTCCATTAATCATGCCCAACAAGACCAGAGATATGAGTGGGTTGTTTTGCCTCAAGGTATGGCCAACAGTCCTACCATATGTCAACTCTGTGTGGATAAGGCATTAGTTAATATTAGACAAAAATTCCCAAAGCTTTATTGTTATCATTACATGGATGATATTTTATTGGCTATAAAGAGTAAACAAATTTTAGAAGAAGCATATACATTGATGGTTGAGGAATTGAGACATTTTGGCCTAATTATAGCCCCCAAGAAGGTACAACAAGACAAAGTAATTAATTATTTGGGATGTCATTACTGCAAAAGAAATAAGGCCACAAAAAATTCAAGTATGTAAGGATGGATTGTGTACCTTAAATGATTTTCAGAAATTGCGAGGGGGTATTCAATGGATTCGGCCTTGTTTAGGATTGTCTAATAGCCAATTACAACCACTATATGATATATTGCCAGGAAATGTTGATTTGATGTCTCCTAGAAGTTTGACACCTGAGGCTCGAGTAGCCCTGGATGAGGTAGAAAAGGCCCTGTGACCTCTTACTTGCATAGGAGGGTTTTAACAGCCCCTTTAGAATTGTGTATCTTATCTACCCCAAAGCAGCCCACTGGAGTTCTTTGGCAGGGAGGACCTTTGCTTTGGATACATCCAAAAATATCACCTGGAAAGATCTTGGAGTATTATCCAAGTGCTGTGGCTGCTTTGGCCTTACAAGAGTTACAACAAAGCATACAATATTTTGCAGGTGAGCCACAAAAAATTGTGGTGCCCTATACAGCCCAGCAACAAGAGGTATTATGTGCCACCATGGATGACTGGGCTATCTTGAGATGTTCCTTTTTAGGTATTATTGATAATCATTTACCCAAAGATCCCTTATTACAATTTATAAAAGAGCATCCAGTGGTTTTTCCAAAGATGACTAGCGCTGTTCCGTTAAAAGATGTAAAAATAATATTTACTGATGGATCTAAAACTGGCTGTGGCTCATATGTGGTTTCTGGTGATAGTTCCAAAGTTGTCCAGTTTGCCATAGAGTCCCCTCAGGTAATTGAATTATGAATTGTATTAATGGTATTTTAAAAAATTAAAGAATCTTTTAATTTGATTTCTGATTCCCAGTATGTGGTAAATATTCTTAAGATATTGGAAGCAGTAGGAAAAATAAATGTTAAAAGTACAATTCGAGAAATTTTAATTCAATTACAACAGGAAATTTTAAATAGAAAAAATCCATTTTATGTACAACATATTTGAGCTCATATTAGACTTCCTGGTCCATTGGCAGATGGAAATGATTTGGCAGATAAGGCTACCAGAGCCATCTTTATATTCTCTGCTCATACTCCTGTTCAAAACGCTAAGACATTCCATGAACAATTTCATGTCAATGCACGCGCATTGGCTACTCGCTTTAAGATCTCTCATGAGGAGGCTCGTAGAATTGTGAAAAGCTGTAATTCCTGTCTGCCATATATTGCTGTCCCAACTGTGGGTGTTAATCCCCGGGGTTTATGCCCTTTGCATATTTGGCAAATGGATGTTACACATTTTTCTGAATTTGGTAATTTAAAATATATTCATGTGTCTGTTGACACTGCATCTGGTGTCATTGCAGCCTCCCTTATGACAGGAGAAAAGGCTAGACGTCATTGCTCACTGTTTTGAGGCATGGAATACCTAGGGTATCCCAAAAGCCATAAAAACAGATAATGGACCTGCTTATACTTCTTCCCAATTTGAATCTTTTTGCAAAGCTATGGGAGTATACCATACCACAGGACTTCCATATAACCCACATAGGCATAGTTGAACATACACCCAGAACTTTAAAGGAATGTCTATTAAAAAAAGGGGGAGAGGGCATGAATAAGACTCCAAGAGAAAGACTTGTTATAGCTCTCTTTACCCTTAATTATTTTAATTTGGATAAGGAAGGCAAATCTGCAGCGGATTGTCATGTTCAATAGACACCAGCCTATAGAGGCCAGGTGCTTTGGAAGGATATCCTCACTGGTAAGTGGAATGGCCCAGACCCAGTGTTGGTGTGGGCAAGAGGGTCTGTTTGTGCTTATCCACAGGATGGGCAACAGCCATTGTGGGTTCTAGAGAGACTTACTCGTCCAGTGCAAAGCCGACAACAGAAGCTCCTATCTAATCACGATGTTGCTAGTGAAGATGATGCTCATGCTGATGGTGATGGGGGAAAATATCCTGACCCTGCAGGGAGAACCTAAGAGTTCAGATGGGAATGCCTAGATTTGTTCCTTGGCCAGTGCAGGCCCCATCAGCTATGACCCTGTTTAGGACATGCAGGGATTTTGGTATTAGTGCCACCATTGTGACACCTATTGCAGTGTCAGCTACTGCTGCTACTGCAGCAGGCCAATGAGGCTATGGCCCTGGATACACAGACCCAGATTAATTCTCAATTGAGAGCCGGCATTATGCTGGTGAATCAAAGAGTGGATCTAGTCCAGGAGCAAGTAGACATGCTCATGGAATTAGCTCAGTTGGGCTGTCAGTGGAAGTATACAGGTCTTTGTGTGACATCTGTAAGATATGAAAATGCAAGTCAAGCAGCTCATTTGTCTAGAAATTTGTCTCAGTATTTTACAGGAAATTGGATGGAAGATTTCGATGGCTTGATGCAGAAGCTGCGGCTAGCCATGGTGTACGTGAATTCCACCCGTGTTGACCTGTCTGTTGCTGAGGACCTGGCCTCCTGGATCTGATCTGCAATGAACCACCTAAAAGAATGGGTGGGAATTGCAGCCCTTAGCTTGTTGGGACCTAAGCTGGCCCACTTTGGGCAGCCAAAAAATGTTGGGAACTGCACTCGCCCACTTTGGGCGGCCAAAAAATGTTGGGAACCGCACTAGCCCACTTTGGGCGGCCAAAAAATTTTGGGAACCACACTAGCCCCACTTTCGGGTGGCCAAAAAAATGTCTCGGACCAAGCAAAATGTTGAGGCCCGGCCGACCCACATTTGGGCGGCCACTGTATCCGTGCCCAAGCTGCCGTTCCGGTCGGGTTCAGCAAGAGCCAGAGTGAGGACGGACTCGAAGAATGCAGACCAGACAGAGTGTAATTCAATCCCATTTATTCTTCAGTCTAAGTCCTAAGTCTTGAATTCCTAGTGCCTAGTCCCTAGCTCCTAGTCCCTCCAAGTTCTTTCTCCAAGTTACTTCTTCCAAATTCTCTGCCAAGTGCCTGCTACCTGTCTTCTCTCTGCTGTGTCTGGTTCTCTGTTCTGTTCTGTTCTGTTCTGTTCTGTTCTGTCTCTGCCTTTTATATGTCTCACTTCTAAGCCATGCCTTTTGGTCACACCTTTAGTCAAGCCCTTAGGTCTTGTCTCTAAATCTTATCTCTAAATTACACTCTTAAATCACACACCTTTAATCTCACACACCTTTAATCTCACGCACCTTTAATCTCAAGGTATCTAAACCAAGATTATCTGAGTGTGCTCAGCTGTTGTAGGCTATTGTAATCCAAGTCACATGTCAGGATATATGGCTCAAGATGGCTGCAAAGCTTATAGCCGCTTTCTGCTAAAAGTCGGCCCCCAACATTAGCTTTTGCCTTGTTCTTGTCAGTTGCCTAGCACTTTGGTCCATTCTGAAGATGCGTATGCAACAGCGCAATGCTAATGCCATGATTGTTCAAGCATTTGCTGCTCTTGAAGGAGGCCAGTCCCCAAAAATCTGGCTAAGCTATTTGAAGAGCTCTGAGTTGTAACATGCAGCAGGATGTAGGGCGTAGCACTGCAGAGGGCACTGTACGCCCTTGGACATATGTCTGACTACATACAGGTTTTGCCTTAGTTCCCGTCCCCTGGAAAACAGCATTGGGTTGGGTCGCCCATGGTAACCATACTGTAGATGGCAGGTGGTGAAGATGGGGTTAACAATCTCCCTTCAAATACAGGGGGTCAGACCTCTATGTCCTTCTGCTTGCATAAAACAAGAAAGGGGGAGCTGTGGGAAGCGGCTCTGCTCTCACCATTACAAGGTGGCGCTTGGCATAGGCATTGCTTGAGAGAAAAGACAACTCCATGTATGGAGTTGTATGCGCTGAGAGGTGTGGTTACCTGATCGCCTTACCTCACGTCATTGAGAGTGGCCAATTAGTAGTGACATCGTGGCAATCGCTGATTGGAACAAGGAAAAGGTTTTAAGGGGATGCACGGGGAGGAGAGAGAGAGAGAGAGAGAGAGAGAGAGAGAGAGAGAGAGAGAGAGAGAGAGAGAGAGAAAGCTCTCTGTACAGGGATAGCTGAATAAACCGCTTGAAGAAGAACACGGTTGTCGTTGCCTTATTCTGCGGGTAGGATGGGGGTAGCGACACTCCCCCCCCCCCAATTTCCCTTTCCCCTTCTCCTCAGAGAAGGGGCACTCCCTTGGGTACCATCCCTCTCTGGGGCATCTAGTTCCAGCAGGACTTAGGCACATCCTCTCCCACTGAGGCCTAACCAGGCAGTCCAAGTAGGAAGAAGGGAACCCAATGGCAGGGAACAGAGACAGACAGACTCTGCTCCACTTGGTCCCACATGAAGACCAAGTATCACATTTGCTACAACTTTTGTAGCTAGCTATAATCTTAAAAAGAATCCTCAGCAATAATGTATCTTACAACTGGTGCAGTATATATTCAGGCTTTCTTATTTCAATGTTTCTCTGTTTGGAGTCTGTGAAAAGGATATAGAAAGTTAGAATCCTTGCCTCCTCTTACAGTGTAACAAACTGAATTAGTCATTCTAAAAGTTGGTCTCCTGTTTGACAATGTTGTAGGTTCACAAGTGTCTTTTTTTTTTTTAAATATCAGCCACATTAATTACTTGTGTTTTAATTATAGTCACTTTATTTTTTTACATAATCTCAAAGCATTAAGACATGTGCAAAGTGTGATACCAACTGCAACTATTATTAGGCAATCATTACTTGTTTCACCCAGATATTCAGGATGCTTCTGAAGCCTTTTCTTTTCTTTTTTTGTAGTAAGAAGAAAGTCAATTTAATCATTTACTTTAGCAGGCAAGCAATGTGTAAACATTCAGCCAGCAGCCGCATCCAACTTACAATTTAAAAAGAACTAAGATCAGTGATTGTGATTTTTCCTTCCCTTTCCCCAGAAGAAAAACAAAACAAACCATTCCCCCCAAAAAACCCAAAAGGTAAAGAAAATATATAGAAATCAATGATTTAAAATGCTACAAACATTGAACATTCAGTTTCATCTGCTACCAGTCTCCGTGCATTGTGTCCTATTTAAAAGACATCTACTCCTAAAATGAGTTATCTTGTAGTAACTTGCAAGTGAGCATCTGCAATCTAGGAAGGTGTCCCTGGCATGTGAATATGCCTACATTCACTTAGTTCAAATCCCATTTGCAAAGGAAACATTTACATCTTGATTCAAAGCCTCTTTGATGCCAATGGCCGCTTGTCAAACAGTTGGCCTTCTACAACAAGCCCGCTTTTTTGAGCATCCCACACTTGCCTAGCTGGACTGGTTCTGAAGCCTTTTGAAATGTATCACTACTTTCACCAAGCTGGGAGGACTTTTCCTTTTACTTGAGTCAACAATTAAAATAACTGTTTTCAAATATAGATTTCACAGCAGAGAATGAATAAAACAACCTGCTCTGACTTAATTTAATTTTGTAGAACTCAAATGTACAGTTCTATGGCTTTGCTTTATTTAAGAACTTTACAGGTTTTGTTCATTTAATTTATTTTTACTTTCAATGTATCTTTTTTTTAAATTTTATTTAATTTTTTTTACACTCCAGATTTTATCTCCCTACCAGTCCACCCTCTGACTTCCACATCCCATACCTCCTCCCCAGTTCTCCATAAGGATGTCCACCTCCACTGACCCCATCAGACCTCCCCACTCCTTGGGGCCTCAAGAGAGGGTTAGGTGCATCTTCTCTGACTGAACCCAGACTCGGCAGTGCTCTGCTGTATATGTGTTGGGGCCTCATATCAGCTGGTGTATGCTGCCTGGTTGGTGATCCAGCATCTGAGATATCTCAGGGGTCCAGGTTAGTTGAGACTGCTCGACCTCTTACAGGGTTGCCCTCCTCCTCAGCTTCTTTCAGCCTTTCCCTAATTCAACCAAAGAGGTCAGCAGCTTCTGTTCATTGGTTGGGTATAAATATCTGCATCGGACTCTTTCAGCTGCTTGTTGGGTCTTTAGAAGGGTAGTCATGATAGGTCCCCTTAGGGGTATGACTTAGAGGCAAGGTTTAGAAGTGAGACATATAAAAGGCAAGAGGCAGACAGAAGAAATTACTATTAGGTATTAGGCGCTTGGCACTTGGAGGAAGAACTTGGAATTAGGTAGTAGGCACTTGAGACTCAAGACAGGCATTAGACATTAGGCACTTAGCACTTGGAAGAAGTAACTTGGAACTTTGAGGCACTAGGGACTAGGAACTAGGGACTGGGAACTCAAGACTTGGGACTTGGACTAGGAAGAGAGACTGAAGAATAAATGGGATTGAATCACACTCTGTCTGGTCTCCATTCTTCAAGTTCATCCTCACTCTCTCTCTTGCTGAACCCCAACCCACAGACCAGAGCAGCTTGGGTCAGTGCGGGCTCTAATAATTTAGCCCCAAGGCTTTTGGCAGTGCAGGTTCCAACATTGATAGAGCGGTCCCCAACATTTTTGGCACCTAACATGGGGCAGCAAGAATGAGAGACCCAGTGAGGGATGTTACTAGAAGAAAGATCTGCCGAAAATTCAGAAGTGAAAAGAAGGTGATCTCCCTGGGAATCTGCCGTTGACAAAAGTGAGTCATGTTAATGAAAATAGGGCAAGAAATAAGTCAGCCTGAACTCAACTCTCTGTTTTTATTTTGTCGTTTGCTGCTCACGTGTGTTAATTGTCTGTTTTTGTTTTGTTCTTTGAATGCTGTCTTTCATGTTCAAAATAAAAAGAAACATAAATTAGAATCTAAAATACACTCAAAAGTTGATGATGAATTATCAGAGCCAGATTGTGCTGACCTAGAGGAAGAGGCAGCCGAACACCATGACCCTGAATGGCCCTCTTCCAGAAGACCCCCTCCCTATGCGCCTCCGCATTCAAGTGCTCCCCCAATGGAGATGGTGTTTATAGATCCCAGATGGGAGTTACAGGAAAAAATATCTGTTCTTAAACAACAAATAGAGTTAGAAAAAGAGTATCAGGACTTAATTAATCAGCTACAAAAATTAAAGACAAGAAAGATGTCTCGAGAAGTAAACTGTGAAAATCTCCCTGCTCCTTGCATTCCTCAACCAGGAGTCCAAAGGCAGTCCCTGTCCCCTAGCTTAAGATTAGCCACAGATCATCCAGATAAGGGAGATGCTGAGGCTTTCCCTATATCAGAGACCAGAGACAATCAAGGGGTTGCTTGGAGACATCACACAGGGTTTAATTTTTAAATTATTAAGGAATTAAAAATTCAGTATCACAATATGGTGCCACTGCTCCCTTTACTCTTGTAATTTTAGAGTCTGCCACAGAGGAGTGGCTGACTCCTAGTGATTAGAATACATTAGTGAGAGCAGTTCTTAGAGGTGGTGACTATCTTATTTTGAAATCAGACTATCATGAAAATTGTAAAGAAACAGCTAGGAGAAACGTTCAGGCAGGCAATGGTTGGTCCTTTGAAGCTTTAGTAGGAGAAGGGCAATTTGCTTCTAGTGATAACCAGATGTAGTATGACCCCAGGCTTATTTGCTCAAATTCAAAATGTAACCTTGAATGCTATTAGCCTTCACACGCTGGGCACAGTCCATCAGAACCTCCTTTGGAATGTCTTCTATCTTCTCTCCCTTTTGTAATCATAGGTATACATGAGCCGAAGAGACTTTGTCCACCTGAAACCAAATACCTTCAAATATAGTCACCATTCCTACAGGAAGGAGGATAGCTCAACTATTGTTACTTCCATTGTACCCTACTAATCACAAATATAAGAATCCTAAAAGAGGGGATCAAGACTTTGGTTCCTCTGATGCATACTGGGTACAGCCTATAGTTAAACAAAAACCTATGATGACACTATGGCTGGATGGAAAGGCATTCCAAGGCTTGGTTGACACAGGAGCTGATGTGACTATCCTAAAACAAAGTGATTGGCCTGCCACCTGGCCTCTGACCCCAACCTTAACCAATCTAAGGGGTATTGGCCAAAGTCAAAATCTACAACAAAGCTCTAAGGTGGTGATGTGGAAAGATAAAGAAGGTAATACAAGGAATATACAACCCTATGTCATCCCAGGCCTTCCTATTAATCTCTGGGGCAGAGATCTGTTATCTCAGTTGGGATTGATTATGTGCAGCCCTAATGAAGTAATCATGTCTCAAATGGTAAACTCTGGATTTTCCCCAGGGAAAGGATTAGGAAAAAGTGAAGAAGGGATTATCTAACTTGGATCAGGCCATAAAGGCTCATGAGTTACATCACCTTAATTCTAAAACTTTAAAAATTATGTTTAAAATTACCAGAGAACAAGCTAGACAATTTATTAAACAATGTCAATCATGTGTTACACTTTTACTAGTTCCTCATTTGGGTATAAATCCAAAGGGACTGATACCAAACAGTCTCTGGCAAATGGATGTTACTCATTATAATGAATTTGGCAATCAAAAATATATACATGTATGTGTAGATACATACAGTGGTTTCATTTATGCAGCATTACAATCTGGAGAAACAAGCAAGCATGTGATCACTCATATGCTTGCTACAATTGCTGTATTGGGTGTGCCTAAACAGATAAAGATTGACAATGACCCAGATTATACAAGCTCCAGTTTTCACAAATTCTGTGAAAAAATTGGGAATACTACATAAAACGGGTATTCCATATAATCCACAGGGCCAAGGTATGGTAGAAAGGGCACATCGAACCATTAAATGTCAATTTGAAAAAAATTAAAGGGGGAATGATACCCTACCAAGGGATCCCCCCCAGAAGTATCCTTCATCACATGCTCTTTATTTTAATTTTTTAAACTTTGGATTCTGAAGGAAAATTTGCTGCAGATAGATTCTGGCATCCTGATACCAAAAATTTTGCAACAGTCCTCTGGAAAGACCCATTAACTGGAACCTGGAATGGGCCAGATCCAGTATTTATCTGGGGAAGAGGTTCTGTCTGCATATATTCCCAAACTACAGGTGCCGCATGCTGGCTGCCAGAGAAACTGATTAAACAAATAGACAACAATAACAAATCCAGGGAAGAGAAACCCCCTGAGAAGTTTATTTTTTCTTTGCAGGAAACATGAAGCTGCTTCTCAATTGCGTTCAAACTGGAACAGATCAACCAGCAAACCTGACTTGGGAAGTCCTCAGTGTGGAAGGAGACATCACCACCTGTACCTCCAGGGTGGCTGTATTGGACTCTTGGTTCCCCAACTTATGATTTAGTGGAGAACATTGTTTAGACCCAGGAGAAAGCCCACTACCACAGTTGCTATAGTTGCTTTTTGGGTTCGAGATTGAGTGAAGCAGAAACAGGGATTTCCTTATTTGTTTTGTTAAGATCCAAGCTTTGATCAGTTCTGTATTTCTATAGATTTAGATTCTGCTGTAACACATTTATAAACAGAATAGAAGAGGCTTATACTTTTTACTCCTCTGACAGAGGGAGTTATGTGTTGCCCTTAAAAGAGAGTGTTGCTGTTACACTGACTATTCAGGCATTGTTAAGTCTCTTGTCTCACGGGTCCATGCTGTTCAACAAACTGATGGCTTTTGTACAACATCAGATAGAGGCTATTCAAATGAAACCCATACAGGTTCATCATTACAGGCTGGAAGTAGGTGATTGTAAAACCTCTGTCATAAAGACTAACAAGGATTAACCCCTAACTTATGTGCTAAGCCGGATAGTCAATGACGAGTAAGAGAACACTTCAAGACCCTTGCCCCTAAAATAGGAAGCCTCACCATCCTAAGACAGGAGCTCAACCAATGGCTGTTGAGTATCCAAAGATGGGAAAGGGAGGCTGGCATCCTTCGTTCCAACCTAAGGCAGGCACGGTTTCCGTACGTTTTCCCAGCCTACCCTTTTGAAAAAAATTTAAAAAGGGGGACCTGTGGGGAGCCCACAGAAGCTGGCTACCATCCTTGCAGCCATCTTGAGCCATATACCCTGACAAGAGACTTGATTACAATAGCCTACAACAGCTGAGCACACTCTGATAACATCTTGTTTTAGACACCCAGGATCTTCCCTTGGGTGTGTGAGACTTAAAGGTGTGATTTAGAGCTGAGACTTAAGGGTGTGACTTAAGCTGTGATTTAGAGATAAGACCTAAGGACTTGACTTAAGGGTGTGATTAGAGGTGAGGCTTAGAAGTGAGACATATAAAAGGCGAGAGGCAGACAGAAGAAATTACTTAGGTATTAGGCACTTGGCACTTGGAGGAAGAACTTGAAATTAGGTAGTAGGCACTTGAGACTCAAGACAGGCATTAGACATTAGGCACTTAGCACTTGGAAGAAGTAACCTGGAACTTTGAGGCACTAGGGACTAGGAGCTAGGGACTGGGAACTCAAGACTTGGGACTTGGACTAGGAAGAGAGACTGAAGAATAAATGGGATTGAATCACACTCTGTCTGGTCTCCATTCTTCAAGTTCATCCTCACTCTCTCTCTTGCTGAACCCCAACCCACAGACCAGAGCAGCTTGGGTCAGTGCGGGCTCTAATAATTTAGCCCCAAGGCTTTTGGCAGTGCGGGTTCCAACATTGATAGAGTGGTCCCCAACAGGTCCCTTTGTGTGAGCGCTCCATTTCCTCAGTAATAGTGTCAGGTCTTGGGGCCTCACCTTGAGCTGGGTTCCACTTTGGGACTGTCACTGGGCCTTCTTTTTCTCAGGCTCCTCTCCATTTCCATGCCTGCAGTTCTTTTAGACAGGAACAATTATTGGTCAGAGTTCTTGACTTTTGAATGGAATCCCCATCCCTCATTTGATGCCCTGTCTTCCTGCTGGAGGTGGGCTCTACAAGTTCCCTCTCCCTACTGTTGGGCACTTCATCAAAGGTCCCTCCCTTTGAGTCCTGAGTGTCTCTCACCTCCCAGGTCTCTGGTACATTCTAGAGGGTCCCACCAACCTCCTACCTCCCTAGGTTGCATGTGGGGAGCTGACAGAAGGTGGATATCATCCTTGCAACCATCTCGAGCCATATACCCTGATAAGAGATTTGATTACAATAGCCTACAACAGCTGAGCACACTCTGATAACATCTTGCTTTAGATACCCAGGATCTTCCCTTGTGTGTGTGAGACTTAAAGCTGTGTTTTAGAGCCGAGGCTTACGGGCATGACTTAAAGGCGTGACGTAGAGTTATGGCTTAGAAGTGAGACGTATAAAAGGCAAGAGGCAGACAGAAGAGTTCAGTACAACTTACAGTACAACTTGGAACTAGGCATTAGGTTAGAGAGTACAACTTAGAGTACAACTTGGAGTAGGAATTAGGCATTGAGGAAGAAGATTATCAGGTATTAGGCACTTGGCATTTGGAGGAAGAACTTGGAATTAGACATTAGGCACTTAGCACTTGGAAGAAGTAACTTGGAACTAGGAACTCAAGACTAGGGACTTGGAGAGAAGAAGAGAGACTGAAGAATAAATGGGATTGAATCACACTCTGTCTGGTCTTTATTCTTCGACTCTGTTCTCACTCTCTTGCTGAACCCCAACCCACAGACCAGAGCAGCTTGGGGCAGTGCAGGCTCTAATAATTTAGCCCCTAAGGCTTTTGGCAGTGCGGGTCCAACATTGACAGAGAGGTCTGTGATATTTTGGCCCCCAAACTTGGGGTAGTGCAGTTCTCAACATTTCTGGCCTCCAAGCGTGGGGCAGCTCGGGCTACAACAGTTGCATGTTTCCATTCTTTCTGCTGGTCCTCAGGGCTTCAGTCCCTTTCCCCACCCAATACCTGATCATGTCCCCTCTTCCTCTCCCTGTCTCCCTTCCCACCCAGATCCCTCCTTTCCCCTCCTCCTGTGATTGCTTTTCTTCTCCCTCTCAAGTGGGATTGAGGTATCCTCTCTTGGGCCCTTGGGCTTCTTAACCTTTTTGAGTTCTGTGGGTTATATCCTGGGTATTCTGTACATTTTTGGCTAATATTCACTTATAAGTGAGTACATACCATGCATGTACTTTTGGGTCTGAGTTACCTCACTCAGGATGATATTTAGAGTTCCATCCATTTGCCTAGAAAACTCAGGATGTCCTTATTCTCAATAGCTGAGTAATAATTTCATTGTGAAAGAACCACATTTTCTGTATCCATTCTTCTGTCGTGGGACATCGGGCTTGTTTTCAGCTTCTGGCTATCATAAAAAAGGCCACCATGAATGTAGTGGAGCACATGCTGTGGCATGGTTGGGTATCTTTTGGATATATGCCCAGGAGTGGTATAGCTGGGTCTTCAGGTAGATGTATTTCCAATATTCTGAGGAATCTCCAAATTGATTTCCAGAGTGGTTGTATCAGTTTGCAATCCCACCAGCAATGGAGGAGTGTTCCTCTTTCTCCACATCCTCATCAACATGTGCTGTCAAACTTGCTTTTTATCTTAGCCATTCTGATTGGGGTGAGGTGGAATCTCAGGGTTGTTTGAATTTGCATTTCCCTGATGACTAAGCATTTCTTTAGGTGCTTCTCAGCTATTCAAAATTCCTCAGTTGAGAATTCTCTGTTTATTTCTGTACCCCATTTTTAATAGGGTTACTTGGTCCTCTGGACTCTAACTTCTTGAGTTCTTTATATATTTTGGATATTAGCTCTCTATCAGATGTAAGGTTGGTAAAGATCTTTTCCCAATCTGTAGGTTGCCAATTTGTCCTATTGACTATGTCCTTTGCCTTACAGAAGCTTTCCATTTTCATAAGATTCCATTTATCAATTCATGATCTTAGAGCCATTGGAATTCTGTTTAGGAAATTTTCTCCTGTGCCCATGAGGTCAAGGCTCTTTCCCACTTTCTCTTCTATTAGATTCAGTGTATCTGGTTTTATGTTGAGGTCCTTGATCCACTTGGACTTGAGCTTTGTGCAAGGTGACAAATGTGGTTCTATTCATTTTTCTACATACACACTGCCAGTTAGACCAGCAGCATTTATTGAAGATGCTTTCTTTATTCCATTGTATATTTTTGGCTTCTTTGTCAAAGATCAAGTGTCTATAAGTGTGTGGTTTTATTTCTGTTTCTTCAATTCTATTCCATTGATCAACATATCTGTCTCTCAATACCATGCAGTTTTTATCATTATTGCTCTGTAGTATAGCTTAATGTCAGGGATGGTGATTTCCCCCAGAAATCCTTTTATTAAGAATTATTCTGGATTTTTTGTTTTTCCAGATGAATTTGAGAATTGCTCTTTTCATGTCTTTGAAGAACTGTGTTGGAATTTTAATGGAGATTGCATTGAATCTGTAGATTGCCTTTGGTAGGATGGTCATATTTACTATGTTAATTCTGCCAATCCGTGAGCATGGGAGATCTCTCCATTTTCTGAGATCTTCGATTTTTTTCTTGAGAGACTTGAAGTTATTGTCATACAGATCTTTCACTTCTTTGGTTAGAGTTACCCCAAGATATTTTATATTATTTGTGGCTATTGTGAAGGGAGTTGTTTCCCTAATTTCTTTCTCAGCCTATTTATCATTTCTATAAAGGAAGGCTACTGATTTATTTTAGTTAATTTTATATCCAGTCATTTTGCTGAAGTTGTTTATCAGCTGTAGAATTTCTCTAGTAGAATTTTTGGAGTTGCTTGTGTATACTATTATATCATCTGCAAATAGTGATACCTTTACTTCTTCTTTGCCAATTTGTATCCCCTTGATCTCTTGTCTTATTGTTCTAGCTAGAAATTTGAGTACTATATTGAGTAGATATGAGGAGAGTGGACAGGTTTGTCTTGTCCCTGATTTTAGTGGGATTGCTTCAAGCATTTCTTCATTTAATTTGATATTGGCTGTTAGTTTGCAGCAAATTACTTTTTTTATGTTTAGGTATTGGCCTTGAATTCCTGAACTCTCCAATACTTTTAACATGAAGGGGTGTTGTATTTTGTCAAATGCTTTTTCTGCATCTAAGGAGATGATCATGTGATTTTTTTCTTTGAGTTTTTTTTATATAGTGGATTGCATTAATGGATTTTCACATATTGAACCAACCTTGCATCCCTGGGATGAAACCTACTTGGTCGTGGTCAATGATGGTTTTGAATCTTGGATTCAGTTTGCAAGAATTTTATTGACCATATTTGCATCAATATTTATAAGAAAAATTGGTCTGAAGTTTTTTTTTGTTGTGTCCTTTTGTGGTTTAGGTATCAGAGTAATTGTGACTTCATAGAATGAATTAGGTAGTGTTCCTTCTGTTTCTATTTTATGGAATAGTTTGAGGAATATTGGTATTAGGTCTTCTTTGAATGTCTGGTGGAATTCTGCACTAAAGCAGTCTGGCTCTGGGCTTTTGTTTGTTGTTGGGAGGTGTTTAATGATTTCTTCTATTTCCTTAGGGAATATGGGCCTGTTTAGATTGTTTATCTGCTCTTGATTCAACTTTGTTTGGTATGTGGTATCTGTCTAACAAACCATCCATTTCGTCTAGATTTTCCCATTTTATTGAGTATAGGCTTTTGCAGTAGGATCTGATGATTTTTTCAAATTTCCTCCATTTTTGTTGTTATGTCTCTCTTTTCATTTCTGATTTTGTTAATTTAGACACTGCCTCTGGGCCCTTTAGTTAGTTTGGCTAGGGGTTTACCTATCTTGTTGATTCTCTTAAAGAACCAGGTTTTGGTTTTGTTGATTCTGTTTCTATTTGATTGATTTCCAGCCCTGAGTTTAACTATTTCCTGCCTTCTACTCCTTGGGTGTGTTTGCTTCTTTTTGTTCTAGAGGCCTCATGTGTGCTGTTAATCTGCTCGTGTAAGATCTCTCCAGTTTCTTTACCAGTGCACTTAGTGCTATGAATTTTTCTCTTGGCACTGTTTTTATTGTGTCCCATAAGTTTGGGTATGTTGTGTCATCTTTTTCATTGAATTCCAGGAAGTCTATAATTTCTTTATTTCTTCCCTGACCAAGTTATCATGAGTAGAGAATTGTTCAGTTTCCATAGGTGTGTGGGTTTTCTGTTGTTTTTGTTGTCATTGAAGAACAGCGTTAGACCATGGTGATCTGATAGGATGCATGGGATTATTCCCATATTCTTGTGTCTGTTGAGGCTTGTTTTGTGCCCAATTATATGGTCAGTTTCGGAGAAGGTGCCATGAGGTGCTGAGAAGAAGGCGTATTCTTTTGTTTTAGGGTGAAGTGTTCTATAGATAATCTGTTAAATTCATTTGGTTCATAACCTTTATTAATTTCACTGTGTCTTTGTATAGTTTCTGTTTCAGTGACCTGTCTATTAGTGAGGGTGGTGTGTTGAAGTCTCCCACTATTATTGTGGGGTTCAATGTGTATTTTGAGGCTTAGTAAAGTTTCTTTTATGAATGTGGGTGCCGTGCTCGCTTCGGCAGCACATATACTAAAAATGAATGTGGGTGCCCTTTCCTTTGGGGCATAAATGTTCAGAGTTGAGACTTTCTCTTGGTGGATTTTTCCTTTAATAATATGAAGTGTCCTTTCTCACCTTGCTTGATATCTTTTGGTTGACAGTCTGTTTTATTGGATATTAGGATGGCAACTCCAGCTTGTTTCTTGGGACCATTTGCTTGAAAGACTTTTTTCCAGCCTTTTAAGTTGAGGTAGTGTCTGTCTTTTGTTATTGAAGTGTGTTTCTTGTATGCAACAAAATGCTGAATCCTGTTTGCATATCCAGTCTGTTTGCTTTGTCTTTTTATAGGTGAGTTGAGCCCATTAATATTGAGAGGTATTAAAGACAGATGATTGTCAGTTACTGTTGTGCTTGTTTTTTAGGTGGCATCATGTGCATGTGATTCTCTCTTTTTGGCTTTGTTGTGAGATGATTATTGTCTTTTCTTTGGTGTAGGTACCCTTCCTTATGTTGGAATTTTCCTTCTATAATCCTCTGTAGGGCTGGATTGGTTGACATATACTGTTTGAATTTGGTTTTGTCCTGGAATATTTTGGTTTCTCCATCTTTGTTGATTGAGAGTTTTGCTGGGTATAGTAGTCTAAGCTGACATTTGTGTTCTCTTAGAGTCTGCATGACCTCTGACCAGGCTCTTCTGGCTTTCATAGTCTCTGTTGAGAAGTCTAATGTAATTCTGATAGGTCTGCTGTTACATGTTACCTGACCCTTTTCCCTTACAGCTTTTAATATTTTTTTGTTCTGTGTATTTAGTGTTTTGATTATTATGTGATGAGGATTTTCTTTTCTGGTCCCATTTATTTGGTCTTCTATAGGCTTCTTGTACATTTATGGCCATCTTTTGTGTGTCTTTGTTTTTAAAACTAGCACACCTAAGTACTTAGAAATTATACATAATGATTATAGCTTGCTTTCAATTCGTTCATAAAAAGCCCAATGGTAATGGTGGGACATTCACAGTCACATCACACAGATTTTAGAAATTATCAATTGAACAATTTTTCACACATTTATGAAATAATAATTGGGCAATCTCAGTGAAAATTATATAGAACTTTTCAATTTAGTGTTTTCAATTTAATTATATTTAAGATTATAACAAATTACCTTTAAGAATCTGTAGCTAATGAGAGCCAAACATAGTAGTATATACCCATAATCCCAGAACTCAGGAAGTGGAGGCAAGTGGATCAGGAGTTCAAGGTCAGCTCCAACTACATAATGAATTTGAAATCATTCTAGGACATGAGACTGTCTCAAAACAAAAATTCATCAATTTGTAAAAGTAAAACTTATATATTATGCATGTGCATAGTGTCTGCAAGGTTCCATGAGAACTTACTTCTTCTGATGCCTGAGGTTTAAGTCACGGTAAAAGTCTTATTATGCACTCTTCTCTAATCTGTATTTTGAATTTCTACATGAGCATCTATTATTTTCCAAATACTAAATTAAAATAAAATGTCCAGTCTCAAAAGCACAACAATAGCATATTAAAGGAAACTTGACAATATTAAGGGAGAACCCTATATCATTACCATTTTCATCATCTTATTATTATTTTTCCTAATTTTTTTTAGTTTTCTATTTTAGTTTTTATTCAGTACTAATATTAGTGGATCTTATAGTTTTATATGTGGGCTTCTTTGTTTAAAAACATTACTTTAAAATTTTACTTTTCTTATTTATTGAGAATAAAAAATAGAAATAAACTATGTAGTTCTGGCTGTGTTGGAACTCACTGTGTAGATCAGGCTGGCTTGAAACTCACAGAGATCTGCCTGTTTTTTACCTTCCAAATGCTTCGATTAAAGGCATGAGCCACCATATCAAGCTTATTAGTCTCTCTCTCTCTCTCTCTCTCTCTCTCTCTCTCTCTCTCTCTCTCTCTCGTGTGTGTGTGTGTGTGTATTTTGTGTGCACCTTTAGAGACCAGAGGAAGACATCAGATCTCATGATGGTAAAGTTATAGGCAGTTGTGAGCCAACAAACATGAGTGTTAAGAACTGAACTTAGATCATCTTGACAAGTAGTATGTACTCTTAACTGCTGAGCCATCTCTCCAGCCCTATATGACCCTCATTGGATGTAATCCTAAAATATTTACATGCTGTGTTGTATTCATGATTGTTGTTTTAACTATAACCTTACCATCACATCTGGTGGCAGTATCATGATTCACTAAATCATTCATTACAATAAACAAAAGCAAACCCTGGGAAGAAGAACATCTGATTTTTAGAGTTACTATTTAAACATACCTTAAATTTCAAGTTTCTAACAAAAAATATAAGACACATGAGGAACTTAGAAAGTATGTCTCATTTTTGGGTAACAAAGACATGACCTTCAGAAAGCATGGACTGAGCTTGCCACCAATGTTGTTCCTGTAGCTGATGAGGTTTGGGTATGACTCTCAGATGGTGAAAATATCAAAATCAAAGATAAATTTGAGTTTTCAGAACAATCAACACTTGTTGAGTTATTGGAAAAAACGGAGTCTGAGGACCCCACAAATTATTCACCATGGAGCCCTGAATTCCAGTGGAGAGAATAATGGTGAATATTAAGTGGTTAATCTGTACCTCAGATGTATCAGAAAATGGTATAATTAGGTATTAAAGAAGCATGTAAAAGAGTAGTGCTGTATTTGAAGATGTGTGCTCCTAAAACATGCACCATGGGTTATCCCCCATGACACCCATCTAGACACCCACCCATATCCTATAAATCAGTGACTTGCTCTTTGTTTTGTGTGGCATGCAGGATTTATGCAGAATATGAAGTATATAGTCCATCAGTAAGTTTAAACCCAGTGTCAATGAGAGAATTCTGGATTCATTTTCCCTCTTGATAAAGCATTCTGTGAATGATGAATGCTTACATTTTAAAGTTTAAGACAAATTACCTGGAAAACATTAACAATTGAATCCCACTGTTTAAAGGCATTCCAGAGATGTCTATTGGCTCGATTTTGTGGCTGCAGTTGCTCAGTTCTCAAGGTTGTAGGATTGAACCAGGTCAGTATTGCACATAACTGTGTAGGGACAGTAAGAGCTTTGGAAATTCTCCAAGCTGAAAATCTAAGAAACTTCATTGTCAGCAGATTAATGTGAAAAGCACGGACTTGTGAATGGATAAAGCGTTAAGTGCCTAAGACTGAGAAGCCAGTTCATAGCTAACATAGAAACACTATATCCAGACAAGCACTGCTATGTGCAGGATGTGTTAGTAAGATGAAAGAAAGCTATGGGCTTCAGGAACAAAGTATTGGGAAGACTTTGGCTGCTAGAAAGTGTATGCTACAAAATTATTGATACACATCAAGAAGATGAACTTGTATCTCCTTAGGAGTGGAAAAATTTGAATTGAGTAAATACTATGGCTCAGGTAGAAAGGGGAAATGGTTTTCACACAAGAGACTGGAATTCCTCTCTTGCTAAGGATGCACCCGAGAGGGCTCCAGAGAAGTGCTGAGACACATCACAAGGTGCTGGGCATCCAGGAGGAGTCTGAGAGTGTAAATTGGTGCTTGTTCTGATGGATCATCAAGTATTTGGCTTTTTTGTCTTGGTTTGAGGTTTATTATTTATTTGTTATATTTTTTCTTGCAATTGATTTGCTACTTTGCTAAGGCTATACACTTTATATAATGACTTCCCCCTTTAAGCCTCTATTGAATAAAATGAATGTATTTTATGAATAAAAATTTATGAATAAAAATAAAAAATCTCCAGAGGAGGACAAGGAAGAGGAGAAAAGGAAGAAGAGGAGAAAAGGAAGAGGAGGAGGAAGAAGAAGACAACAATGAAAATATATCTCACTGGAAGGAGGAAGAGGTGAAGAAGAGAAGAAGAAGAAGAAGAAGAAGAAGAAGAAGAAGAAGAAGAAGAAGAAGAAGAAGAAGAAGAAGAAGAAGAAGAAGAGGAGGAGGAGGAGGAGGAGGAGGAGGAGGAGGAGGAGGAGGAGGAGGACGAGGAGGAGGAGGAGGACGAGGAGGAGGAGGAGGACGAGGAGGAGGAGGAGGAAGGAATGAATGTTGTGGTTTGGACGTGAAACCTCCTCTATAGGCTCAAATACTTAAAAACTTTGTTCTCAGCTAGAGGTGCTTTTTGGGAAAGATGCAGGTCAGGATAGAAGCTTGAAGTTTTATAGCTCAATCTCAGTTCCGTTTTCTATCTGCTCTGATTTCTGGTACATTGTAACCAAGAACACTGTATTCTTATAGCAGTTCTCCCTTGCCATGCTGGACAGTATCCCTCCCAAGCCATCAGCCAAAATAAAGTCTTCTTTCCTTAAGTCACTTTGTCGGGTATTTTTATCAAGGCAATGTGGAAAATAACTTATACATTATCCTGGAAAAATAGTCCTTGGATTGACTAGAAAAATAATTCAAATCAAAACCTGTAAATCTACTTTAAAAAAAAAGAAAGCCATGGATAATGACTTGAAGACAGTGATTGATGTGTTGGCTAATTTTATGTTTATTTAACCCAATATAGACTCTCAATTGATAAAATACCTCCATAAGATTGGCCTATAGACAAATCTGTAGTTTATTTTCTCAATTAGTGATTTATGTGAGGATCCAGCCTGTTGTGGGTGGAGCCACTGCTGGGCTGGTGGTCCTGGTGCTATAAGAAAGCAGACTGAGAAAGCTATAAGGAACAAGCCAGTAAGCAGCATTCCTCCATAGCCTCTGCATCAATTTCTGCCTTAAGTTCCTACCCTAACTTCTCTATATAACAGACTATAAGCTGTAAAATGAAATAATCCCTTTCCTCAAGTTGATTTTAATCATGATGTTCTTGTCATAGCCATAGAAACTCTGAGACAGCTGAGGATGTAACTCAGTGGTAGAACACTTGCCTAATGTGAAAAGCTCTGGATTTGATTTCTACACTGAAGTAAAAAGGGTAAAAACTGAGGATAATGTTTTTAAAGGAGAGAAAATAAACAATTAGAGATGGAAAGTATACGTTAAAGGAAAATCACATCTGAGAAACTCAGTGCTAGCTTATACATTCAGAAGACTGACTGAACATGTAGAACTTGCAGCATCTCCTGCACCATGCCTGCCTGGATGTTGCCATGCTCCTGCCTTGATGATAATGGACTAAACCGCAGAGCCTGTAAGTCCGCCCCAACTAAATATTGTCCTTATAAGAGTTGCCTTTGTCAAGGTGTCTGTTTACAGCAGTAAAACCCTAACTAAGCAATGCAACATATACAAGGGACTCTCAATAATACAGATAAATTGTCACCAGAAACCATAGTGGCCAGGATGCAGGGGGATGATGTTTTCTTGGTTCTGGGGGGGGGGGAGTATCAGTGAAGAATCCTATATTTAGGAAAATTATTCTTCCTAGGTGAAGATTAGAAGACATTCACAGAAAGAAAGTCAGAGAGCCAGATGTGGTTGTCCACACTTCTTGTCCCAACTACTTGAGAGGCTGAGGCAGGAAGACTGCTTGAGTCTAGTACTTCTGAGCTACAATATTCAAGTGACACTTTTCTTCTATTATTCAGAATATAGCTGTATAAAAATAATTATGGAGTATATTTATAGAGTGCTGTATAAAATATGAAATTTGTATGACAATAACAGTAAAAATGGAACAGAGATGCATTTGAGTTAAGTTTTTCTAATACTATTGAAATTATATTGGAATCAAAACTAAATGAGAGGATGAAGACATAGCTCAGAAGTTAAGAGTACTTAGTGTGCAAGTATAAAGTTAAGATTCCAGTATTAAGCTTGGAGTGGCCCTACACAAACCTCTAATCCCAGTACTGAAGTAGGCAGACTCAGGAGGATCACTGAGGCTTGTTGGTTGCTAACTAGCCTGGTTTCAGGTTCAGTCAGAGAACCTGTCTCTACGGGATAAAGCAGAAAATAATAGAGGAAGACACCTTACATTACCCTTTGACTTTCACAGGCACACATGCCTGTGTGAAACCTTCCTTACATGTGTATACATAACACTCATATATACACACATATGCCCCAAAATAAATTATCTTAAGTTGTTAATTATAATTCCTAGGTGAAAGGGGACTAGTTTTGAAAGTGTAGTCAAGAAATAGGAGAGTTGAAATGATACAGTACAAAATACCTGTACAGCACAAAAGAAAGAACTAATGAAGAAACAAAGATCAACAAGATATAGAAAACAGACCAAAATAGTAGAACTAAATCCTAACTTATTAGTGACAGCATTAAATAAAAATGAATTAATCAAAAACAAAGGAAGATATTGTTTAAAATGGTTTTAAAAGCATGACCCAACTCTATGAAGTGCCATGGATAGACACAACCAAATAGTCTATGATTAAAAACTGGAAAAATATAATACAAACAACAATCATAAGAGTTGAAATGCCTAAACTAATATTAGACACAATGTATATATTTTAAAGTAGAGAAAATGAAGGCATTTCATAGTTAAATTGGCTAGTTTGTCAGGATATAACCAATATAAATGCCTAACAACAGAGCCCAAAGTCCATGAAGCAAAAAACAAACAAACAAACAAACAATAAAACAAAAAACCCTTGACTAAGTCAAAGGAGGAGAAGACAATTAAAAATAACTACTTTGACACTTCAAAGCCTATTTTCAATAGTAGACATGACAAGATAAAAGATGAACAAGAAAATAAAAATAATTTAACCTAACAACTTGTAAGATGTAATAGCAGAATACACATTATGGAGCATTGTCCAAATTAGATCATATGTTAGGCCATAAGACAAGCCTCAATCAATTTAAATAATTGAAATAATAAAAATATGTACTATTTAACTGCAACAGAAAAAGTAGGAATAATTAAGGAAATTTACAAAGTTCACAAATTTATAAAAATCATAAACATTATTAAAATGTGGCAAAATATTTTGAGGTAAATTAAAATAAACATATACTACCCTATAACTGACTTATGAGATTCAGCATTGGTGGTGTCTTAGGGAAAATTTTATAGTTCTAAAAGTATAATTAAAAGAGAGACAAGATTTGAAATCAATAATATAATTTTCTATCTTAAGGAAATGGAAAAAGAAGATCAAATTAAACTCAATGTGAGAAAAGGAAAGGTTATTATAAAGCTTAGAGTGATAACAAATGATACAGAAAATAATGCAGAAAATCAATAAAAAAAAAAACAAGTTAATGTTCATTCTCTTAAAACACCCAGAAATCATAAGTCTTTAAGAAATTCTGACCATTTTTAAATGGTGATTCAAATCATTAAGAATGAAATGGTAGACAAAACTGTCAAGCTTGCAAAAAATAAAAAGGATTATTAAAGCAAACTGTGAATCACCATAGTCTACAAGATTAGATGGCAGATGAAATAAATAAATCTTAAGAAAAGCACAAAACACTGAAACATGACCAAGAAGAAATGAAAATCTAAATAAGACCTGCAAGAAGTAAAAATATCAAATTGGCATTTAAAAATTTCCTGCCCACCACAAAAAAACCAACACTACACAGTTTCACTGGTAAATATTTGAAATATTTGAACCAATACCAATTCTTCATAAACCCTTCCAAATCAGGAATGTAAACTGTCCTCAAAACTACCCAACTATTCAATACTACTCAGATGCCAAAACCAAAGAGATCACAAGACAGTCAAATGCCAATATTCTTCATAAATAAATGTGCAAATGTTATCAGTCTACACAATGGAATACTATTCAGCTATTAAAAACAAAGACATCATGAATTTTGCAGGCAAATACATAGAACTTGAGAATATAATCCTGAGTGAGATAACCTAGAACCAAAAGGACATGCATGGTATGTATTCAGCTCTAAGTAGATATTAGTCATAAAATACAGGATGCCCATGCTATACTCTATGGACCCAAAGAAGCTAAACAAGAAGGAAGGCCTAAGTGAGGAAGCTTGAATCTCATTTAGAAATGGGGAATAAAATAGTCATAGGAGGAAGATGGAGGGAAGAAACTAATACAGAAGGGAATCGGGGCTTAATACCAGTTATGGAGAGAGACATGGGAGACGGCCAGGTGGTCATGAGAATGAATGGAAATCTGCAGCTGGAAGAGGTGGAGGAGGTGGGAGGCATCTTGAGACCTGGAATAGGGAGGCTACCAAGAATCAATGGGGGTGACATTAGCTGTGACTCACAACAATGGAGGATATGCAACCTGAAGAGGACACCTCCTGCAGCCAGCCAGGAACCCCAGTGGAGCCACGGAGACACCAACTCACCCATAAAACTTTTGACTCAAAATTTATTCTGTCTACACGAAATACAGGGACAGGGATGGAGCAGAGACTGAGGAAATAGCCAACCAATGATTGTCCCAACTTGAGACCCATCCCATGGACAAGAACCAATCCCTGACACTATTAATGATACTCTACTATGCTTGCAGACAGGAGCAAGTTGTCCTCTGAGAGGCTCCACCCAGCACCTGACTCAGACAGATACAGACACCCACTTCCAAACAGTAGATGGAGCTTGGGGACTCTTATGGAAGAGTTGGGGGAAGGATTGCAGTCATGAAAGAGATAGGAACTCCACAGGAAGACCAACAGACTCAATTAACCTGGATCCTTGGGGCTCCGAGTCTGAACCACCAACCAAAGAACATACATGGGCTGGACTTAGGCCCCTCTGTACATATGTAGCAGATGTGCAGCTTAGTCTTCATGTGGGTACTGAACAACTGGAATAGGGGCTATTCCTAAAGCTGTTGCCTGTACATGGGATACATTCCCCTAATTTGGCTTTCTTGTCTGGCCTCAGTGTGAAAAGTGCCCTGCCCTGCAGGGACTTGATATGCCAGGGTTGGGAGATACCTAGTGATGGCCTTCACTCTCTCAGAGGAGTGGGGGAAGGGGGAAGGGGGAAAGGGAAGCAAATGTGGGAGGGGGTACAGGAAGGAGGGACAGTGATTGAGATGTAAATAAATAAATAAATAAATGTACCTCATGATCAAAGTGGAATTTTCCTAAGCATGTAAAACTAGTTCAACAAATGAAAGAGAGAGAGAAATACAGAACCAGATGTGGTGGGTCACATCTTTAATTCCAGTATTCAGGACACTGAAGCAGGAAGATTATTACTAGTTTCAGGTCAGACCGGCCTACAGAGTAAAATTGTCAAGAAAAGGATGACAACAAATGACGATGAGGAGGGAAATGAGTAACTAACAAAATTACAGGATCAATTTAAGAGATGCAAGATAAGTTGTTGTATAGCAATTTCCTCTGAGATGAAACCTCTCACCTTGGAGGAAAGTTTAAGACACAGGATATTGTTCTAAGGTAAGGTGAGACATTCCATCCTGCAAGAAAAGACATTGTGACATGAGAAGTAAATAACTCAGTATTTCCAAACCTGGTCAGATTCACCAGATCCCTCTGTCCCCACGCATATATAAGCAGTAAGGACTGATCAGAAACACTTTCTTGCAAATTGATGTGTCTAAAAGACACTCTCCAATCTTTTGAGCTGGCTTCAAGTTGTGCAGTGAGTTCTAGGTTTCCAACTTTCCTGAACCACCATCCATGCTGGTGCTTTTGGTGATTAAATTGCCTTTGAGTCATCGGTTATCCGAGGTGAGTAGATATTCATTCCTGTCTCACCAGGTGTTGTAGCAGAGGATGGCCTTGTTAGGCATCAATGGGAGGAGAGGCCCTGGGTCCTGTGAACGCTTGATGCCCCAGTATAGGGGAATGCCAGGTCAGGGAGGTGGGTGGGGAGCACCCTAATAGAAGCAGGGGGAGGTGGGATGGGATAGGGAGATTCCAGGAGAAAACCGGGAAAGGGGGTAACTTTTGAAATGTAAATAAAGAAATATCTAATAAAAAAGAAAAAATTTTAAAATTTTAAGTGAAGTACTACTACCTTCTATGGCATAAATGATCCTCAGACTTTTCTCAGTGAAAACGCCAGTCACAAAAGGCCATATATTTTGTACTTCCATATCTATGAGCTGTCCAAAACAGTACTTTTTGCTTCTAGAAAGCAAAATTAACTTCATTTGGCATCAAAATCAAAACTTATAGGTATAGGAAGAAGCAGAAAAATGTGATTGTACATAAAGCAAAAATTAAATTCATTAAAACATACAAAATATCAGATTTGATACAATTACCAAATGAACATTTAAATTTTTTTAATTTTTTAATTTTTTTTTAATTTTATGTGTATGTATACCTGAACGTATGTCTGTGCACCATGTGCCTGCTGTGTCCAATGAGGCCAGAAGTTCATATTGGATCCCCTGGCACTAGTTACAATTGAGAGCCACCACAGCTGGAAATTGAACACAGGTCCTCTGGAAGAGTAACTGGTGCACTGAATAGCCGAGCCAGTGATCTGCTCCACAACATTTTAAAGCAATTATTATAATTACTATGACTACCTTCAAAGGTTTAGTGAAAAAATATAACCACAACGAGAAAAGTAATGAAGGATTTAAAAAAGAAAAAATATATTAGAAATGCAACATATTTTGGATGGGACTAACTGCCAGTTTAGTTAGGAACTGCAGATGAAAAATTGTTAGGAACAGCTGAATAGTTTCTTCTTGTTTTATTATTAATTCTCCACTTCCAGAGCCTGCTCTCAGAGCCCAAACAAGTATCTCTAACCTCATGGCCATCTTTCCTGGCAATCTGCCAGAGTTCCTGTGCTCTGCAAGTTCAAAATCTATCTCACAAAATACTGGAACTCTCATGTGACAGAAAGAAACCGTCCCTTAGTGAAGGTCACCTGCAGGGAGGGGCTGCTGGTCCTTTGCCCAGCGTGCTGGTCCTTTCTGGTTTGGAAAAAAGAGGGAACAGACCCTCAGTTGTCAACCATCCTTGTGGTAATAGGCTTTCCAGGACCTGACTAGAACATGGGATCGTCTATATCCAAGGATGCTTTTGGGGCAACCACCAGTAAGCCCATGGAAACAGAGCCAAGCCATTTTTCCACTGAGTAGAAAGTTGCCACCTCTACCAGAGACCCTTGTCCTCCTGTCCCCATCCCCTCAACACTCCATGAGGAAAAGTTTCAGATCACTGCTCGTATCTTCCACTAAGTAGAAAAGAACCACTGGAGGGTTCTGTTTTGGTTTCAATTTAGGGTTTTGGTATTTTGAGACAACCTTGTATAGCCCAGTCTATCCTGGAATTTGCTATGTAGCCAAGACTGCTCTCTGGCTTGTTCCAATTCTCCTACCCTTGCTTCTTATATTGGGATCACAGACACATGCCAGAAGGCCCAACATCAATGGCTTTTTGAATTCCAAATTCTAGAATACTAAAAAGTATTTAAATAATTTTAGACTAGTAGCATAAAATGGTGGAATTAAAATGTCAGCTTCTGACTGGGGATGTATCTCAGTTGGTAGAATGCTTTTCTAACATCACAAAACCCCAGTTTTTGATTCTCAGCATATAGTGGTATAAATCTGGCATGGTGGAACACACCTGTAATTCCAGCACTCAGGAGGTAGAGGCAGAAGGATCAAGGAGTACAAGGCCATTATTGGGTATATAGTGTCATATATAAGAGATCCTATCAAAAAAGAAAGAAAGAGAGAGAGAGAGAGAGAGAGAGAGAGAGAGAGAGAGAGAGAAAGAAAGAAAAGAGAAAAAAGCTGTAGCTTCTCAGAAGGGTCAAATTTTCTATTTTTGCTCATAATAACATTAACAGGAATATACATGCATGTATGTGTACATATTACTGTGGGCAGGACAGATAATGAATTCTGGGAAAATATACATTATCCCATTCCAATTGTGTGTGTGTGTGTGTGTGTGTGTGTGTTTGTGCAAGAGATAGAGACACAGAGCCAGAGAAGAGCCAGAGAATGAATACCAATGCATCAAATAGTAAAATAAGTAAGACCGAGGCATCCACACTTGCTCTTCCTTCTTCATGAGCTTCATGTGGTCTGTTAGTTGAATCTTGTCTGTTTCAAGCTTTTGGGCTAATATCCGCTTATCAGTGAGTAAATACCATATGCGTTCTTTTGTGATTGGGTTACCTCACTCAGGATGATATTTTCTACTTCCATCCATTTACCTAAGAATTTCTCGAATTCATTATTTTTAATAGCTGAGTAATATTCCATTGTGTAGATGTACCACATTTTTTGTATCCATTCCTCTGTTGAAGGGCATCTGGGTTCTTTCCAGCTTCTGGCTATTAT
Organism: Arvicanthis niloticus; assembly: GCF_011762505.2. Classification (NCBI taxonomy): domain Eukaryota; kingdom Metazoa; phylum Chordata; class Mammalia; order Rodentia; family Muridae; genus Arvicanthis; species Arvicanthis niloticus. The sequence goes on from NC_047679.1 coordinate 129,854,706, forward strand.
AAATAAGGCTGCTATGAACATAGTGGAGCATATGTCTTTGTTATATGTTGGGACATTCTCTGGGTATATGCCCAGGAGTGGTGTAGCTGGGTCCTCAGGTAGTGCTATGTCCAATTTTCTGAGGAACCACCAGACTGATTTCCAGAGTGGTTGTACCAGCTTGCAACCCCACCAACAATGGAGGAGTGTTCCTCTTTCTCCACATCCTCGCCAGCATCTACTATCCCTTGAGTTTTTGATCTTAGCCATTCTGACTGGTGTGAGGTGGTATCTCAGTGTTGTTTTGATTTGCATTTCCCTGATGACTAAGGATGTTGAACATTTCTTAAGGTGCTTCTCGACCATTTGAGTTTCCTCAGTCTTACTTAGAAGGAGTAACAAAATACCCAAGGGAGCAAATATGGAGACAAAGTGTGGGACAGAAACTGAAGGAGGGACCATCTGGAGACCATTCCACCTGGGTATCCATCCCATGTGCAGTCATCAAAGATAGAAGCTGATATGGATGTCAGGAAGTGCATGCTGACAAGAGCCTGATATGGCTGTCTCCTTAGAGGTCTCCCAGAGGTCTCCCAGAGTCTGACATACCCAGAGGCAGATGTTCACAGCTAACCATTGATATGATCAAGGGTTCCCAATGGAGAAGTTAGAGAGAAGACTGAAGGAGCTGAAAGGGTTTGTGGCCCCATGAGGAGAGCAACAATAACAACCAAACAGAGCTCCCCAGGGGCTAAACCACTAGCCTGGGAGCACATAGGGAGGGACCAATGACTCCAGCTGTATATGTAGGGGAGGACAGCCTTTTGGGGCATAGGTGGGAGAGGAGATCTTTGGTCCCATGAAGGCTCAATGCCCCAGTGTGGGGGAATTCGAGGGTGGGGAGGTGGGAGTGGGGGGTAGGTGGTGGCACACTCATAGAATCAGAAGGAAGGGGGATGAGATAAGGGGTTCCTGGGTGGTGGGGGGAATGGGGTAATGGAATAAAATTTGAAATGTAAATATAATATCCAATTAAAAACAAAACAAAAAAAACAAAAAAGTAAAATAAAAAGAAAGTTATATGGAATTGAAAATTATTTTTTGATCTTTTCATCATCTTATTTTAATACTTTTCATCATCTCTAATTTAGGTCTACTATAGTATATAAACCAAACAAATATGAGTGTTGAACATCTGGCTAATGTCCTTTCTGCCAAAGCTAGAAGCAACAGCTGAGTGGTGGTCTTCAAAGCCCTGATCTCCACACATCACCTCATGGTTCATGGAAATGAGGTGAATGTAGTATGTATGCAGTGTTTCTTTATTTCTATTACAAAGAACCATAAGCCAAAAAGTGCAAAATGTTCTTTGTAAAGGTCTCACTAATTTTTACTTCTATTAGTGGAAAGTAAAATAAGTAAATTACATTTTTTCTTACACTAATGATTATACCTTTGAAATCAGTATTCTTGGAAATATATCAGTTATTTACTGCTAAAATATCCACTGGATAATAAGGTAAATAATAGAGTAGATGTTGAATATTTAGATTACTCTTCAGTGATGAGACCCCTCTCTGTTGGGAGCCGACTTTTACCAGAAAGCAGTTATCAGCTTTGCAGCCATCTTGAGCCATATACTCTGACATGAGACTTGGATTACAATAGTCTACAACAGCTGAGCACACTCTGATATCATCTTGCTTTAGATACCCAGGACTTTCCTTGGGTGTGTGAGATTAAAGGTGTGTGACTTAAGAGTGTGACCTAGAGATCAGATTTAGAGACAAGACCTAAGGGCATGATTAAAGGTGTAACTTAGAGGCATGGCTTAGAAGTGAGACATATAAAAGGCCAGAGACAGACAGAAGAATTAGCAGAGAATCAGACATTTTAGAGAGTACAACTGGGAGAACAATTTGCAGTAACAGAGATTCAGACACTAGGAGTAGGAGTAGACATTAGACATTTGGAAGAGAACAACAGGAGTACAACTAGGAACTAGGAACTAGGAACTCAAGACTTGGGACTTGGACTAGGAAAAGAGACTGAAGAATAAACGGGATTGAATCACACTCTGTCTGGTCTCCATTCTTCGAGTCCATCCTCACTCTCTCTCTTGCTGAACCCTGACCCGTGGACCGGAGCAGCAGCTTGGGCCAGGAAACAATGGCTGCCAAGCATGGAGTAGAGAGGGCCTCAACATTTTAGGCCACCCAAAGTGGGCCAGCCTAGGCCTCAACATTTTTGGCGCCCGAACAGGGACTAGTGCGGTACGCAACACCTCTCCACAAATGTATTACTGCATAAATGTTTTACTTTTTGAGTGAGACTGGACACCTGGTGGTATTGTATCTTCACATACCTACTTTTCCTCATATACATACTTTTAATTACACGGAACAGCTGACATAGTCTATAGAATTAAATTATTTTTTCTATTTCAAATTCATAAGCCTTTAATTTCCATACACTTTGGATTAAAAATTAATGTTTAGAAATAGGTTTTAGTTTGAAACTTATTGTACAGTAGTGGTAATTACACAGGATAGTATCTTATAAAGTAAAACATACAAATGAATCATAATAGATATATCATAATGAGAACCATACTTTACAAAGAAATTTGTAGCACTAAAAATGTGAAGTAATTTTGGGGTCAATTTCAAATAAAGTATTATCAACCCAAGTGGATACTAGAGTGGATACTACTACATATATAAAATCATTTCCACAAAGATGAAATACAGAGCCTTAAATTTAAAACTAAAGAAAATGTAGATGGCTGTTTTATACAGCATTTTGATAGGAAAGACATCATAAAGGTAGTCATTAGAAACTATAATTATAGAAAAAAGGATACAATGAGCGCATTGCAACAGATTAAATTAAATGTGATGCTTGCAGAGAAGGCTGGATTTCAAAAATGATTCTAATACAGAAAAATTTATTTTTTTACATTTATTTGTTAAATTGTGTTTGCCTGAAGACAAATTTTAGAATGACATTTTATTTTAAATAAATGTGTGTGTGATGTTGATGCTTATGTCTCATGGGTCACAGTTTAAATAATAAGGCATAATGATAAATGCCTTGTCATCAATATAGATTATCAGCACTAGTAATAAAAATTATTAATTTTAGCTTGGAATACAAACACACATACACACAAAATCTTCAATATGAAGAAATTTTAAATAGTAGAATTTGAAATCATGAAGAGTACTTTGAAAAGGATCAAAGAAGTGATACTGCTGCCTTCTTATTCAAGACCTGGATAATCTTCAGCACTCTGGAGTATGTATGTATGTCAAAGATCAAAAAGTCATTATATCTCATGCTATATTACCTAGGAATGGACAAAAACCTAAGGGAAAATATTGAGACTTTTTACTACTATTTTTATTTTATTTTATTACTTTTTACTACTATTGGTAAGAATGAATTCTTTTTTAAATTAATTCTAATTAACTTAAGGTTGAGAACTGTGCATTATGTTCTGCTATACTACTTTGATTTTTATCTTCTGTGATGCAAACCATATTATCTTTATTTTTACAATGTATTGTGTATCTAGATATGGACTTTGAGTGAACACTGAAACATGAAGGAAGTTTTATTTGTTAGAGGTGGTGTGGCTGAATATTTTATTTCTGTAATTATATTTGCTGTTATATTGTTCATATGATGCCAACAGAAAGCCAGAGCTTCTTCCTTCTTAGCTAATTGCATATTTTGTTTGTTTTCCAAGTTTACTTGAACTATGTCTGCTGCATGCAATGAAAGGTCATTATCCTAACTGTAAAAGATTCAGTATGAATCTGTTTTCAATACTAAATATGCAGCATAATTGTACTCATATACATAAAATAAATAAAAATAAATATATTTGTTTTTGTGTATGAGTGTTTTACCTGCATGTATTAATGTGCACCACATGTGTGTTTGTTGTCTGTGGAGGTCAGAAGAGGGCATCAGAATCCCTGAAACTAAAGTTATAGATGGTTGTAAACTCTCATGTAGGCACAGAGAGCCAAACTCTGGGCCATTTTCAAGGGCAGCAAGTGCTCTTAACAGTTGAGCCTCACTTCAACTCCAACTGTGGGTGTTTTTTAAGACCTAAGAGCAAAAAACCACTATGAATCTTTATCTTATTGAACTAGAATCCTATCTCTAGCCTGTCAAAACACTAGTATTTCTAATTATTTTAATACATTATCATTTTTAATGCATATATATATATTATTCATATGCTTAGTGAACTTGAACTTTACAACATTGCTATTGATGAAGATGAAGACCAAAGCTAGGCCTATAATCCCAGAATTTGGGAACCCCAGGCAGGAAAATCAAGAATTTGAGTTCAATCTGGTTACACAGAGAGAACTTATCTCATCACCTCTGACCAAAAACAGAGAGGTCTTTGTAGCCTCTTTATGTTTGTTCTTATATGATCTCATTTTATCTTCTGGAGATGTTTTAAAACTTGAACACAGTAAGCCACTGGAAAAGTGACAGAGAAAATAGAAATGTCTGAGCCCCTGAATGTCTTTGGTCTGTTGTACCTGTCCTGTACTTACATTACTACTTAGAGCCATAAATTTTATACAGCCTTTACATTTATTCACAAAAGTGTCCCTATACTCATACTTAAATACTCATACTTAAATATATATGCATACCAATATATAGATTTCCATTCTCTATTTTAATATATATATATATATATATATATATATATATATATATATATATATATATCACTGCTTTCTTCAGACACTCGAGAAGAGGGCATCAGATCCCACTACAAATGGTTTTGTGCCACCATGTGGTTGCTGGGAATTGAACTCAGGACCTCTGAAAGAGCAGTTGGTGCTCTTAACCACTGAGCCTAGAATATTTTCAGTTTAGAGATGGCGGTTTTGTTATTGTGAAGAATTTTTATATACCCTACTTTGTGATTAATTCATTATTGTTTAAGAGAATGATTAATTAATTCAATAAATAATTTATTCCCTTACACTCTTTCATTAGCAGAACCTTTACAAATTTATTATTATTCCTTTTGTTTACATTTCCTTCCATTGGCATTGATTAAATGTAATAATTACACAAAAGCAACCAACCACTTGCCTGTTCTATTTGTATTATGGCATTAGAAAAGCAATTAAAACAAGCTTTTCACTTTTCTGTTTTCTTTTTTACTAGTAGGTTCCAACTTATAGGATCTCCTCCCTTGATGGCACCTTGATCCATTATTTCTGCTAAGTATGGCTTAAAGATCAGCAATTGTTCCATTCGACCCCAAAGATAGCAGATATATTTGAATTGTTGTTACTTAGAACTTTGATAGAAATGAAAAGTCATTGGAGGCAGGACCCAGTGTTATAAGGGGATTTAAAAAAAAGAAAATAGGCATTTCAATGCAGTATTCCTCTCTTTAAGAAGACAAAACCAATTTTATCATTTTCAGCATTATAAAAAGACATAGAAGCCCGGCAGTGGTGGTGCACGCCTTTAATCCCGACACTCGGGAGGCAGAGGGAGATTTCTGAGTTCAAGGCCAGCCTGGTCTACAGAGTGAGTTCCAGAACAGCCAGGGCTACACAGAGAAACCTCGGAAAAAAAAAACAAGAACAAAAAGACATAGAAACACAGTGATGTTCATACCTAGTTCAAACTTTTACAAGCTTGTGTTATTAAACTTTCTTCTTGAATTCTTCTATTTTCTATGCTTTTTATTCATCTATTCATTTATACATCCATCAATTCTCTGATTAGCGATGGAGGTAATTTAGACTGGACATTTCAGGGATAACTTTCTGGAGAACTGCTATGAGATGAAGGTTGATGATATAATTTAGAAAACAGACAGCCAGGCAACTGAGTTGAGACTTACACACATGGGAACTCAGAAGGCGGATAATTAATTCAAAGATGCAAGGTTCCAGGACAGTAAGTAGTGAATAATGAAGATAATTCCAACCAATGAATGTGTAAAGGATAGAAACCCAGCATCACAGGCAGTGTACATCGACTCAAAGTACTGTTTTCTAGAAAACAAAGTTTTTCTTCAACGTTTAGCTCTCATTCTTAGTATCTGCCTAGCAAAGTTCCAGGTATTGGATAACAAAATATAAAGTTTTGTGTTAAATATTCATAATTTATTTTATAGCTAAGAAAATATGTAGAAATGATATGATAAAACAGTTTACTGTGTTATTTTACTGGAATGAAGTCCAAATAGAGGCAAGAAGACAGAAAGATTCAGATTTAGATGGAAAATTGTGACTGTTCAACAGGCTGAACTAAAGTGAACTGTCCTCATCTTCCAAATTCAATAAAGGTAACCCTGGCATTTTATAATCTTGAGACTACTCAATTCAATATTTTGGAGATTATGTATTCTGTTTTGTTTCAGTGGTTATTTTGATAGTCCCTTTTAAAATATTGTTATATAGTATGTATTTTAGCACAAGTTAAATTATACAAAAATTGTTGTAAATTTTATTTAGATAATTTTTTAAAAATCTACCATCAAAATACCATGAAAAATGAAAGGTAATATTGTAATTCCCCCTTCCAAGTAATACAAGGATCTTAAACCACTAACTCCAAGGCACCCTTCTGACATATATTTTAGCGCTTCATGGTATGGTCTGATGCCTCCTTGTTTAGCCCTTGCAAATTAATATTATACATGTTAATATTTATAATAGAAATTTTTATTTAAATTCAGCTACATATTTATAAATTCTTTGTCTTTTTTGTATTAGGATCATTTCTCTTAGTTGAAAGACATCTTTTAGGTATGTATTTAATGTAGTCATATTGGTGGTAAACTCAAGTTTTGTTTATCTGAAAATAAAATCATGCTCATTTTTGGCTATTTTGTTTTTTTTGAGATTGTGTCTTGCTTTGCTTTGTGGTCCAGATTGGTTTTGAACTATGTGGTTAAAGTTGACTTCCTTAGAATCCTCCTGCCTCTTTCCAGTTCTGGGATGAAATGCTATCTATAGCTAATACTCATTTTTTTTACTTTTTAATATTAATTTTTTTATTAAATTATTTATTTACATTCCGAATGTTGCCCTCTTTCTTGGTCCCCTATCCCTGAGTTCTTTACCCCCTCCCCTCTCTCCTTTGCTTCTGAGAGAGTGTACCCCCTCCTACCTACCAACTAACCCCCCAGCATCCTCCTTCTTTCCCTAGGGCATCAAGTTTCTACAGGATTAAGTGCATCCTCTCTCACTGAGTCCAAACAAGCAGTTCTCTGCTCTATATGTGTGGGGGCGGGGGAGGGGGCTTAGACCAGCCCCTGTATGTTCTTTGGTTGGTGGCTTAGTCTTTGGGAGCACCTAGAGGTATGGGTTAGTTGATACTATGGGTTTGCCATCCCTTTCAGCTCCTTCAGTCCTTACCCTAACTCTTCCATAGAGGTCTCTGACCTCAGTCCAATGGTTGATTGAAAGTATCTGCATCTGTATCAGTCAGCTGCTGGTAGAGCCTCTCAGAGGACAACCATGCTAGTCTCCTTTCTGCAAACACCACATGGCATCTGTTGGGGTCCACACTAGCTAGCCCCACGTTGGGGCGGCCAAAAAACATCGCAGCCCAGGCAAAATGTTGAGGCCTGGGCAGACCCACGTTTGGGCGGCCACTGTATCCCGGTCCAAGCTGCTGCTCCAGTCCGCAGGTCGGGGTTCAGCAAGAGCGAGGGTGAGGGCAGACTCTACCTAATGTCTGATGTGTCTGATTCATCTCTATAGTCTGATTCTGATCTGTTCTGTCTCTGCCTTTTATATGTCTCACTTCTAAGCCACGCCTCTAAGTTACACCTTTAATCATGCCCTTAGGTCTTGTCTCTAACTCTGATCTCTATACTTCTAAGTCATACTCTTAAGTCACACACCTTTAATCTCACACCCCTTTAATCTCAGACACCTTTAATCTCACACACCTTTAATCTCACACACCTTTAATCTCACGCACCTTTAATCTCAAGGTATCTAAACCAAGATTATCGGAGTGTTCTCAGCTGTTGTAGGCTATTGTAATCCAAGTCTCATGTCAGGGTATATGGCTCAAGATGGCTGCAAAGCTGATAGCCGCTTTCTGCTAAAAGTCGGCCCCCAACAGGCATCAGTAATAGTGTCAGGGTTTGATGCCTATGCATGGGATGGATTCCAAGTTGGGCTGATCACTGGATGACCTTTCCTTCAGTCTCTGCTCCATTTTTGTCCCTGCATTTTCTTTATATAGGAGCAATTCTTTTAAAATAAAATCATTGTGAGTACTTGCTCACCATGAACCCTGTTGGAAAGATAACCACTTATATTGTTCTTTGTCTTACAAATAGAGGTGAAGCCATGTTCAGTGGAAGATTGCAGCTTTAAAGCTTCCATTCTATCTTTGACTCTAACAAAAAATAAATAACTAAATTAGGACAAGAGGTTGCAAAGAGTGGAAAGTGAAGGATGGAGCTAGGAGGAGTTGGGGGAGTAGTGAGGTGAATATGATTAAAATGCACTGTATGCACTTATAAAATTCTCAAAAATAAAATATACATATATACATATATGAATGAAATTCACAAATAGTTTTCCTTTTGTAGAGTTTCAAAAGGATATGACAAATGAAGCATCCACGAGGAAAGCACGAGCTAATGAGTAATTCCTATAGTTGAGAATTTAGTCTAGCAGTAGAGTGTTTACCTAGTTTAGCATACAGGCAAGCAGGGTCCCTGAGAGTGAAGAAGGAAGGGAGAAAATTGGGGGAAAAGTGAGGGAGCAAAGAAGAGAGGGAAAAAGGGAGAGAGAAGAGGAAAGAAAAAAGAGTGTTATTTTTAGGTGTAATATAGAATTTGGGGTGAACTGAAATCTTATTAATCAATTCCAAGGTAGAAGGAATTGTTTGTAGAATAAAAATCTCTCTCTTTGCTCATGAGTTTCGATAAAAACAGGATTTATTTTCTCTTTTCAGTTGACACAAAGAACAAGAAGAGGTGAAATATTTTAAAGATTTATTTTATTTTAAATTTTATATATATATATATATATGGTTTTTTAGTGGTAGAGAAAGTTTTTATTTTTACTGTTTTGTTTTTAGTTATCAAAACCATATACGAACTAAATACAAAGGTTTTCCAAATTGTACAAATCTCATCTCAACTTTATCATGTATTTTTGTTTTTGCTATTTTCCCACCCTCTCTTTTTTCCTCCCAACCCCTCCCCACTTCCTCTTGGATTCATGGTCTCTTCTTGTATGATTATTACTGTATTTTATATAAACATATAACTTACTGAGTCCATTTAATGTTGTTAAAATATACATGTATTTAGAGCTGACCATTTAAGATTTGGTAACCTATCAGGGGGCTTGTCTCTAGGGAAAATTGATTCTCCCTCCCTCAGCAGCCATTGACTGATTGTAGTTCCTCATCTAATAGTAGGGCTGTGTGAAATTTTCCTCATTCCCATTAACGTGTACAGTTATGGTCATTATGCAGGACTTGTTTAGGCAACCACATTGTTGAGATTTCATGGCTATAGTTTCCCTGTCATGTCTAGAAGTCACTGTCTTACAGCAGGTGTCCTGGTACTCTTGTTCTTATAACTTTTCTGCCCACCACTTATACTATGTTCCCTGACTCTTAGATGTAGGGATTATGCTGTTGATGTACTAATTGAGACTGTGCACCTCATAGTCACTTATACTCTGCATTTTAACCAGCTATGGATTTCTGCTGCAAAAAAAGAAGTTTTTACACTTATTTGTGGACATAAAGATTAGTGTTTAGAATACAGTTAGAAGATATAAATAGTAGTAGTCATTTCTCCTCTAGGGTCTATAACTTCTCCAGCCGTGGTAGTTGACTAGGTTTATAGTACCCTTATACTGAGCATGCCTTAAAACCAATTAAACAGCTTTTGGTTACCTCCAAGTTATTAGTGCCAATATTGTACCATTGGGATATCATGTTAGACTAGTCATTGTGGTTCTCAGGCTTAAAAGCTAGATAGAACTGATTATTTTTATCCCTTGGCAATTTTCCTAGGAACTTCTGATAGTATGAGAAGTAGCTCAGGGAGGAGGGTTTCAGGTCAGTACCAGTTTGATTCCTCCATCCTGTGTCTGAAGAGTATAAGGTCTTCAGCAATAAGGTCTTAATCTTCAATTTCTGGAAGGCAACCAAAAGCAATGATCTATATTATTTTGTAGCTCTCTTGGACTCCCTGGCCAACAACTTAAAGGAATGTTTCCCTAATTTGGTACTGGGGTATTTGTTAGGTAGTCTATGGGAAGCATTATTACCCCATGTGGCATACTTTTATTTAAACCATGTGTGTGTGTGTGTGTGTGTGTGTGTGTGTGTGTGTGTGTATATATATATATATATATATATATATATATATACATATATACACACACACACACATATATATATGCATATATGTGTGTGTGTAAGATTTCATTGCTGTGAAGGGAGACAACATGACCAAAGCAACCAAGAAAAAACATTTAATCAAGGCTGTTTTACAGTTTCAGAGGTTTAGTCCATTATCACCATGGCAGGAAGCATTAAAGCATGCAGGCAGACATGGTGCTGGAGGAGCAGAGAATTCCACATCTTGATCCTAAGGCAGCCAGGAGGAGACTCTTTTCTGCAGGCAGCTGGAGGAAGCTCTGGAGACATCAAAGCCTGCCTCTACAGTGACACACTTCCTCTAACAAGGCTACACCTCCTCTGCCAGCACTGCGTTGAACATTCCTTGAATGGGAAGTGGTGATGATTATAGGAAAGGTAGAAAAAAGACACAGAGACAAGAGATAGATTTGGGAGGACTGCCAGTGAATATTGCAGCAGCCCTGTGTTTATTTTTATTCAATACATCACAATATTATGGGAAGAAAAGCTACAAGCTAACAGAAGCAATTGCAGAAATATACACAGGACATCTGTTCTTATCCAGAGGTCTCTCTTTTCCTTCCACCAAGGTCAATAGAACATTCAGCCCCTCTCCTCAAACCTCAAGTGTACCTCCTCCTATAGTTCCATGCCTCAGCAGGCCAGGAAATCTGCCAACAGACTTCCTGGCAGGCAGACTTTCTCTCTCTCTCTCTCTCTCTCTCTCTCTCTCTCTCTCTCTCTCTCTCTGTCTGACTCTCTCTCTTCCTCTGTCTCCCTGTCTCTGTCTGTCTCTCTGTCTCTGTCTCTGTCTCTCTCTGTGTCTCTCTGTCTGTCTCTCTCTGTCTGTCTGTCTCTCTCTGTCTGTCTGTCTGTCTGTCTGTCTGTCTCTCTCTCTCTCTGCTTCAGAGAAGCAGAAAAATGGCTCCTGACACTCCTCCAATAAGGCCTCCCTTCATAATAGTACAACTTTCCATGGGCCAAGCATATTCAAACCACCACAATATGTATATATGTATACATACATTATATTTATTATGTTATATGCATTTTAAAGTAAGCTAATAGAGTAATATGTTTCCCTATAACTTTCCCCAACACCCTTAGGGTTATTTAGTTCTCCACCCTCCCTCTCTTTCTGTGTTTTCTCCCTCCCCTTCCACAATTTTTGTCCTCCCCACTTTTTCCTTCTCCTTTAGCACCTGTAACCTACTATTCCTCTCTCTAGAGCTCCTCACTTCCCATAGTTTCTACTTTCTTGGCTTCTGCTGTTATTACAGGTTTTATACTAAGGGTTCAGAGCTAGGACTCACAGATAAAAGGCAACATGTGACATCTGTCTTTCCAGGTCTATATTATCCCATTTATTTATCAACTGGTAATCATTAGGTTGCTTCTATTTCCTATCTACTGTGAATAGATCTGCATTGAATATGGGTGAGCAAGTGTTTGAGGAGTAAGGATGTCTAAAATCTTTGGGTATGTGCCAAGGAATGGTATAGCTGGACCATATGGTAGATTTACTTTTAACTTTCAGAGAACTCGCCATACTGATTTCCGTAGTGGCTTCAGCTATATCAGTTTGCAATTTTATCAACAGTGAATAAAGGTTATCCCTTTCTCACACCCTTGTCAGTATTTGGTGTCAGTTTTTTTTTCCTTTTAAACTTAGAAATTCTGACTGGTGTAAGATGAGATCTCAAAAGTGCTTTAATTTGCCTTTCCCTGACTGGCCATTTTTATTTCTTTCTTGAGAACTCTGTTCAGATCCTTAGCCAAATTTTAATTGGGTCATTTGTTTTCTTGACTCTTAGTTTTTTGAGTTCTTTAAAGATTCTGGATATTCATCCTCTATCAGATATTCATCTTGTAAAGATTCTCTCCACTTAGCGGGCTCTTTTTACTAGGTTAATTGTTTCTTAAGCTATACAGAAGCCTCTTAGTATTCATTCAGGAAATAAGGTCAACAACTAACAACTGTTAGTTGTTGACTATATTTCCTGAATGAATGGAATTCTATTCAGAAATTCCTTTCTTGCATCTAAGTCTTGTAGGGTCCTGCCTATGTTTTCTTCTAGTAGTTTCAGGGTTTTGAGTTTCCCATTGAGTTCTCTGATCCAGTTGAAGCTCATTTTTGTGCAGGGTGATAGATATGAGTCCATGTTCATTCTTCTATATGTGAACATCCTGCTCTCCCAGTTGTTGAAGGTACTGTTTTTCCTCCAGTGTGTATTTTTGGCATCTTTGTCTAATATCAGATGGCTGCAATTACTTGTCAATGATAGAGATGTCAGTTAATTTTATTTACGTGTGTGTGTGTGTGTGTGTGTGTGTGTGTGTGTACTTTTGTGAAGGGGTACATACTAGAAAGTAGATTTGGAGGTCAGAAAACAGTTTGCTAGTGTCGTTTCTCTCCTTCCACCATTTAGCTTCTGGAAATTGAACTCATATTTCAAGTTTGGCTATGAGCCCTTTATATCAACTGATTCATCATCTTGTTGGTCCTTATATTTATTTTTTAAACTAAATTAAATTTATATACATACACAATCTTCTATAAAAATTCTTTTAAATTCTTCCTTATTCGTTCTGATTTTCATTCAATTTCATGTGAATGTTAATGTATATACTTAGTATACAGTAACAAACAAAACCCACTACATTAGCGGGGCGTTGGTGGCGCACACCTTTAATCCCAGCACTTGGGAGGCAGAGGCAGGTGGATTTCTGAGTTTGAGGCCAGCCTGGTCTACAGAGTGAGTTCCAGGACAGCCAGGGCTACACAGAGAAACCCTGTCTCGAAAAAACAAAACAAACAAACAAACAAAAAACCACTACATTAAAAACCAACTCTCTCCAGTTCTCCAATCTTGCTTCCTTTTCTTCACAGCAACTCAAACTCAACCAACTGTTCCCAGCCTACTAACTTTACCACTTTCCTAAAGATGCCCCCCTCACACCTCTTTAAAAGAGGATACCAATGTACAATTACTTGGTTCTATAACCTATGTTTGCTTTTATTTCCAAACAGGGTCTCCTGCAGTTATTATGCCACCATATCTGGTTTATTGATAGATTTGCTTTATAAATAGTTGTTGTGGAGGACAACACTCTGGGGATTCTTTGGACCTAAGAATTTAAGCACAGTTGTTGGCATTTTTAACATAAACTATAAACATATTGAAAGTTTTTGAGCCGGAGGCCAACAAGAATCTCACTGAAGGTGGCTTTTGAGAAAAATTGGTGTAAAAGGTGGGGCATTTGTTATGAGTACAGGGCATGCACTCAGAATGAAGTTCACCAGTCTTCGAAAGGGAACTGGGATCGCCTCAGAAGCCACTCTGGAGTTCAGTCTCTTGACATCTTGAGGTGCAGGTGGGGTTGCGGTTTAGTATGGTCTGGATTCCCAGGGCTTTAACCTTGCCCATTCCTTAGATCTCTGACATTCCTTTACCCAGAAGTTGGCATTGGTTCTCTGGCTTTTCCAACATAGCCCTTCTAACTTGTCAGTCACTTGCGTGTAGCCAATCACTACCTAAAACGTAAGCACCAATGAATACGCAGATTCACAGGAAGGGAGGCGGGTCTTCAGTACAAACGATCCAATCACTGACGCCAACTGCCGACACCTCCGAAAGCAGTTGTTTGCTCTGGCGCTTTCTTAAGATGGCCGCGGCTAAGGACGGATGTGGCTTAGAAACTGCTGCTGGAAACGGCCGGCGGCTCCACTTAGGGATTCCTGAAGCAGTGTTTGTGGTAAGAAACTCTGTTTCTCAGTGTCTTGATCTGAGGTTGAAGATTGCTTTCCAGTCACTTCCCAGGCCTGGGTCGTTGGGAGGAACTGAGCTAAACTGAGCTAAAGGGTCCCGGAAAGGAAAGCCTGGCCTGTTGCCCCAACCTGCATCTTGGCTTTTCAGGCCAGGCGGGAGATAGCTTTGAAGAAAGGTAGTCCTACCAGGGCCCAGAAGAGGGAGCAGGGAGGAGGACTGTAGGTATCAGGAGCTGGATGCAAGGCGGGTTGGGGCGTGGCGTCCTTTGAGAAGGTCCAGTGCCCGTTGTCGCCTACTATTGCCTGGAAAAAAAAAAAAGCTGGTTATTGAGCTCAAGACACCTCTGATGCTGGAGATGTAGTTGGGTGAACATTTAGTACAGTGAGCAGGCAGAACAGCTGTTAATAGGGTGTGGGTTCTGAGTGGCACCTAGTCAGCTTGAGCAAGGTAGTGGTCCGTTTTCCTTGGGAATGGAACCAGACTGCCTAGAAAGTAGATGTTAGCACAAACGTTATGTTCTTGCTTTAAGAATTGAAGTTTATGTAATGGGTAACCGGCTGGTGTTAGGTTTTTGAAACCATGTTATATTTAGTTTTAGTTATACTGTGTAAGCAGTTTGTAGACAACAAATTTTAGGCAGTTGTGAAAATTGTCGGGAATGCAATTGGAAGGTTTCTTGTAACGGCACCGACCCAAAATCAAAGAGAAGGTATAAGTTGTATATATTTTCTCATTCATTTGTACCGAAGCATTATAAAATCTTAAGTCAAAATTTCCTTGATCTTTTCTGGTATGTACCAAAAATTATATATACTCTTTGTCTTATCGCTCACATTCTTCAAAAGACCCTTTTTCTTTTACTTAAATCACATTTTATATTGTATATTTTAATATGCTAGTGGAATACATTTTTGTGTATATTCTCAATGTGCCGTGCTTTAAAAAATATTTTTCAAGTGATCTTTATATGAAATAATATTTTCTGAGGATCAGAAATTTTAGAAAATTAAACTTCAGGAGGGAGTTGCTATTGTATGAATTTTGTAGATGTAGTTGGTGAAACCCAGAAATACAGGATATGAATGAGGTATCCAGAATTAGCATTTGAGCAATCAGGAGGGCTTCAGAACCTCTTTGGTCATTCACTGCTACTTAGAGGTGAGGAAGTTTTGTGCTATTTCTCCTGATATAATGCCTGATATATAAGATTGTAAATATATACATTTCCATTGTGTCTTAAATGTAACATAGTAGCCAGATAGCAGTAACTTCAGAAATGGAATTAATGAATACAGACTTTATCTGAGAGATTTATAGTCTTATCCTAAAATACACTTTTTTTTGAGACAGAACCCCACACTGTAGCCCAGGTTGGCCTAGAACTTACTGTTTGGATTAGGATGTTTTCAAATTCATTGCACCCCTCCTGCCTCTGCTTTCCAAGTGTTGAGATTAAAGACAGACACTGTGACACCTGGCTGTAAAATTTTATGGTTAAATTTTATACCAACAAGATATAATAAGCAGTCCAAACTTTACATAATTAGCTTGATGTTCCAAAACTAATGGAAGTGGCATGATATTGTAACAACATAAAACTCTATGTAGGAGAGTAGTTGAATCCTGTCCAACTTCCATCTTGAATTAAATCAGTAAGAAAAACAATAAATTTGGCACACGATTTGCTCAGTTCTTTAGTGACTAGGGCACATGAGTAAGCAGTGTGCTTCATTGCTAGCAATTTTCATATTTATTACTAGGGCCACATGAGAAATGTATAAAGCAGGTAAGTTCATGTGTCTTAAATTAAAAACAAAAAAAAAAAAAAGAAAAGAAAAAATTAGCTACATAAGATATGTAAACTGTCCGAAGTGGTCTTTCTTTAACTTTTTTTTTTTTTTCATTTTTTGAGACAAGCTATTATGTAGTCCAGGCTGACTTAAATTTGTTGTCTCCTTTTGTTTCTACTTCCTGAGTTCTGGGATAACAGACCTATACCATCATGTCTAACTTATCTTCTTTTGGCAGTACTAGGGATGACCTAGGGCCTGTCTTGTAGGCAAGTAATATACCACTGAGCTCCAGCTGCAGCCATCTTTAACTCTTTATAATTATGTTTTAAATTAAAAACAAACCTTCAGAAAAGAAAAATTAGTTATCTCCAGTGGAGTCTCACTGGGTACATTAGCCATACTTAAGTGTGGGTTCCACACCGCGCAGTAGGTAGATGGCTACTACAAAATTAATTCAATCGTGTTTTTGTAGAATTTTTGTGTAATATTGTTTTAGCATTTTTTGGCCTTTTGCCTGGATGCTATCATTCAGATTTTGTGTTTGTATGCATTTTTTTTGTGTTTTTTTTTCAGTTTCTAAAATTATGGCTTTTTGTTTGTTTGCCTATTTTCTAAAGAAAGAGAAATTGGGGAGTTGGGGAGTTGGGAGGATCTTGGAGGAGTTGGGAGAGGGGAAACTGATCAGAATATACTTTATGAACTTTTTTTCAAAAAATATTAAATGAAACAAGCCTTTGAGGAAAGCAAAACTTGTTCTTTTACATTTTATAAACAAAGTGGTAAAAATCAGATTTGTGATATGAATTTAAAATTTTGTATATATTATTTTTCATATTAAAGGAAGATGTAGATTCTTTCATGAAACAGCCTGGGAATGAAACTGCAGATACAGTGTTAAAGAAGTTGGATGAACAGTATCAGAAGTATAAGTTTATGGAACTCAACCTTGCTCAAAAAAAGAGAAGGTAATCAAAATTTCTACATTTAGAAATTTTTATTATAATTATTAATGAATATTAGTTGTACATACTAATGAATTTTACTCTGATATATTCATATATGCAAATATTGTACTTAGATCATATTTATGTTTCCTGATACCAACCACCCTTTCCTTTTACTTTAGTCTGGTGTATTTTGTTTAACATGATAACCTATAGTTCTACTAGTGATATTGAAAGTGACATATTTTTATTCTTACTAAATTATTGCATAATGTTCTATTTCTACAAATATGCATAGACCATGCATACATACCTGTTTATGCAATCATCTGTTCTTGATTATTGTGAATAGTGCCACAATATTAGTATGCACGCAACTTGGTTACTTTATTTCCTTTGGATATGCACTCAGGAGTAATACAGCTGAATCAAGTAGTATTTCCATTTTTAGTTTTTCAGTTGTGTGTGTGCTCACATGTGTGCAGGTTCATGCATGCATGGTACAAGCTCATGCTTGAATATGCCATAGTATACATGTGGAGGCCAGAGAACAACTTTCTAGAATCGTTTTTCTTCTGCCACCTTATTGAGGAGGGTCTCTCTTGCTAATTTTGCTACTTTGTATACTCAGGCTAGCTGACATGTGAGCCTCTGGGCAGTTCTCCTGTTTCCTGGGCAGTTCTCATCTTGCCATGCTGAGATTACAGATGCTAGCCATTGAATCCTGTTTTTGTGTGTGTGTGTGTGTGTGTGTGTGTGTGTGTGTGAGAGAGCAGAGGTTGAACTAAGGTTGCTCATCAGTAAGGACTTTGAGCCATTTCTTTGGCCTCATTTTTATGTTTCTGAGGAGCATTCATATAAAAGGTATTTATAAAAGGTTTTTATAAAAGGTATTATAATTTGATTATGTAAGTTAACATTGCTTTTCTATTATATAACAGTATATAAAGTACCCCTTTTCTGTATATCCTTGCCAATATTGCTAATTAATTAATTATTTTTGAGATAGGGTCTCATGTGGTGCAGGCTGGTCTTGAATTTGCTATGTAGTAAAGGATGACCTTGAGGTCCTGATTTTTCTACCTCTACCTCCCAAATTGAGTTACATGTGTGTACCATACTGGATAATTGAACCTAGGGCTTCATGTGTACTAGGCAAGTGCTCTACTTTTCAGTTATACTGCTAGTCCTTTTTATTTTTATTTTGAAATAGATTGTTAAATTGTCAAGGTAGTTCTTGAACTTTCAGTCTTCCTGTCTCTGCCTGTCATTTGAGATGACAGCCCTGCATCACAGCCTAGTGTTTTTGATGATGTTGTTTTGACTTTAGTGAGATGGAATCTCTGTAGTTTCAATTTGCATTTCTGTGAGGCCTAAAGATGTTGAACGTTTTCTTTATACATTTATTAGCCATTTGGTACTTCAAATCATTACCCACTTAGTTATTGGACTTTTTTTGGTTAAGGTTTTTTTTTTTTTTTTAATTCTTTACACATTCTAGATCTCAATGCACTGTTGGGTGAATAGTTGACAAATATTTTCTACCCACTGTGTCCTCGTTAGTCAACTGATTGGTTCATTTGCTGTGCAGAGCTTTTTAATTTGGTATAATTTCATTTTTCAATTCTATATTCTGAGCTACTGGAATCCTATTGAACAATTGTAGCCTATGTCAGTATCTTGAAATATTTCTCTCATGTTTCCTGTAGTAGTTTTGAATGTCAGGTGTTGACTTCAAGGTTTTTGATATATTTTGAATTTTGATTTTTTCCTTTATTTGTACAGTGTGATGGGAAATATGGTTTTAGTTTTTTGTATGTGGATATTCAGTTTTCTTAGCATTATTTATTGAAGAGACTATCTTTTCTCCATCAGATGTTGTTGGTATCTTTGTTGATGGTTTTAGCTATATGCATTTATTTCTAGGTCCTTTGTTTTATATTAGCCGTCTACGTGCCTGTTTTTTTTTTTTTTTGTCACTATGATTTTTTTCTTATTCATCCAGCATTGCTCTTTTTGTTCAAGGTTACCTTGGTCATTTGGAGTTTCATATGAATTTTAGGATTGTGATTTCTAGTTCTGTGAAGAATGTCATTGGAATTTTGCTGGGCTTAGCATTGAATCCAGAGAGTACTTTTGGTAATATGACCATTTTTACAATACTAATTTTGCCCATCCATGAACATAGAGTGAACATCCTTCCACTTTCTAGTATCCTTAATTCCTTTGTTTAGTATTTTATAATTTTCAGTGTAGAAGCATTTTACCTTGTTGGTCAGGTTTCTGTTGTATGTCTGAGTGTGTTTTATTCATTTGTGGCTATTGTGAATGGAATTGTTTTTCTCATTTCTTTCTTAGTGGATTCATTATTGCTGTATAGAAAATATTAATATTTGCTTAAATTGTTTATAAATTCATCCATCTACTAATCAAACCCAATTCAGTTTATCACTGAGATCAGATGAGATTATCCTTGTTTTCCGGGTGAGATGGCTGTAGATTTAGCAGTTGTAAGCATCTTTTGATGGAAACTTTGGGGTTCTCTTGGTATAGAATCATATTGTGGCTAATTTGATTTTTTTTCCTTTTCTATTTGATTTCCATTTATTCTTTTGCTGGCTAAAATTTGAAGTACTGTATTGAGGAAGAGTGGTAAGAGTAGATAGAGATCTTTGCCTTTCTTTTGATAGCTGGTGACTGTCTTCATTATTATCTTTGCATGAAGTGGGGGGGGGTCAACATTTATGTCTCAGCTATCTCCATGTCCATATCGTTTTCTACCTTGTGTCTGAGTGTGTACTGAGTATGCATATCTAAAACAGCCCCATACAGTATTACATAGGTGCTTGATGTTTTCAGATTTGAGATTTAATATATTTGGATATATCTTGTTTTAATAATTAGTTAAAATGAATCTATTTTTAAATGAAAGTTTATAATCAAATGCAGAGCCTGTGAGTCACTTCTGCAGAATGTGGCCTGTTCTAGAAATGTTAACAACAGGGAGTTGAACATATGAAGTAAGGCTTTTTATATACCATGGTGTGTGTGTGTGTGTGTGTGTGTGTGTGTGTGTGCTTAGTATTACATCTTATTTTTTAATTTAAAAATATTTTATGTGGGGACTGGAGAGATGGCTCTGTGATTAAGAGCACCAGCTATTCTTCTAAAGGACCCAGGTTCAATTCCCAGCATTCACATGGCAGTTCACAGTAATCTGTAACTTCAGTATCCAACACTCTCCAACAGACATAAACATGGAGACAAAACTTCACTGTACATTAAAAAATAAATATTTTATGTGTATGAATGTTTTACCTACCTGTATGTCTGTGTACCACGTATATGTCTGGTGCTTGTAGAAATCAGAACTGATGTCAGATCTACAACTGGGCTATGGATGGTTGTGAGCCACCATGTGGGTTCAAGGAATTGAATCTGGGTCCTCTGAAAAACAACTGCTCTAAACCACTGAGTAATCTCTTTAGTCCCTTAAATATTTTAATTAAATGTTTGAATCCTTAGTATTTTCTATATGGTTTATTAAATATACTTTGTTTTGCAATATTTATCAAATATTTTCTTATATCAAAAATATTTAAATAAAATCTATAAAATATAACTTATTTGTAAATAGTTTTAAAGGACATATTAGTTGAAAATTACAATGCTAGTAAGATGGTTGTGATATTTATTTTTGCCGGTAAAATACTATGTTAACCTTTTTTTCCCTCCTCACAGGCTGAAATGTCAGATTCCTGAAATTAAACAGACTTTGGAAATTCTGAAATACATGCAGAAGAAAAAAGTAAGTGTACCTTTGTTAACAGGTATAAGCAAATCAGGATTTTTTGGGCAGAGACCTGATTTCCTTGACTCTTTGGTTATTGGTCTTTGATTTGTGCTGTAGGATTTACCCTATCTTTTTGAGCATATGCAGTAATGTTAAAAGTAGTATACTTCCATCAAAAAGATGGCTTTGTGGCCTTCCCCTAAAATGAAGCCTAATTCCAAGGTCCTCACTTAGATTATGTTGTAAAATTTTAATTAGAAATGATGTTAGGTATTTTTAAAATGTTTTATTCTGAGGTAATAACATTTAGGAGTGCATTTATTTATTTGTTTTTATTTTTATGATTGTGCTACTGGCATACTGGCTTTGTAGAAGGAGTTTGGGAGTGACTTTTCTGTTTCTGTTTTTTCTGTTTTTGTATTTTTGTGGGGGGGGTTCCTGTTTTTATTTTTTGTTGTTTTGTTATGAATAGTTTGGGAAGGATTGGGTGTAGATTGTCTTTAAATGTCTGGTATAATTCTTCTGTGAATCTTTCTGGTCCTGGACATTTTAGCTGGAAGGCTTATTATTATATCATCTCCTTAATTTCTTAAGAGCCTGTTTAGGTCATTGACTTCTTGGTTTAATTTGGTGGTTTGGCTGAATCCTACTCATCCATTTCTTTTAGGTTTTCCAGCTTAATGGAGTATCAGTTTTTAAAATATTCCCTCATAATATTCTACATTTCTTTGATGTCTGTTGTAATGTTTCCCTGTTCATTTCTGATTCTGTTAATTTGGATCCCTCTTTTTTTTTGTTTAGTTGGGCCAAGGGTATCTAAATTTTGTTTGTCTTTCAAATAATCAGATCTTAATTTTTGATTCTTTAAATTGTTTTCTTGGTTTCTATTTAGTTGATTTCTGCTCTGATTTTTATTATTTTTTGATGTTGATTTGGTTTGGATTTGGTTTGTTCTTTTGAGTTGCATCATTAAACCATTTATTTGTGTTCTTTCTGATTTTTTTAAATGTAGGCACTTAGAGTTGTAAATTTTTCTCATAGGGCTGCTTTTTAGTGTGTCTTAGAGATGTGGTTTATTTTAGAAAAAGCTCCCATGTAATGCTGAATAGAATATATTCTTTGGTCTTTGGGTATGATATTCTGTAGATATCTGTTAGGTCCATTTGATGGATGATGCCAATTAATTCTGATGTTTCTCTGTTTTTTGTCTAGATGACCTGTCTATTGGAGAAAGTGGGGTATTGAAATCACCTACTAATGGATTGATGTTTATCTGTGTCTAAATTCAGTAGTACAGTTTTTTTTAAATGAAATTGAGTGCTCCAGAGTTTGTATATATGTTTAGGATAGTAATAGCTTCTTGGTTAACTGTTCCCTTGATTAGAAGTTGAGTGTCCCAGAGTTTGCATATATGTTTAGGATAGTAATAGCTTCTTGGTTAACTGTTACCTTGATTAGAATGATGTGTCTGTCTTTATCTGTTCTGATTAATTTTAGTCAATTTTGTCAGATATTAGGACATCTGCTTGATTCCTCTTCTCATTTGATTTAAGTACTTTTGTTTATCTTTTTACTCTAAGGCATTGTGTATCTTTAAAACTAAGATGTGTTTTGGAAACTTATCATAACCTTTATAGCTGTAGGGACTATTGTTATTTTTATTTTATGGATGAAGAACTTGAGGCATAGATGAACAGTGGCATACTAAATTTACACAGCTAGTAAGTAGCTGAGTCAGAGTTCATGCCCAGTCATTTGGTGATAACAGTCATTTATTTCTTTTTAAGTAAATCTTCATGATGGTACTGTTTTAAATGTCTTGGGATTATGTGTGGGATTCCTCCTTTATAACCTTGATATCAACCTGGCCTGTTTGTGGTATTGTCCTTTCTTTAAAGGAGTCCACCAATTCAATGGAGACCAGATTCTTACTGGCAGATAACTTGTACTGCAAAGCTTCAGTTCCTCCTACTGATAAAGTATGCCTGTGGTTGGGGGTAAGTAAATGTTATATAGACAACCAGTAATATACTTGTAAACCAATATTTTCTGACTAGATAACAGTATTTCTTTTTAATATGCAATATCTTTATCTGTCTTTGATTTTAGAAGGAATAAACCTATAGAGTTCAAGTAGTCCTTATTAGAAACTGACTGGAATTAGGAGTGTTTTTAAAAGATGTTTAAAGATTTTTCCCAATCAAGACAAAATTGACCAAACCTACTCTTGTAGAGGTGTGTGTGTTTGTGTGTGTGTGTGTGTGTGTGTGTGTGTGTGTGTGTACACTCAGGGCTTTGAGTGTGCTGGGAAAGCAGTCTACCACGGATCCACATTCATCAGTCCTTTGTTTTTTTAAGCCAAAATCTTATATGTAGCCCATTCTGTCTTCGAGTCATAGTTTTCTTGCCTTTGTTTACCAGATACTGAGATTGCAGATGTGCCACCATGCCCAGCTATTTCTCTAGTTAATGTTTTGTCTTTTTTAAATGTATCAGAAGGAAGAAAGTAAAGAGAAGATGTGGCTCATTTGGTAAAGGACTTGCTTTACAAGCATGACAATCTGAGTCTAATACCCAGAACTCACAAAGAAAATGAAAGACATTGTATGTTTGTGATCCTATCCCTTGGGAGTCAGAGATAGGAGGATCACTAGGAGTCATTGACCAGTTAGTCTAGCCATTGGTGAGCTCTGGGTCAGTGAGAAACCCTATTTTAAATGATGGGCAATCTTGAGGATGACACCTAAGGTTGTGCTGGTGTTTACATACATACACACATATATAAAAAGCATGTAACAGAAGGAAGAGTAAAAGTCAAATAGTACTGTTTAACTTATGATAAATGTTTGTCTATAAGAGTGTAATAGTTCTAGAAAGAGCACTATAAATTTAAGGAAAAAAGGATTATAAAAACTTTGAGGTTAGAATAATTTATTTTTTTAATTTTATGTGCATGAGTTTATTTTATATACTTGGATCTATGTGCATGCATGCTTGGTGCTCATGGAGACCAGAAGAGGGCATCACATTCCCTGGAAGTGTAGTTGAGATGGTTGTGAGCTGTTATGTGGGTACTGGAAATTGAAGCCTAGCTTGCTGGAAGAACAGCTAGTGCTCTTAATAACTGAGCCATCCCTCTAGCCACTAGAGTCTGTTCTTAAAAATATTCTGTTTTAGATGCTTTCATAGATTTTGTCTATGCTTTTTCTTTTTACTTTTCCTTTTTTTCTGGTTTTTTTTTTTTTTTTTTTAGACTGAGTTTCTCTATGTATCCCTTGCTTGCTGTCTTGGAACTCACTGTGTAGACCAGGCTGGCCTCAAACTCAAAGAAATCTGCCTGCCTATGCCTCCTGAGTCCTGGGATTAAAGACTGCCACTGTCTGTGCTTTTTCAGCCTTGCTTTCCTTAGTCCCCAGAGCTAGCTAAATATAGGATTTTTTTTAACACTAGGCAAGCTTCCATGCAAAGTAGCAAGTGTACAATGCACACTGTTTCCTACTATCCAGATTGCCTCACTGGAGGGATTTTCCTTTGCTGCTGTTAGAAGAGATACTTTAGTGCTGTGAACGATGGATCATTTAACAGGGAAATTTACTTTTATCATATAGTTAGTTCATCTACTCAGTTTTTGTTAGTTGAGTTCTTTTCATTTCTGTAACTAATTTCCTGTTTAGTCTTAGTTCTGTTTTTTTTTTTCTTTTTTTAATTGGGTACTATATTTACATTTCAGATTTTATCCCCTTACCCCACTTCCTCCCACCACCCAGAAACCTCCTATCCCATCCCCCCTCCTCATGCTTCTATGAGGCTATACCCCCACCTACCCCCCTGCCCCCACTACCCCTTCCCCAGCCTCATATTTCCCCCCCACCCCCACACTCTGTGTTTGTTTTTCATGGGACCAAGAATCCTCTCCCACCTATGCCCGACAAGGCCTTCCTCCCCTACATATTCAGCTGGAGTCATGGGTCCCTCCCTATGTGCTCCCAGGCTGGTGATTTAGACCCTGGGGGGCTCTGGTTGGTTGGCATTGTTGCTTTCTTCATGGGGTCATAAACCCTTTCTGTTCCTTCAGTCTTCTCTCTAACTTCTCCATTGGGAAACCCCTGATAATATCAGTGGTTAGCTGTGAGCATCTGCCTTTGAATGTGTCAGTCTCTGGCAGACCTCTAAGGAGACAGCTATATCAGAAAAATGACACCCTTCACAATAGTTACAAATAATATAAAATATCTTGGAGTGAATCTAGCCAAGCAAGTGAAAGATCTGTATGACAAGAACTTCAAGTCTCTGAAGAAAGAAATGAAAGAAGATCTCAGAAGATGGAAAGATCTTCCATGCTCCTGGATTGGCAGGATTAATTTAGTAAAAATGGCCATCTTGCCAAAAACAATCTATAGATTCAATGCAATCCCCATCAAAATTCCAAATCAATTCTTAATAGAGATAGAAAGAGCAATTTGCAAATTTATTTGGAACAACAACAACAAAAAAACCAGGACATTGAGAAATATTCTCAACAATAAAAGAACTTCTGGGGGAATCACCATCCCTGATCTCAAACTGTGCTACAGAGCAATAGTAATAAAAACTGCATGGTATTGGTACAGAGACAGGCAGGAAGATCAATGGAATAGAACTGAAGATCCAGAAATGAACCCACACACCTATGATCACTTGATCTTTGACAAAGGAGCTAAAACCATCCAGTGGAAAAAGGACAGCATTTTCAGCAAATGGTGCTGGTTCAACTGGAGGTCAACATGTAGAAGGATGCAAATCAATCCATTCTTAGTTCTGTTTTTAAAAGGAAAGATTCAGTGTTTATCACTTAGTCTTTTATTTTGTTTTAACATTCTCTGAAAATTTCACACATATATACAATGTATTTTCATCGTATCTATTCCCACTATGTTACTTCAGTTCTCCCAGGCACTTCAACCTGTTTCCTTCTAAACTTCATGTGATTTTTTTATCATAATTAATAGCTCCCTGGTTTCAGTTAGTACTGACCATATATGGATGGGTATAGGGGCCATCTGCTGAGGCATGGGCAGCCTACCAATGGCAGCATTTCTGAGAAGAGTGACTCTCCTTCAGCAGCTAAGGGATTGGGCATCTGAAATTCCTCGTTTATCCATGCTGGAATGTTAACTATATTAATTTCATATAGGCAATCATGGCTACTGTGAGTTGATTTGCTCATCAACCATGTCATGTCCAGAAGGCAGCATTTCACAGTTCTTCTCTGACTTTTATATTCTTTCTGCCCCTGTGATGCTCCCTGAGCCTTGGATTGGGGGAAGTTGATGTAGAAAACTTTTTTTTTAAGGCTGAGCATTCACAGTCACTTATTCTGAACAGACCAGTTATCAGTCTTTGCATTATTCATTCACTCCCCACTGCAAAAAGCTTCTCTGACCAAGATTGAGAGTAGCACAAATATTCTAGTATAAACAAAATATTAAGAAGGCAGTTTGACATGACCATTTAGTGGAACAGCAGCAATAAGCCCCACCTAAGGCTGGTCTATGATCTCTCAGTCATGGGCTACTAAAGTATAGAAAATATACCTGAATGTATCAGTGTGGAATGACTGTCTATATTCAGTTTTTATTTGACCATTTGGTTCTTAAAATTAAACTAGTATTTTATTTCAAGAAAGATGATTTCTTTTGCATATATATGAATGTAATTTTGGTCCCATTCTATAATTTAGGAAAATAATAATACTCAATATGTTGGATCTCCTTTGTTTTTAATATCTGTTATGTTCTCTCTTTTTGTCTTTTTTATTATATGTGATTTTCTTCTCCACAACTTTGTGTTTGTCCTTGTACTTATTCTGTTTTATTTCTTTTACTCTTTTTTTTAAAAGAAAGGTTTATTTTTATTTTATGTCTATGAGTATTTTGCCTACCTTTTTATGTATGCATCATTTGTATGCTTGGTAACCATGGAGGCCAGAAAAGGATGTTGTATCCACTGGAGCTGGAGGTACAGGCACTTGTGAGTTATTGGAACTGAACCAGGGTCCTCTGGCTAACAGACTATGAGGTGTATGTACTCTTAACCCCTGAGTCATATCTCTAACTCCTCTTTCACCTTCATTACTTTATTTTCATTTTCTTTGCTAACTTCCAGCTTTTTTCATCTTTATTTTGTATTATTGTCTTACTTGAATACTCGAATTCAAATTTCTTTCGTAGACCATCATTTCCTACACAGTCTTCCGTATTATAGTAAGTAGAATCTTTTATCTGGTTATTAAGAAAAAACCTTTCAGTTATCTTTGACTCTTTTAAATTACTCTGTTAGCCAGGTCTTCAACAAACCTTCTTCTAAATATATTGAGAAGCTAACAATTTCTCACTTTTTTGCTGCAAGTACCTTGCTCTATGCCTTCATTGTGGCTGTGAATGTGGAAGTAATGTATGTATATATTTTCTATAGCTTCCATTATAAAATAGTGTCAACTTGCTGTCTTTTGTGGTTCTGGGAGCTAGAAGTCTGAGATTAGCCTTGGAATCAGGGTCATTTTTTTTCTAAGGGCTGTAAGGGAAAATGTCTTCACTGATCTCTGCTATTATGTGTCCTTTATAACCTCTGCACATATATGTTCAGAATTTTCCTTTTTGTATTAACATGTGTGAATGAGCTAATTTTAACTTGGTTACATTTGTAAAGAAATTATATGCTCAAATAATTTTTGAATTATTTTTTGCAGTCTGAAGTACTGAGGGTTAAGACTGGATTTTTTTGGAGGGGAGAAAGATACTGCTTAATCCATAATATATTTTATTTCTGCATAAGGTTTTAGGTACCAGAGATTAGAGCTTCAATATATCTTTTGATGTACACAGTTCAATTCAAATTAACATCTTAAGTTCATTTTCTTGCTTCTGCCTCTGTATTCCAAAAGCCTTTTCAAACATAATGAGTAGAACTATCCTTTAAGATCTGTTGAGTCATGCCATTATTCTGTCCAAACTTTGTGGTCATTTCTCATCTTATTTCAAAGTAAACCTTTTGAGTAGCTGGCAAGTTCCAATGCAGCCTAGTACTGTTGATACTTCTCTTACCTAATATTCCAGTTTCTTGTTTTTTGGTCACCCTTGGACTTCTTCCTAGACCTAGATTATGGTGATAAATAAAGGCTCTGCCTCATAGCCTTCATTCTGGAATTCTCCTCTTTAGCTTTTCTAGCTATCACTGCCCAAGCAGTTATACTTTTAGAGCACATGGTATCATGTCATTTCTCTGCTGAGGGCTCTATCATTTCCTAAAGCTAGGACCACTTCACTTTGGTACAATGTGACTTTTTACTTAGTCTCACAGATATCGTGTAAACACAGGATTTTCCCACTTGCTTTGTTTTTTTTTTTTCAAGATTTGTGTGAGTGTGTGTGTGTATGTGTATGTATGTATATGTATGTATATGTGTGTATGTGTAAGAAGGGGGAAGGAGAGGGGAGGGAGATTGATTGATTGATTGATTGATTTGAGTATAGGTGTTCTCAGAGGCCAGAAGAAGGCATTAATCCTCTGAAGCTGGAGTCACAGGCAGTTGCCCAATATGGGTGCTGTGAACCAAGCTCTGGTCCTCTGGAAGAACAGCATATGGTCTTAACCATTCTGCCACCTTTCTAGTTCTTGTCCTTTTAATCTTGTGATAGAGTTTTAATATTCCCAAGTTAAGAGATATTTAAGCTGTCTTTGGATTTCCTGTGTAGTGAACAGCACTATGGCCAATAGTTATGCATGTATAAACCAGTAAAGAAAGGCTTCCCTTTTGTACAGCTCTTGGGAATAGAATTGTTAAGTCTAAGAGTAAATCTATGTATTCCATAAAACAATTTTTTGAGGCAATGTCTCATTCAGTGTACAGTCTTAAAATGATCATTTAAAGTGGATCAAACTGGGTTGGTTCTCTGCTCAGGACCCAAGTGTTACAAGGCCAAAATTAAAGTACCGATATGATATTCAGCTTCATTCCAGTGCTATGTGTAGAACTGAAGTCCTGTTTCTTTGTTGGTGTTTACAGTGTATGTGCATTTATTGCCTTGTGAACCCTTCTGTCTTTAAAGCCAACAGTGACAAGAATAATCCTATATTTCAGATCTTTGCAATATTTTCTTGTGCAATCAAACTTGGATAATTCTCTGTTCCTGAGGTTTGATATAGATTAGGCTTACCCAGGTCATAGCTGTATGTTAGGATCCACTCTGACAAATAAATCTCCCCAGAGCCACAGAGATTAGAGTGGGACTTGTGAGCTTAAAGAGCCATATTTCCCCTAATAGAGAAGTCTATCACAAAAGGACATACACTTGTGTGATTTCATTTATCAAAAGTTCAATTACAGACAAAACTACACTGCTAGAGAAGTCAGAAAAATGATTAATTTGGGAGTGAGAGTGTTAGGGATAACTAGAAGTGTACACAGGAAACATTTACAGTATTGGTGATTATCTGTTCTCTGCCTGGGTAGTTTCTATAGATCCTCTGGGAAGATTCAACCCTCTCATAGGCCTTTAAAATTGAATAATAATTATTTTGTGGTGCTAGGGTTGAATTGAGGGACTTAATGCCTGTTAAGCTGTTGCTGTATTTTTGATCTACACCAACCCCTTAATTATTATTTTGACTATACATATTTATAGGGGACAATATGGTAATTTAGTCTGTATATACAATTTGTACTGATTTACTAAGGGCAATTAATATTTCCATCCCTTTACTATTTTGCACTTAAGCCCCTATTTTCTAGTATTTTATCAACTATATAATAGGGGTCAGGCATCATGGCAGTACATATAGTCTTAGAATTTGCTAGGCTAATTGCCTCAATTTCAAGGTTAGCCTGGACTACCAGGTAAGACTGTCAATGCATCCCTTCTCCAAATATATAGAGATAGTACAGTGTTGTGAATTGTAGTTAATAGTGTTCTTTAGAACCCTAAAACTGTACTTTACCCATTACCAAGTTCCTTCTATCCTCTATCCCCAAATTCCTCCTAATCTTTGATAATCACTATACATTCAGTATTAAAAAGCATCTACATGTGAAGAGATAATAGCTTGCTATATTTGTCCTTTGTGTCTGACTTAAAACTCCTGTCTTCCAGTTAGCGTACTGATCTTTATATTATTTGGAGTCCCATATCTACTCTGTGTAAAAGTCTCAAATCATCTCTTTGAAGAGATTTTCCCTCTTGTTAACAATTAAGATAAAATTTGCTATTTAAAAGATATAGTTTTTATTGTGTTGATAGTTGTGCAACCATCACGTCTTTCTATCTCTAGCACATTTTATACCCCATAAAGAAACCCCATTTCTTTATTCTACATTCCTTCTACTACTTCCTTTCCTCTGGTATCCACTACACTTGACCTTTACCAGATGGCTGAGAAGCTGTAGCAACTACCAGTTTACTTTCCTTCTTTGTGTATCATCTTCATTCCTTTATTGTACCTTGTTGTGTGTATAAACCACACCTTGTTTATTCATTATCAACTAATAGATATTTGATTTATTTCTTCTTTTTGGCTATTGTGAATACGTTTTGTGCCGACATATAGTTTCAGTGTTTTTGAGTTATGTATGTTTCTTGGCTTTTAATGTTTGTTTGTTTGCTTGCTTGCTTCCTTCCTTCCTTCCTTTGTTTTTTTTTTTTTTTTTTTTTGTTTTTTTTTTTTTTTGTTTTTTTGGTTTTTTTTTTTTTTTGGATACAGGGTCTTTCTATGTAGTCCTTTCTTTTCTAGAACTTGCTATATAGAGTCTATAGCAATATTCACAGAGATTCTTCTGCCTTTTCCTCCGAAGTTCTGGTATTAAAGGCATGAACTACCATGTTCAGCCTATTAATGTTAGTTTTGTGGGAGTTTTTTGTTTTTTTGGTTACTGCTTTTTAGTTATTTGAGATTGAATAACTACCATTACAGCCACCTATCTTCTTGCAGAACACAGAACCTTGCATAAGCTAGACAGGTATTCTACCAATGAACTATGACCTCAGTTGCTCTTTTTTTGTTGTTGTTAGTGACAATGTCTTTTGTTGCCCAGGATGGCCTTGACCTCTGACTCTTCCTGCCTCAGAATCTTAAATGCTGGGTTAATGCTTTTTGCTTTATGCGTCTTTGTTTTTTGAGAGATTGCTTGCAATAAACTATATAGCTGAGGATGACCATGAACTCCTGACCCTTTTTGTCTCTCCCTCATGAGTACTGGCATTACAGGTTTGAAGTTGTTTTGTTTTGCTTTCTTGAGATAAACTCTTACTAGATAGCACAGGCTGGCCTTGTACTTGAAATTCTTCTTCCTTATCTCTCTTCATTCCAGGATTATAGCCATGAGTCTCTATGCTAAGCTTTAATTCTTGTTTGGCCGACAATACATTTATATGTAATTTAAGAGGCACAGAAGCACTATCTTAGTAATTTTTTCTTGCTATAACTGAATTATCAAAGACTGGGAAATTTATAAAGAATTGAGATTTATTTGATGCATCTGGAAACTGGTAAGTTCACAAGGATAGTGTTAACATCAAGTGAGAGCTACAGGTGAGAGCTGTATCATAATATGGCAAAGGAGATCACATAGTGAAACAGTAAACATATTAGCTTGGCTCTCTCTTTACAAAGTTACTAATGCCATCTTGGAGGTTCCTTTCTCATGATGTCATGTAAGTTTGATTATTTCCCAAAGACCTCACCTCCAAATACCACTAGAATATGAATTTGGTACTTTTCATTCTGGAGGACAAATATTAAATTTATAGCAAGGGCATCTATGGAAGCCTACTTCTCATTAGCTTGGTGTACCTGCCTTTTAAGTAATCAACAGTCTATTTCTTGATATTCTTCAAGAAAAAATTTATACATACATAGGTAAGACCACATCTGTCTGCCTTTTTTCAGAAATAGTAACACACACTATTCTACCTTTTGCACACTTCATTTCAAAATGTGTGTTGTGATTTTGTGTATTGATACCTCATTTTCTATGTATCTGTAACTCAGGGGTCAGCAAATTTTCTGTAAAATGTCAAACAGTAATATTTTCTGTTTTTTTTTTAGTATATATGGTCTTTGTCTTATGCCCTACTGTAGCAAAGTCCAAGATAGGTGGACTGTGTTTAACACAAGAGCTGCAGTTTTCAGATACTTGCCCTAACCTAGAGATTATTAAGTAATTGTCATGACTATTTTTCTTCAGGCTAATGTAATGCTTGAATATGATATTGATGAAGCTCAGGCATTATTGGAAAAGAATTTATCAACTGCCACAAAGAATCTTGATTCTCTTGAAGAAGACCTTGACTTTCTTCGAGATCAGTTTACTACTACAGAAGTCAGTATCCTTTTAATAAATAAAAGGAAAAAGATTTTTAAAAATCTTAAATATTGTTTTCATGGGAAGAATGACTTTATTCTTAAATAAATGTGAAGTTAAAGATTGCATAAGATAATTACTGTCATTGAATGAAAAGTTTAAAGATCAAATAATAAATTAGAAATGTAATAAAGACATAGATAGCAGGCTCACAGTGATGAAATAAGTTTGTTTTAAAATATTTTACTAAGATATCTTTATAATAGGTTAATTTCACAAACATTTAAAAGTCTTCTATAAGTTAGGTGAAGTGATCCATGCTTGTAATCCCAGCACTTCAGAAGCTGAGGCAAGAGTATTGTCAACTTGAGGCCACTGTGGGCTACATAGTGAGGCCCAGCCTTTAAAAATATCTTTGCAATTTCTGCAAGTGTACTAAGCCATAGGAGTCATGATAATCAATAGAGGGAAAAAGTGTATTAAAGTCTTTCCCTGTTGAAACTACATATATAAAATAGGTCCATGATGACCTCATAGCAGTTGAGGTCCATGTATTTAGCATCAGGATAATTTAAAGTTTTGGAATGATAGATGTGTCCTGGAGTTAGGTTAGGAGGTGCTTTTTTTAGGAGGTAAAACTTAAGATGTTTTGAAATGGAATACAAAATTTATAGGGGAAATTTGGAGGGAAAGGAATGCTTACAAGCTCCTTTCTCCTCTGTTTTCGTTTCCTTTTTGTTGCTATGGTAAAACAATCTGACCAAAAGCAACCTAGGGGAGGAAACGATTTATTTGGTGTGTACTTCCTTCCAGGTTACAGCTT
Source organism: Arvicanthis niloticus (assembly GCF_011762505.2). Lineage (NCBI taxonomy): Eukaryota > Metazoa > Chordata > Mammalia > Rodentia > Muridae > Arvicanthis > Arvicanthis niloticus. The sequence goes on from NC_047679.1 coordinate 129,887,553, forward strand.
ATCACTGAGAGAAGTCAGAGCAAGAATTTGAAGCAGAAACCACATAGGATCACTGCTTATTGGCTCTCCCATACTCATCCTCAGCTAGCTTTTTTATACTGCCCATGGAGTGGTGCTATCCACAGTGAACTAGATCCTCTTACATCAACTAACAAGATTATTCCATACAGACATGTCACAGGCCAGTCAGAGTGATGACTCTGTGTCAAGCTAAAGCTAAATGGGACACTGCTTTGTCTCTTTTTTCTGTTCCTGACACACTCAAGAAAAATACCCAAGTGCCATCTTTCACACTTCTTTTCCTAACAACCAAGAGTGATTCAGTCATGTCAGCTTTTCCCCATGAGGCTTTCTGAACTATGATGTTACTTAGTTTTGGTGCTATAGAACCTGCACATAGTAGATCTCTTCTTTACAACATCTCCAGCATGAATTTACCAAGTCACACATCTTTCATTTAATTCTCTGGTTATGATACTTCAATCATTTATTAGCTGGTTTATATAATATAGGCATATAGTCAATCTTGAGTGCTTCCCACTAGTCTTATCTCATACCTCAGCCAGTGTCATCACATGCAATGAATTTCATAAACAGGTTCTTGTCTAGAACATTACAAATTTTAAATAACTAGTTGCTTTATTTACCCCTAAAATGTTCCAGGGTGTTTGTATTTTCTTCTTTTGATTTTTTTTATTTGTTCCTCCTACCTGGAATGATGTCCCTTTATTTACTTGGAGATACTCCTTTATTGTTCATACGTCAGTTTAAGCATCAGAGCATTTCTCAACATTTTGCAATCCTGTCAGAGTGGTTTTTTTCTCTGTTTTGCACATAAATACTTTGTTTTCCTGGCTTACCCCAAGCTCTTCAAGTGTAGGAACTGCAGTCTCCCCAACATGTAGCATGTACTAAGAAAATTCTTGGGTGAAACAAGATAGGTTTTTTTTTTTTTTTTTTTGAGGATCTATGCCAGGATTATCATCTAACTAGTGTTGTGAATGCTTGATTCAGCTGTTTAATCCTTAGTTCCTAGGAAGGCTAGATCTTCCTTGGTGGGAGTGGGCTATTAATTGTGAGGGAAAAATGAGATGTAATGGAAAAGTCACCCAGATTGAGTCCTAGGAAACTTAGAGAAGTGCCACTTATCATCAGTATAATACTGTATAAATTGGAAAAGTTAGAATGGTAGACAGACATTAGATTATGTTCTAATGAATCTAAACTCCATGAGGGAAGGAGCATTACCTAGCTTGTTAAGGTTTGTAGAGTACCTAGTCAAACACAGTGAACTAAAAGATCTGTTTAACCCAGATAAAATTTTTGGTAATTGTACTCATTTTAACATTTTTTTGTTAGGATATAGAATGGACAGAATCTTCTTAGCAATTGATAGTATAGCAACATAGCTGATAACAGTAATTGCCACTAGTTTTTTGTTTGTGTAATTTCTGTGTTTTATTTTAGCTTTATGAGTAAATTATAATTTCATTTGTTACCTTTAGAATTATATTTTCATTTTCCTTGACAGTTCTTGCAGATATGGCCAGGGTTTATAATTGGGATGTAAAACGAAGAAACAGAGATGATTCTACCAAGAATAAAGCATAACACTGGCAATTGAAAATGTGATTCAGGTTTCCAAACATGTTAAATAAGCCAATGTTTAAAGATTGATATAACTTTCACTGATGTTTTCCACAGCAAGATTAAAATTTAAAAACACTGTTTTATTTATTTATGAAAACAAAATTACTCTCAAATATTTTATGAAATTAACAGTATTTTTTTCATATTTCCCTAAAATGTAATGCTACTTTTGTTTTTTTTTAATCTGTTATAAGACAACTCTTAACTGAAATGGCCAAAAACTGTGAGGAATGCTATGGAAGCTGCTGAATGCTGGGCACCAGAACAATTTTCTTTTTCTTTATTGATTGATGTTACTCTCACTTGATGTGATAAACATTTTAGAGGCAGGAAAGACAGTTCCATTATTTATAAAATTGTTCTTCTTTAGTACTTAAAGGACATTATCATCTTTTGTTGCTGTTTTGTTCTGTAAATGGGATTTCATGCATTTCTGCCTAGCCAGTAGCTTTTATGATACTTTGAACCTTTCAGAAAATTGTTATTAGCTTTCCTACACAGTATGAAGGCTATTGACGTACATTACACTTTGATCCCAAGTAAGTATACTGTGTCTGCAATGCCAGTATAAGGGAGACTTGATCAATGTGAGAGAGTACTACCCATTCAAAACTTTAAGCTAAGGTAATTTTATATTATATAACAGTTTTCCAAAGCACCTAGAACAGGAATAGTAACATAAATATAAATCTGCATTGTTTGAAAAGAGTTGTAACCTTCTCTATTCATGATAAAATTGCATAGGATGGATATAATCTCTGGAAAGCCATTGGTACTGACTGTGGTAAAAGTACTTGGTGATACAGATTCTGGTAAAAACACATGCATGTTATTCCATCTCCATGTAATAAAAACTATACTTGTACAATGTTTTGTTACTTGTATTTCATGTTATTAAAACAGTGATGTTCAACCTGTTACCTGACAATTTTTTCATTTGTCTTAATCTGTATAGGTTTCTATACAAATATAGGTTTCTTATGGCAAATACCATAAGTCAGGTAAAACAATCATTTTGTTGCATTGGTCTGGAGACTGTTAAGTCCAATTGAAGCACAAGGGCAGAGCCTTCATGATTTACTCATTTTTCACCCCTCCACACACATATCATAATACTTTGGGGGTATTTAGACTTTGTTTTAACATGAGAAAAAAATCTCAGATAATATCTTAACATGAGTTTCTTCAGTTTTTTAAATGAGATTCATTTACTTATACATAACTAGTATATTTTAAGAGCTTTCTATAGTTTTATATTATTAGAAACAACAGAAAACCTTTGGAAGGAATAAGCAAGTAAGACTTTAAAATATACCAAACTTTATTATTAATTTTTTTGGATCATACATTTTGATCATGTTTTTACCTTTCATCAACTCCTTCCAAACTTTCTTTTAGTTTTTTTTTTTAATAAATTTTCTTGGCCTTAGATTCATGATCTTCCTGCCTCAGCCTCCCAAAAGCTAAGATTACAGGTATATGCTACCATATCTTACCTACTTCCCTGTTAATCAGTATCCCTCTTCTTTTGAGACAGACTCTTAGTGTTCACAAGTTTGCAGGTCCTGCTTCTACCTACCAAGAGTTAAGATTGCAATCATGAATCACCAGGCCAACCTAATACTCTTATTTGAATATTATTTTATTATTATTTTCTAGTTTTACAGTAAACTATAAGTAAAGCACAGTAAGCTCATTCTTTTTATTAGACATTTGGGTTGCATCCAAACTATGTCTTTCTGTAGTCATATAAGACTTTTTCCTGTATTTAGAATTTTTTTGAAACTAGATTGCCAAAAATGAAATTATAGAGTCAAAAGTTCTATCATTTTACTGTTGAGTTAACAGAGCTGTTTTGTTAACAGAGCTTGATACAGCTGCTTTGAGAAATAAGTGAAGCATTGTTAACTAAGACCCACAGCAGCTTGAGAAATTGTTTTCCTTCTCTAAAAGCTCAGAATCATGGGTAATTTGTTCATCTTTTAAGCAGAGACAAGCCAAACTGGTATTTTCTTCATCTGGTTGTTTGTTATGTAATATTTTCCTAAACTTACATTTTCCATTTTCTTGAGTTGTATTTCACACTCCCTCCTGCCATATAAAGACTGTGATAACTGTAGGGGTAGCACCTTGTTCAAGGCCATAAAGCATGTATAACCCACAATAAAATTGAGGTCTGACTTTGAGGCAAAAATTCTTTCTCTGTACCATGGCTTGGTACTTTAGAAATATCCATGCAAGTTGCCACAAACAACATAAATTTATCATTGTAATGGCCAGCTAGTATTCTAATGTGCATTTGCATTATTTTTTCTTATTCATGCATGTATTAGTGGACATGGCTCACCTATTTATTTGTTTTGTTTGACAATGGGAATGGGACTCAGACAAATGCAGGCCAGACAAATACTCATAATGTAGCAGGGAACATGGATATATAATTATCTCTTTGACATGCTAATTTTATATCCTTTGAAAATATACCCAATAACAAGATTGCTAGATTATGTGATAGTTTAATTGAGAACTTCCATGATGATGTCTAATTTACATTGCCAACAAAAGTACACAAGGTTTTCTCCATATCCCTAATGAACATTTATCTTTCATCTTAAAAAAAAAAGTTACTCTGATAGATGTGAGGTAATAACACCTTATGGTTTTGACTTTTATTTCCCTGATGATTAGTTATATTTATTATTTCGTCATATACTATTGTTCATTTATGTGTCTATGGAAATTTTTCTATTCAGGTCCCTTGCCTAGTAAATTTTTTTAATTATCAAGTTGTTTTTATTTCCTAATATATTTTAGTTATTATTCTATTATCAGATGAGTCTAAGGTGATATTAGTTCCTCTTTCACTGTTTAGTTTATTTCAGCAGTGAAGTTCTCAGGTCCTAGACTTCTCTTTGGTGGAAGATGTCTTATTAATGATGACATCTTTATTTTTGTTATGCTATTGCTTTCTTTCCCTTTTCCCTTTCTTTATTCTCTTCCCCCTTTTAGTTTCCCTTCTCCCTTTCCCTTTTATTCCCCATTTCCTTCCTCTTTCTCATTCCTTACCCCCTCTTTTTCTGTCTTTTTATCGACACAGGCTGGGCTGGAACTCCTGGACTCTTTGGATCCTCTGCTTTAGTGTTCGAAGTAGCTATACCCACACTTTGTTCAGGTTTTCTATTTCTCATAATTTTGTATGTTTCTAGGTTTGCTTCTCCCTTTTTCTTTGTACATTCTTAATCATCTTAATATGGTTGTTTCTATTTCTATGATTTCATTTGCTTTTTTATTAAAAAAAGGACTAAACTTTATTGACAAACTGCTGCAGACATTCTGACATAAGTTTAAGCTACCTACTTAGACTTACACATGTAGCATTTAATCTTCCAAAAACAAAATTGGAGGACAGTACAAATCCATTAGGACTTTAACTTATGTACAAAGTGGATTTTGATTCTTTTCTCATTCAGCTGCAGTGTCCCTTTTTATATCATGCTAGTGTTGAGACATACTTCTACCTTGGGAACAGCTCAAAACTGACAATGGTCAATTTAATGAACATATGATTTCATTTGTAATGTCTTATTTATTTGCATCTTTCTAACTATTTCTAGTGTAATAATTTCTTTGTACTAACACTGGTCTTTTTTTTTTGGTTAATGAATATATTTTTTTTATTTTTTTATTAGATACTTTATTTACACTTCAGATGCCATCCCCTTTCCCTATCCCCCCCCTTAGAAAACCCCTATCCCATGCCCCCTTTTCCTTTTTGCATTTATACATTTTTTTAAAAATAATGTTAATCGTAAGCGTTATAAGTTTGGAATTGTTCAATCAGAGGTGTAACCCACTGACCAACCTAGATATAACAACTATCTTTGACTGGTGGAGATACATGAATATCTGCCTCCCTGTCTTCCCCCCTCTTTCTCTCTTTCATCACCTAGCTTCTCCTCTCCTCCTTCTCCTCTTCTTACTCCTTTTCTTCCTCTCAGTACTCCTCCTACCTTAACTCCTCCTACACATCACCCTTCCTGTTAAAATGAAACTTTTCTCTCAAAATACAATTAGAACATAATTATGCCAATTTGTACCAGTGAGGTACAAGATAGTCCTAATACCCCATCCATCCTTTTGTTGACTAACTAGCACCTCTGTCATTTATCCTAACTAAAACATTTAGTTCTGAACCTGGCTTTAGGATGAATGTCAGCTGATGACCATCCACTCAAATCTTTTCTCTTATGGTAAATAGCTATAAGTTTTCAACCCCATCAGAAATCCAGAATGACTGAGTTAACTATAATTGTGGGAAGCACAAAGCATAGCTTCTAAAACTTAGCCAATTTATAGAGACCTCTGAACACCTGAAAAGCCCCTATACTACCGAACATTGGAGCATCAAATCTTCAGCCTTCTGGCCCAGAATCATCTGACAGACCTTGGTGATGCAGGATTATTAAGGGCTGATTACTCTGTCTAGGCAGATATACTCAGTCGACTATTCTGCATGTGTGTCCTTTTCTGGACAGTAATTTGTCTGTAGATGGAGAGAGGCAATTCTTGCCTAGTGGCTGTTACCACACAACTGGAGTAACTCCAAGGATGCTCAATTTCTTTTTAGAATCCATGACAGGAAGCTGTCAGGAGCAGACAGGTCTCTAATCAATATGAACATTAATATATAAATATTTGTAGCGTCAGTTCTATGGACTTCTGATGTTTTGAAAACCAACTATCCATGTAAGGTAACCTGGACTGTTGTCTGTTCACTCCTCTCAGCTATTTCTAAATAAAATATGGGAACCACCCTAACAATAAACTCAAAAATATGAATTTGCTATAGTCCCTTAACTCATAGGTTAAGCGTCCCAAATCAGTTAAAAAGGTTAAAAAAGGGTTGGGTCTAGGCATTGTATTCCTAAATGTGTTATACAGGCACAATGCCCATGAGAGTATCAATATTCATCTCACTTTTATATTAATAAGAGGCTTGTACCAATGAAAACCTTAAATTTGAGATCAAAGTAAATTTTGTACCATTTAAGAATTTATAACTTCATCTTGATAATAATTATACAGATTTCTACCAATAGGTTATGGCTATGCAATAAGTCCTAGCTAATCCCCCCTGTTCCAACAAAACCACTACTTTTCCCTAGAAAGACAGACCATTATTAACCACATTAGTCCCCAAGCTCAGGGAATAGGGGCGCTGACTCTTCTTTAACTTCTTCATGCTGATTAAGGGTGTTGAGATTTTAGAAGAGGGGTTGGGGGGAAGAGTAAGTTGATAAGCCTCTAATGCTGTGTCTTCACTGAATCCAGATGGAATTCCAGGACATCAGAGGTTTGGGCAGGTCTGCTCAGTATGCTTGATGAGTAGATACACCAAGGCTGTGTATTCTGCAATATACAATTCTCAGAACAAGTTTTAGTATCAAGAAAAAAAAAATTTCCCACCCCCAGGGGGCTGACATTTTTTTAAAAGATGTTGGTTCTGAAGACTTTTTTCCCCCGCTTGTTAAAATTGGTTGTAGTATTTACATTTCAGATTTTATCCTCTTAGCCTAGTTCCTCCCACCACCCAGAAACCTCCTATCCCATCCCCCTCCTCATGCTTCTATGAGGCAGTGACTGCACCTACCCCCCCCTCACTATCCTCTCCCCACCCTCACATCATTCCCCCCCCCCCCACTGTGTGTTCATTTTTTTTTATGGGACCAAGAAACTCCTCTCCCACCTATGTCCGACAAGGCCATCCTCCCCTACATATACCTCTGGAGTCTTGGGTCCCTCCCTATGTGTCCATGTTTTGTTTCCCTATTTGCTCCCTTGAGCATTTTTGTTTCTCCTTCTAAGTAGAACTGAGGCATCCCCTCTTGGTCTTCCTTCTTCATGAGCTTCATGTGGTCTGTGGGTTGAGTCTTCACTAATCCAAGCTTTTGGGCTAACATCCATGGAGATATGTTTGTGTAACTATCTTCTTTTGGGGTTTTTGGAAGATTACTTTCTTGCTTTTTCTAGGTTATAGTTTCCCTCCTTGTGTTGGAGTTTTCCACCAATTATTCTTTGAAGTGCTGGATTTGTGTTGAGATACTGTGTAAATTTGGATTTGTCATGGAATATTTTGGTTTCTCCATCAATAATGATTGAGAGTTTTGCTGGGTATAGTAGTCTGGGCTGGCATTTGTGGTCTCTTAGGGTCTGTATGATATCGGTCCAGGATCTTCTGGCTTTTATGGTCTCTGGTGAGAAATCTGGTGTAATTCTTATAGGTCTGCCTTTATATGTTACTTTGCCTTTTTCCCTTACTGCTTTTAGTATTTTTTCTTTGTTTTGTACATTTGATGTTTTGACTATTATATGGCGGGAAGTATTTCTTTTCTGGTCTAAACTATTTGGAGTTCTGTAAGCTTCTTGTATATTTATGGACATCTCTTTCTTTAGGTTAGGGAAGTTTTCCTCTATAATTTTGTTGAGGATATTTACTGGTCCTTTTAGTTGGGAATCTTCCCCCTCATCTATACCTATTATCCTTAGATTTGGCCTTCTCATTGTGTCTTGGATTTCTTGTATATTTTGGGTTAGTAGCTTTTTGTATTTTGCATTTTCTTTGACAGTTGTGTCAATGTTTTCCATGGTATCTTCTGCACATGAGATTCTCTCTTCCATCTCTTGTATTCTGTTGGTGATACTTGTGTCTATGACTCCTGATCTTTTTTTTAGGTTTTCTATCTCCAGGGTATTGTCTCTTTGTGATTTCTTTATTGTTTCTACTTCCATTTTTAGATCCTGCATGGTTCTGTTTAATTCCTTTTCCCGTTTGGTTGCATTTTCTTGCAATTCCTTAAGGGATTTTTGTTTCCTCTTTAAGGGTTTCTATCTGTCTACCAGTGCTCTCCTTAAGTTCTTTGAAAGCGTTATTTATGTCTTTCTTAAAGCCTTCTATCATCATCATGAGAAGTGATTTTAATTCTGATTCCTGCTTTTCTGGTGTGATGGGGTGTTCAGGGCTTGCTCTGATGGGGGAGCTGGGTTCTGATGATGCCATGTAACTTTGGTTTCTGTTGCTTATGTTCTTTCTCTTGCCTTTTGCCATCTGGTTAACTCTAGTGCTGCCTGTACTTGCTGTCTCTGACTGAAGCCTGTCTTTCTAGTTATCTAGCTTGTGTCTGATCTCTTAGGGTCCAGATGTCTCTGTGATCTTTTCCAGCTGTACTGATTATAGTGGTACCTCTAGGATGCCTCAGGATATGGTGCCTCCAAGGTAGTAGTCCAGCTAGGTGTCTGCTGTTCTGGGTGCAGTGTCTCCTCTAGAATATCTCAGGATATGTTGTCTGAAGCTCTGAGTTCATTTGTTCCTCTGTGGCTCTGGGTTGAGTGGACCTTCCAGTATGTCTCAGGTGGAATCCGGGGTCGACACAACGGCAGACCTGGCAGAGGTCTGATCCAGGCCTCAGATCTGAGAACTAGTTTCTAAGACACTGTCCAAGTTCGAGCGCCTGGGATCCCTGCTTCCTCTGGGTTCTTAGAGGTTGGGGACAGAGCTGCCACCCAAGATCTGCTCAGTGCTCTGGCCCAGACTGGAAGGAACCAGTGTTCCAGGCCGGAGTGACTTCCTGGGTCCTTTTGGTTCCCAGTTACTCCCTGTTTAGGGTGGGCCCTGCTGACTGCTTACCTAAGATACTGCCTGAGTTCAAGCGCCTGGGATCCCTGCTTCCTCTGGGTTCTTGGGGGTTGGGGACAGAGCTGCCACCCAAGATCTGCTCAGTGCTCTGGCCCAGACTGGAAGGAACCAGTGTTCCAGGCCGGAGTGACTTCCTGGGTCCTTTTGGTTCCCAGTTACTCCCTGTTTAGGGTGGGCCCTGCTGACTGCTTACCTAAGATACTGCCTGAGTTCGAGCGCCTGGGATCCCTGCTTCCTCTGGGTTCTTGGGGGTTGGGGACAGAGCTGCCACCCAAGATCTGCTCAGTGCTCTGGCCCAGACTGGAAGGAACCAGTGTTCCAGGCCGGAGTGACTTCCTGGGTCCTTTTGGTTCCCAGTTACTCCCTGTTTAGGGTGGGCCCTGCTGACTGCTTACCTAAGATACTGCCTGAGTTCGAGCGCCTGGGATCCCTGCTTCCTCTGGGTTCTTGGGGGTTGGGGACAGAGCTGCCACCCAAGATCTGCTCAGTGCTCTGGCCCAGACTGGAAGGAACCAGTGTTCCAGGCCTGGAGTGCAACACTGGTCTTAATTTGTTCTTTTTTTTTACTTCCTTTAGATAACAATATTAGATCATTTATTTGATATCTTTATCTTTTAATATACTCATTTATTGCTATAAACCTCCCTCCTGTTAGAAGCTATTTTCCTGTAGTCTGTAAATTTGGGGTTATTGCATTTCAAGGTGTTTTATGTAACCCTTATAAGTTTCTTCTCTCCTATTTGCTGGTTGTTTTAAGCACATTGTTTAATTTGTATATATTTGTTAGTTATATGAATATCATTTTATCATTTTCAGCTTTCATACTCTGTAGCCAGAAAAGATATTTTATATATCTTCACTGTGTTTACATTTATTGATTTATTTAGGGACTAATATAAGATCTATTCTGGAGAATATTCCATGTGAACTTTACAAAAATGTTCTGTGTTGTTGGATGAGATATTCTATAAAGTTTTGTTAGAACCATTTGATGTAAGGTATAACTCAAGTTTATTGTTTATTAATTTTCTGTCTGGATTATGTCCATTTTTGAAGTTGTGATATCAAAGTACTCTGATAGTAATATATAGTCTTCATTTTTTGATATATTAATATTTACTTTATATACTTATGTGTTCCAATTTCAGGTGCATATGTATGCAACTGTGTCTCTTAGTTTTTTGTTTCTTAATGACACAATCTTTGCCTTAATTTAAAGTTTTTTATTTAAAGTTTATTTTATCTGATATAATTATAGCTATCTGCTGCATTATGGTTTATTTGGCTTAGTATATATTTTAATTTTAGTCTATGTTTTCTTAAAAGTTGGGTCTTTTGAAGTTGTATCTTACATATTATATTTATGGGTCTTAATTGATATTTTTTATTGCAGTTCTTGGGGATTGAGTCCAGGGCCATTTGTATGTTAGCTAACTCTTCTACCACCAACTTGTTTTTTTATAAATCTATTCAGCCACTATATGTTTTGTGTCCATGCATGAATGCATGCTCCCCCACTTGTCTGTCTTTGTGTACCATATAACCCAGGATTTCCTTCATGCTAAGAAGGCACTTAGCTACATGGTAAGTAGGCACTGAACTATATCTTCAGCCTCTGGTTGGATAATTTATATTTATATTCAGAATAATTATTGAGAGGAAGGACCTCCCACTAATTTGTTAAATTCTTTCTAGGTGTTTTGTAGTCTCTTTCATTATCTCCCTCATTCCTTTTCTTCCTTTCTCTTGTCTTTTTTGGTGATAAGGTGATCTTATCTATCAGTATGTTTTAATTTTTTTTGTATCCTTTGTGTACCTACTATAGGTTTTGACTTTGTGTTTATCATGAAGATTTCTCTAAAACATCCTGTAGCTATAACAGGTTATAATAAATTAATAATGTATTTGCATAAAACGTCTAGATTTTTACTTCTATGTTTTTTGCTCCTGTTTCATTTTATTTTTTAATGTCACATTGTAAATTTTGGCATTGTATATTTTTAACATTCTTGTGGATATTATTTTTAATAGTATGCTGTCATTACTGGAAACACTCATGTTAATGTGGTGACAAGCATCTACAATCCCAGTATTCCTATCTAGATGTGGGAGAGATGGAAAGAGTAGAAACTTGTAGTACAGTTATCCCCCAGGACACATTGCAGTGGCAGAAACAATATGTCTCAGTAAGGTGGCGAGAGAGAGAGAACTAATTTTCAAAACTTGTCCTTATACCTCAGCACTTAGGTCATAGAACTCATGTGCATCATGATAATTATGAAGTCAAAACCTATATTAGATACATAAAGGATAAGAAATAAAGAATTAAATCATACTGATAGATAAGATCACATTATCATACACATACAAACAATGACAACAAAAAAGGAAGAAAAAGAGTGAGGAGGGAACAGGGAAGAGATTACAAAACACCCAGAAAACATTTAACAAAATAGTGGTGGGAGGTCCTTCCATTTCAGTAATTATACTGAATGTAAATATAAATTACCCAACCAGAGGCTGGGGACATGATTTAATGCCTACTTAGCATGTAGTTAAATAAGTGTGTGTGTGTGTGCGCGCGCGCACGCATGCACGCGCATGCATGTGTGTGTGTGTAATAAAAAATAATAGTGGAAAAATACAATTAAAGCCCTCAAAGTAACAGTTTTGCTATAATAGGAACCCTTCTATCCTTCACCACTCCAGCCTCACCCTTGGCAAAGAAACACAATTTAACCCATAATAGTTGTTGTATGATTTATAGATTGTTGAGGAAGATATGCATTAAATTGTAATATTATAGTGGTTTGAATGAGAAATATTTCTCAGAGGCACAAATATTTGATCACTTGTTTCTTTGTTAGTGTCATTGGTTGGGTTAAGTTATGTATCTTTTAGGTCCTATAGCCTTGCTAGACGGCTCCAGCCACATGCTGCCAGGCTTAACTGCCATGATGGACTTAGATCTCTAGAAGGAACAATAAACCAAAATAAACTCTTCCATAAGTTGCTTTTTAAATAATGTTTTCCACAGCAACAGGAAATACAATATATAGGAACAGGAAATATAACAGAAATACAATATATAGCAACAGGAAATACAACAGCTAATACAAATATATAGGAGAACAAAATTCCATTTCCTCTAATATTTCTATGGATGAGTGCCTCTACATTCTTAGAAAATATCTAGTATGGTGGAGTCTGCCTCTGATTCCTAAATTTTGAAATTACTCAAAGTTGTTTTACCTATGTTTTCTTCTAGAAGTTTCAATTTTAGGTCTTTAACACATGACTGCCTAAACATGATCTAAACAAAGACAATAACAGTACACATGCTAGCATGGTTGGGGGAAAGTTCATGAGGTCCCAATTCCAGACAAAGAACTATAGACAATGAAGGAATTAGGAGAGTGGGACAAATGGTCTTCCCATGGATGAGTATACCAATTAGGTTATCCAAAATAAATGGTCAGCCCTGAAAACATATACAAGTAACATACAGACTGAGTAGGTTGTATTTATGTATTTATTCCATCAAATTGAAAAAGAGCAAAGAGGGGAGTATATGGGAATGTTTATAGGGAATGAAGGGAAGGGGAAGTGATTTGATTTATAATCTCAAAAAATAAATTATTTTTATTCTATGATAATTCCACAATTGTACAATGTGTTTAAATCAAATCTAACCTTGATCCTTCTAATTCCACTCCTTCGAGTCCAAGATGGGCAGGGGACATGTGTCCTTCCCTGCAACTTTATGTATTCTTTTTTTTTTTTAAACTGAGTCTCTTTAATTAATACTTCCAATATATGTATGGGTTTAGGGCCAACCACTGGAATGTGGTCAACCAATGAGGAACTGCATCCATGAAGAAAACTGACTCCCCCTTCTCCAGTAGCCATCAAATGCACTAGCTGCTTAGCTAGGGGTGGGACTTTGTGAGATCCTTCCCTGTTCATGGTGGATTGGATATCTGGAGCTGGAACTGCCTTGAAAGCTTTTATAACTTTTATAACACTACAAGGTGCCTGCTGGAGAATTGTCATTAACAGTCTTACCCAGATGCGAATTAATTAATTAATTATTAATTATCCCAAATGCTGCTCTCCTGCCCAGTCACTCTCAGAGTTCCTCTCTTCTTTGAGAGGGTGGCTCTCCCTGCATATCACCCCTATCCTAGCACATCAAGTCTTTGCCAGATTAGGTGCATCCTCTCCCACTGAGGCCAGGAAAGGCAACCATGGAGACTGATCTGCATGTCTGCTACATGCAGACGTTTTAACAGGTATCTATAGAACATTTCATCCTAAAACTAAAGAATATACCTTTTTCTCAGCACCTCATGGTACCTTCTCCAAAACAGACCATATAATTGGTTACAAAACAGGCCTCAACTGATACAAGAAGATTGAAATAATCCCATGCATTCTATCAGATCACCATGGGCTAAGGCTGGTCTTCAATAGCAACAAAACAATGGAAAGCCCACATTCACATGGAAACTGAACAACACTCAGTGATAACTTGGTCAAGGACGAAATAAAGAAAGAAATTAAAGACTTTTTAGATTTTAGTGAAAATGAAGGCACAACATACAGAAACTTATGGAGCACAATGAAAGCAGTGCTAAGAGGAAAACATATAGCTCTGAGTGCATCTGGAAAAAAAAAAAAAAAACTAGAGAGAGCATACACTATTAACAGCACATCTGAAGGCTCAGAACAAAAAGAAGCAAATGCACCCAAGAGGATTAGACAGCAGGAAATAATCAAACTCTGGGATGAAATCAACCAAGTAGAAACAAAAAGAAATATACAAAGAATCAACAAAACCAGGAGCTGGTTCTTTAAGAAAATCAATCTATCTATCTATCTATCTATCTATCTATCTATCTATCTATCTATCATCTTTCTCTCTCTTTCTTTGTTCTTTCGTTCTTTTTTCTTTTGTTCTTTGTTTTTTTAATCAAATATTAACAGGAGTCAAACTGAAAAAGGAAACTTCAGTTGAGAAAATGTCTCCAGTTGATTGTCTAGTAGGCAAAAGGTCATTGAGTATATTCTTGACTGATGATTTACTATTGCAAGTGCCATCCCTGAACAGCTGAAAAAAGAAACCAGTCTGCACAAGATAGTAATTCTATTCCTTCATGACCTCTTCTTCAGTTCCTGCCTCCAAGTCATGTTTGATTTCCTGTCCTGACTACCATTCATTTTTTCATCTTATTTTATTTTTTAATTGGATATTATATTTACATTTCAGATTTATCCTTTACCCCATTCCCCACCACCCAGGAACCTCCTATCCCATCCCACCTCCTTTCTTCTATGAGGATGTACAGCCACCTACCCCCACACAAACACCCACCTCCATACCCTCGAATTTCCCCCCACTTGGTGTTCAGCCTTCATAGGACCAAGAATCTCCTCTCCCACCTATGCCCGACAAGGCTATCCTCACCTACATATACAGCTGGAGTCATGGGTCCCTCCCTATGTGCTCCCAGGCTGGTGGTTTAGACCCTGGAAGCTCTGGTTGGTTGGTATTGTTGCTCTCCTCATGGGGCCACAAACCCTTTCAGCTCCTTCAGTCTTCTCTCTAACTTCTCCATTGGAAACCACTTGATCAGTTCAATGGTTAGCTGTGAGCATCTGCCTCTGAATATTCAGACTCTGGCAGACCTCCACGGAGACAGCTATATCAGGCTCCTATCAGCATGCACTTCCTGATATCCACATCAGTGTCTACCTTTGGTAACTGCACATGAGATAGATAACACAGGTGGAATGGTCTCCAGACAGCCCCTCCCTCAGTTTCTGTCCCACACTTTGTCTCCGTATTTGTTCCCTTGAGTATTTTGTTACTCTTTCTAAGGACTGAAGCACCCACACTTGGTCTTTCTTCTTCATGAGCTTCATGTGGTCTGTGAGTTGTATCTTGGGTATTTCGAGCTTCTGGGCTAATATCCAATTATCAGTGTGTGAATACCATGTGGTTCTTTTGTGATTGGGTTACCTCACTCAGGACGATATTTTGTAGCTCCATCCATTACCTAAGGATTTCTTGAATTCATTGTTTTTAATAGCTGACTAATACTCCACTGTGTAAATGTACCACATTTTTTTTGTATCCATTCCTCTATTGAAGGATATCTGGGTTCTTTCCAGCTTCTGGCTATTATAAATAAGGCTGCTATGAACATAGTGGAGCATATGTCCTTGTTATATGTTGGAGCATCTTCTGGGTATATGTCCAGAAGTGGTATAGCTGTGTCCTCAGGTAATGCTATGTCCAATTGTCTGAGGAACCACCAGATTGATTTCCAGAGTGGTTGCATCAGCTTGCAATCCCACCAACAATGAAGGAGTGTTCCTCTTTCTCCACATCTTCTCCAGCATCTACTATCACCTGAGTTTTTGGTCTTAGCCATTCTGACTGGTATGAGGTGGAATCTCAGTGTTATTTTGATTTGCATTTCTTTGATGACTAAGGATGTTGAGCATTTCTTAAGGTGCTTCTCGGCCATTTGAGTTTCCCCAGTTGAGAATTCTTTGTTTAGCTCTATACCTCATTTTTAATAGGGTTATTTCATTGTCTGGAGTCTAATTTCTTGAGTTCTTTGTATATATTGGATATTAGCCCTGTATAGGATATGGGATTGTTAAAGATCTTTTCCCAAACTATTGGTTACCATTTGGTCCTATTGATAGTGTCCTTTGCCTTACAGAAGCTTTGCAATTTTATGAGGTCCCATTTGTCAATTCTTGATCTTAGAGCATAAGCCATTGGTGTTCTGTTCAGAAACTTTTCCCCTGTGCCTAGGTATTAGAGGGTCTTCCCCATCTTCTTTTCTATTAGTTTCAGTGTATCTGGTTTTAGTTGAAGGTCTTTATCCACTTGAACTTGAGCTTTGTACAAGGAGATAAGAATAAATCAATTTGCCGGGCAGTGGTGGTGCACGCCTTTGATCCCAGCACTTGGGAGGCAGAGGCAGGTAGATTTCTGAGTGTCACTACCCATGTCTGACCTGCGGAATAAGGCAACTGCATCTGTGTTCTTCTTCAAGCGGTTTATTCAGCTATCCCTGTACAGTGAGCTTCTCTTTCTCCCTTTCTCTCCTCTTCTCTCTCTCTCTCCTCCCCGTGCATCCCCTTAAAACCTTTTCCTTGTTCCAATCAGCGATTGCCACGATGTCACTACTAATTGGCCACTCTCAATGACGTGAGGTAAGGCGATCAGGTAACCACACCTCTCAGCACATACAACTCCATACATGGAGTTGTCTTTTCTCTCAAGCAATGCCTATGCCAAGCGCCACCTTGTAATGGTGAGAGCAGAGCCGCTTCCCACAGCTCCCCCTTTCTTGTTTTATGCAAGCAGAAGGACATAGAGGTCTGACCCCCTGTATTTGAAGGGAGATTGTCAACCCCTTCACCACCTGCTGTCTACAGTATGGTTACCATGGGCGACCCAACCCAATGCTGTTTTCCAGGGGACAGGAACTATGGCAAAACCTGTATGTAGTCAGACATATGTCCAAGGGCGTACAGTGCCCTCTGCAGTGCTACGCCCTACATCCTGCTGCATGTTACAACTCAGAGCTCTTCAAATAGCTTAGCCAGATTTGCGGGGACTGGCCTCCTTCAAGAGCAGCAAATGCTTGAACAATCATGGCATTAGAATTATGCTGTTGCATACACATCTTCAGAATGGACCAAAGTGCTAGGCAACTGACAAGAACAAGGCAAAAGCTAAGGCCCCAATTCCTGCCCATTCTTTTAGGTGGTTCATTGCAGATCGGATCCAGGAGGCCAGGTCCTCAGCAACAGACAGGTCAACACGGGTGGAATTCATGTGCACTATGGCTAGCCACAGCTTCTGCATCAAGCCATCGAAATCTTCCATCCAATTTCCTGTAAAATACTGAGACAAATTTCTAGACAAATGAGCTGCTTGACTTGCATTTTCATATCTTACAGATGTCACACAAAGACCTGTATACTTCCACTGACAGCCCAACTGAGCTAATTCCATGAGCACGTCTACTTGCTCCTGGACTAGATCCACTCTTCAATTCACCAGCATAATGCCGGCTCTCAATTGAGAATTAATCTGCCTCTGTGTATCCAGGGCCGTAGCCGCATTGGCCTGCTGCAGTAGCAGCACTAGCTGACACTGCAATAGGTGTCATGGATGGCGGCAGTGATTCCAAAATCCCTGTGTGTCCTAAACAGGGTCATAGCTGATGGTGCCTCCAAATGATTTCCCTTTTTGCACTTCGGGTATAAACCTAGAGTTCAGCTTCTTTGATGCTGATTACCCTGCAGCTGTGGGCATTGACGCTTCAGGTGTTTTGGTTACCCTCACTTAAAGCACGCATTATTATTTGCTGCACCTGTACCTTGAGTCATTTGCATCACAGCAATGGCTAGTCCTGCATTAGATAAAGATCCTCCTATTTTCCTACAAAATTTCATATTTAGACCAAACAAAATTTTCTTGTCTTTCTAGCTTTAATTTCAAGAGAAAAGCACCTTGTCACTGAGATTTTTCTAAGAAAGACAACTCTTCTTTATCATAGAAGCCAAAAAGCTGCTGGGCCTTTTAAAAGCAGCTTATGCTGACAATCAGTTCCTGGAAAGGTTTTTCCAGCTCAGCTCGACTCTTAGCTACATGTGTAGGGTAACTTATCAACCTCTGCTGTGCATATTAAGACTGCCTTTCAAACCAAGGTAAACTAGATCAAAGGCTGGATCAAGCTGTTTTAACGATCTTTTCTTTTGAACATGAAACATAGAACACCATAAAACATAGACCACCAATCATTCAAACAACAATTGACACACGTGGACATTGGTGCACTAAGGCCAAGACAATAAACAAAGAAAGCAGAACTAAGGATTTCTCCTGTGGAAGAGAGAAACTCAAGACGTCTCCTGAATTTTCTCTTGTTCCTAGGAGAGCTCTGAAACAGCCTTTTCATTCTTTTTTTGCTGACACAACCCAGAGAGAGAACAACTGCTTTTCAAAACCCTTTTTCTCTCTGATATTCAAGATGGCCCATCTACCTTGTCCTAAAAGCATATCCTGATCCCATTGTTGCTGTCCAGCTGCCTGATTTTGAGCCACATATTCAGCTAAATATTCTATGAAATAGGCTTTCCAATCTAAATATTGGCCAGGTGTTAAGCAGGCCCGCACATGCCTTGTACCCACAAAATTTCAATATATGAAATTATACCAATGAAATCCTTGAATTTGCATCAGCTTAGTAACAATTATACAGATTTCTACCAATAGAGCTGTGTAATCAATTTTATCTCTACTTTCCTGTTCCAATAAAACCATTACTTTTCCCTAGAAAGACAGTCTAATATTAACCACCTCAGTCCCCAAGTTCATGGAATTGGGGCACCGTCTCTTCATTAACTTCTTCAAGCTGAACATGGGCGTTGAGATATTAGAAGAGGGATGAGGGGAAGGGTAAATTGATAAGCCTCGGATGCCTGTGTTAACTGCATCCAGCTGGAAGTACAGGGCATCAGTGAACATGCAGGTGATAAGATTCATTCACCAAAGCTGTGTATTCTGTGATATGCAAATCTCAAAACAAATTTTAGTATCAAGATAATTATTTTGTTTGATTCTCTGGCATATTTAATCTAGTCTTCTGGAGGCCTACCTCTGTCATATCTGATCCATATAATTCTGGAAGATATAACTACTACCTTAATGACCTCATCAAAAAACTCATAGAAAAACCTTTTTTTCCAAAATTAGCCTTTCCTTAAGCCAGTAACCAGAAAAACCTATACATTGACCTTTTGTCCAAAGGAAAAATATAACTATACAACTCAAAATCACACCCATTTTAAAAGTTAAATCAATTAACATTATCATTCTTGGACCCTTCGTTCCTTGGCCATCTTAAGATCCTTCCCTGAAACTGAAACCTCATCCACGGCCTGTAAGAACTTTTCCAAAGTAGCCTTCTTAAGCTCTACTCCTTTCGATTTTTCTGCTTAACTTGTCCCAAAACCGGGAACCTTATAGTCTATAAACCGAGAACTTATCCTTGTCCCACTTACCTGGGAACTTTATAGTCTCTTCCGAGAGCCTGACTTGTCCCACTAACCAGGAACCTACTTTCACTTTCAACTTTCACTTTGAGCTGTCACTTTCAACTCTCGCTTTCAACTCTCACTTTCAACTCTCATTTTCAACTTGTCCCAATACCGGGAACCTATCTTGTCTCCTACCCGAGACCCTAACTTGTCCCACTTACCTGGGAACTTGTCTCCTACCTGAAAACGTAACTTGTCCCACTTACCTGGGAACTTACCCAGTCGACTGTCCTGAAGCTGCAAAAAGTTCTGAACATGTCTCGAGAGGTTTCTGTGGATCCCGGGTTTCGGCACCACTTGTGGCTACCCACGTCCGACCAGGGGAATAAGGCAGCGGCAACCGTGTTCTTCTTCAAGCGGTTTATTCAGCTATCCCTGTACAATGAGCTTCTTCTCTCTCCCTTTCTCTCCTTCTCTTCTCTCTTTTCTCTTCTCTCCAGCTCCTGCAGCCCCTTATAAGCATTGCCTTAATCCTATCAGCAACTGACACGAAGTCACTGGTGATTGGCCATTCTCAATGATGCGAGGTGGGGTGATCAGGTAACCACACCTCTCAGCGCATACAACTCCATATATGGAGTTGTCTTTTCTCTCAAGCAATGCCTATGCCAAGTGCCACCTTGTAATGGTGAGAGTGGAGCCGCTTCCCACATCTGAGTTCAAGGACAGCCTGGTCTACAGAGTGAGTTCCAGGACAGCCAAGGCTATACAGAGAAACCCTGTCTCGAAAAACCAAAAAAAAAATTTGCATTTTTCTACATGTTGTCCTCCAGTTGAATCAGCACCATTTGTTGAAAATGCTGTCTTTTTTCCCACAGGATGGTTTTAGCTCCTTTGTCAAAGATCAAGTGATCATAGGTATGTGGGTTCATTTCTGGCTATTCAATTCTATTCCATTGATAAAAAACCATGTAGTATTTTTTTTTTAATCATGATAGCTCTGTAGTACCACTTTAGGTCAGGGATGGTGATTCCTCCAGAAGTTCTTTTATTGTTGAGAATAGTTTTTGCTATCCTGGGTTTTTTGTTATTCCAAATGAATTTGAGAATTTCTCTTTCTAACTCTGTGAAGAATTGAGTTGGGATTTTGATGGGGATTGCATTAAATCTGTAGATTGCTTTTGGTAAAATGGCCATTTTTACTATATTAATCCTACCAATCCATGAGCATGGGAGATCTTTTTATCTTCTGAGAGCTTCTTTGATTTCTTTCTTCAGAGACATGAAGTTCTTGTCATACAGATCTTTCACTTGCTTGGTTAGATTCACACCAAGGTATTTTATATTATTTGTGACTATTGTGAAGGGTGTCATTTTCCTAATTTCTTTCCCAGCCTGTTTACCCTTTGAGTAGAGGAAGGCTACTGATTTCTTTGAGTTAATTTCATATCCAGCCACTTTGCTGAAGTTGTTTATCAGGTTTAGGAGTTCTCTGGTGGAAGTTTTAGGGTCATTTAAGCATATTATCATATCATCTGCAAATAGTGATAATTTGACTTCTTCCTTTCCTATTTGTATCCCTTTGACTTCCTTTTGTTGTCTAATTGCTCTAGCTAGGACTTCCAGTACTATATTGAATAGATAGGGAGAGAGTGGGCAGCCTTGTCTAGTCCCTGATCTTAGTGGGATTGCTTCAAGTTTCTCTCCATTTAGTTTGATGTTCGTAAGTGGTTTGCTGTATATTGATTGCTTTTACTATATTTAGATATGAGCCTTGAATTCCTGATCTTTCCCAGACTTTTAACATGAAGGGATGTTGAATTTTGTCAAATGCTTTCTGTGCATCTAGTGAGATGATCATGTGGTTTTTTTCTTTGAGTTTGTTTATATCGTGGGTTACATTGATGGATTTTCAAATATTGAACAATCCCTGCATTCCTGAGATAAAGCCAAGTTGAGCATGATGGATAATTCTTTTGATGTGTTCTTGGGTTCTGTTTGGGAGAATTTTATTGAGTATTTTTCATTGATATTCATAAGGGAGATTGGTCTGAAGTTCTTTTTCTTTGTTGGGTCTTTGTGTGGTTTAGGTATGCATATAATTGTAGCTTCATAGAATTAATTGGGTATTGTTCCTTCTGTTTCTATTTTGTGGAATAGTTTGAAGAGAATTGGTATTAGGTCTTCCTTGAAGATCTGATAGAATTTTGCACTAAAACCATCTGGTCCTGGACTTTTTTTTTTTTTTTTTTTTTTTTTTTTTTTTTTTTGGTGGGGAGACTTTTACTGCTGCTATTTCTTTAGGGGTTATGGGACTGTTTAAGTGGTTTATATGCTCCTGATTTAACTTTGGTACCTGGTATCTGTCTAGAAAATTGTCCATTTTATCCAGATTTTCCAATTTTGTTGAATATAGGCTTTTGTAGTAGGATCTGATGAGTTTTTGAATTTCATCAGTTTCTGTTGTTATGTCTCCCTTTTCAGTTCTGATTTTATTAATTTCAATACTGTCTTTGTGCCCTCTGATTAGTCTGGCTAAGGGTTTATCTATATTGTTGATTTTCTCAAAGAACCAGCTCCTGTTTTGTTGATGTTTTATACAGTTCTTTTGGTTTCTACTTGGTTTATTTCAGCCCTGAGTTTGATTATTTCCTGCCATCTACTCCTTTTTGTATCTGTCTAAAAAAATCATCCATGTCATCTGGATTTTCTAGTTTTGTGGAGTACAGGCTTTCAAAGTAAAAACCTAATGATTTTTAAAATTTCCTCAGTGTCCACTGTTATGTCTCCCTTTTTGTTTCTGATTTTGTTTATTTGGATATTGTCTCTGTGCCTTTTAGTTAGTTTAGCTGTTAGAGTTTATCTTTTTTATTTTCTCAAAGAACCAGCTCTTGGTTTTCTTGATTCTTTATATTGTTCTCTTTGTTTCTAATTGATTGAATTCAGCTCTGAGTTTGGATTTCCTGCTGTCTACCCCCCTTTGATGTGCTTGCTTCTTTTTGTTCTAGAACTTTCAGTTGTGCTCTTAAGTTTAAAGTATAGATCTCACCAATTTCTTTATGGAGACAGTTAGTGTATAAAAGTTTCCCCTTAGCATTGCTTTCATTGTATCTCATAAGTTTGGGTATGTTTTGCCTTCATTTTCATTGAATTCTAGACATTGTTTTATATCTTTATTTTTTTCCCTGACCAAGTGATCACCGAGTAGAGAATTGTTCAGTTTAGATTGTTATGTGGCAGGAAGATTTTCTCTTCTGTTCCAATCTAGTTGGTATTCTATAAGCTTCTTGTATGTTTTTAACCATCTCTTTAAATTAGGGAAATTTTCTATGATTTTGTTGAAGATGTTTTCTGGGCCTTTGAGCTGGAATCTTCTCCATCTTCTATTCCTATTATTCTTAGGTTTGCTATTTTCATAGTGTTCCAAATTTACTGGATGTTTTGAGTTAGAAACATTTTACATCTGGCATTTTCTTTGATTGATGTATCTATTTCTTCTATGCCTGAGTCTTGATTGCTGTCTTAGTTAGAGCTTCTATTGCTCTGAAAAAACACGATGACCACAGCAACTCT
This sequence comes from Arvicanthis niloticus, assembly GCF_011762505.2. Lineage (NCBI taxonomy): Eukaryota > Metazoa > Chordata > Mammalia > Rodentia > Muridae > Arvicanthis > Arvicanthis niloticus. The sequence goes on from NC_047679.1 coordinate 129,910,540, forward strand.
TATAAAGGACAATATTTAATTGGGGCTGGCCTACAGGTTCAGAAGTTCATTCCATCATGATAGGAAGCATAAAGTAACACAGGCAGGGATGGTACTACAGAAGGAGCCAAGAGTCTTGCATCTAAATCCACAAACAGCACAGCAAGAGAGAGCCACTGGACCTGGCTTAGCATTTGAAACCCTGAAGCCTACCTCCAGTGGCACACTTTCTCTAACAAGGCCATACCTTTTAATGCCACTCCATAATTATTCAAATATGAGTCCATGGGTACCATTCTTATTCAAACCACCATAATTGCTAAAATATATAGTAGTATTTTCTTCTAGCAAGAGCTGAATATTGTTGACCATTTAGGTTTTTGATAAAAGACACACACAATCTTTATATTTATAATAAGCTGTAATTAGCACACGATCTAGGCAAATATCTATCCTCTATGCTATTATGTCTATTTCCAAGCCACTAATCCTATTCTACAATTTGCCATATTTCGTCTGGGCTGCTTTTAATTCTTATTAGCCTACCCACATGGCCATTTTTTTCAATTCTTTTTTTTTATTTTATATTTTATTTACATTTAAGATGCCATCCCCTTTCCACATTTCCCCTCCCTAGAACACCCCTGTCCCATGCCCCCTTTCCTTTTTGCTTTTATACGATTTTTTAAAATGTTAATCAAAGGATTTATAAGTTTGGTAATGCTCAATCAGAAGCGTAACCCAATACCCAACCTAGATATAAAAACTATCTTTGACTGGTGGAGACATGTGAACATCTGCCTCCATGCCCCCTCTCTCTTTCTCTCTCTTATCACCTAGCTTCTCCTCTTCTTCATCTTCTCTCCTTGTTCCATCTCTTCCTCTCAGTACTCCTTCCCACTTAGCTCCTCCTACAGATCACTCTTCCTGTTAAAGTAGAACTTTTCTCTCAAAATACAATTAGAGCATACTTATTCCTAATTGTACCAGTGAGGTACAAGATAGTCCTAATACCCAGTCCATCATTCTGTTGACTAACCAGAACCTCTGTCATCTCTTCTAACTAAAACACTTACTTTTGATCCTGGCTTTTTGGCTTTAGAATGAATGTCAGCTGAAAACCATCTACTCAGATTTTTTCTCTCAAAGTAAATAGCCAGGATTGGCTATGAGACTATAGGTCTTCAACCCCATCAGAAATCCAGAATGACTGAGTTAACTGAAGTTATGGGAAGCACTAAGCATAGCTTCTAAAACTTAGCCAATTTATAGAGACCGCTGAACACCTGAAAAGCCCCTATACTACCGAACATTGGAGCATCAAATCTTCAGCCTTCTGGCCCAGAATCATCTGACAGACCTTAGTGATGCAGGATTATTAAGGGCTGATTACTCTGTCTAGGCAGATATAATCAGTCGACTATTCTGCATGTGTGTCCTTTTCTGGACAGTAATTTGTCTGTAGATGGAGAGAGGCAATTCTTGCCTATTGGCTGTCACCGCACAACTGGAGTATCTCCAAGGATGCTCAATTTCTTCTTAGAATCCATGACAGGAAGCTGTCAGGAGCAGACAGGTCTCTAATCAAAATGAACATTAATATATAAATATTTGTAGCATCAATTCTATGGACTTCTGACATTTTGAAAACCAACTATCCATGTAAGGTAACCTGGACTGTTGTCTGTTCACTCCTCTCAGCTATTTCTAAATAAAATATGGAAAACACCCTAACAATAAACTCAAAAATATGAATTTGCTATAGTCCCTTAACTCATAGGTTAACCGTCCCAAATCAGTTAAAAAAGTTAAAAAAGGGCTGGGTCTAGGCCTTGTATTCCTAATTGTGTTATACAGGCACAATGCCCATGAGAGTATCAATATTCATCTCATTTTTATGTTAATAAGAGGCTCATACCAATGAAAACCTTAAATTTGAAATCAAAGTAAATTTTGTACCATTTAAGAAATTATAAATTCATCTTGATAATAATTATACAGATTTCTACCAATAGGTTATGGCTATGCAATAAGTCCTAGCTAATCCCCCCTGTTCCAACAAAACCACTACTTTTCCCTAGAAAGACAGACCATTATTAACCACGTTAGTCCCCAAGCTCAGGGAATAGGGGTGCTGACTCTTCTTTAACTTCTTCAAGCTGATTAAGGGCGTTGAGATTTTAGAAGAGGGGTTGGGGGGAAGAGTAAGTTGATAAGCCTCTGATGCTGTGTCTTCACTGAATCCAGATGGAATTCCAGGACATCAGAGGTTTGGGCAGATCTGCTCAGTATGCTTGATGAGTAGATACACCAAGGCTGTGTATTCTGCAATATACAATTCTCAGAACAAGTTTTAGTATCAAGAAAAAAAAAAATTTCCCACCCCCAGGGGGCTGACATTTTTTTTAAAGATGTTGGTTCTGACGACTTTTTTTTTTCACTTATTAAAATTGGTTGTAGTATTTATGTTTCAGATTTTATCCCCTTACCCTACTTCCTCCCACCACCCAGAAACCTCCTATCCCATCCCCCTCCTCATGCTTCTATGAGGCAGTGACCACACCTACCCCCCCCCCACTATCCCCTTCCCGCCCTCACATCCCCCCCTCCACTGTGTGTTCATTTTTTTTTTATGGGACCAAGAAACTCCTCTCCCACCTATATCTGACAAGGCCATCCTCCCCTACATATACCTCTGGAGTCTTGGGTCCCTCCCTATGTGTTCCCAGGCTGGTGGTTTAGACCCTGGGGAGCTCTGGTTGTTTGGTATTGTTGCTTTCCACCTGGGGTCACTAACCCTTTCTGCTCCTTCAGTCCTCTCACTAAGTTCTCCATTGGGAAACCCCTGATCATATCAGTGGTTAATTGTGAACATTGTCCTCTGAGTGTTTTAGTCTTTGGCAGACCTCTAAGGAGACAGCTATATCATGTTCCTCACATTATGCACTTCCAGCCATCCACAACAGTGTTTAGCTTAGGTGGCTGTACATGGGGTGAATACCCAGGTGGAATGGTCTCCTGATGGCCCCTCCTTCAGTTTCTGTTCCATGTTTTGTTTCCCTATTTGCTCCCTTGAGCATTTTTGTTTCTCGTTCTAAGTAGAACTGAGGCATCCCCTCTTGGTCTTCCTTCTTCATGAGCTTCATGTGGTCTGCGAGTTGAGTCTTCGCTAATCCAAGCTTTTGGGCTAACATCCGTGGAGATATGTTTGTGTAACTATCTTCTTTTGGGGTTTTTGGAAGATTACTTTCTTGCTTTTTCTAGGTTGTAGTTTCCCTCCTTGTGTTGGAGTTTTCCACCAATTATTCTTTGAAGTGCTGGATTTGTGTTGAGATACTGTGTAAATTTGGATTTGTCATGGAATATTTTGGTTTCTCCATCAATAATGATTGAGAGTTTTGCTGGGTATAGTAGTCTGGGCTGGCATTTGTGTTCTCTTAGGGTCTGTATGATATCGGTCCAGGATCTTCTGGCTTTTATGGTCTCTGGTGAGAAGTCTGGTGTAATTCTTATAGGTCTGCCTTTATACCACATGGCCATTTTTTTTCTTTCTTTTAAAAGATATATTTATTTTTATTGCTATGATTACATTGCAGTTTTCTTCAGACACACACTAGAAGAGTGCATCAGATCCCATTACAGATGGTTGTGAGCCACCATGTGGTTGCTAGGAATTGAACTCAGGTCCTCAGGAAGAATAGTCAGTCCTTTTAACCATTGAGCCATCTCTCCAGCTCATGGCCATTTTTTCATGACTCACCTATCCCATAGCAGCTTCTTGTTCCATTCACCTTCTTCTCTACCTGGTCTCTCCCAAAGAGGTCATACAAAACTGTAATAATTGAAAGAAAAATAGCCATTTGCATGCTGATAAGCAAAGCAAGATCATATTGAATCTAGATGCAGTGTCATTGTACTTCACTCCATCCCCAATATGAACAACATTTTTCTTTGTCATTTTGAAATTTCTCCTTAAGGTCTTTATTTTCTTCTATTTAACTTAAATATTTGTCACTGTGATTTAAAAAAAAATACCTTCTCTTCTCTTATATTGTTCTTAAATTCAATACCTCATCAGTTTATACTCTTGGGACCTATTAGTTTGTACCATGTGCTGTGTTAGCCCCGCCCCAGCTGTTCAGCCAGCTCAGGGCTCCCTGCCTGGCCAGGACTCTCCAACTTGCCCTGCTTCTGCTTTAGGCCTTCATCCCCAGGCATCTGGCCCATGTGCCCTGCCATACTTGGTTGTGCCAGCACCTCTCACCAGATAGTGGGCTGGGTACTCAGTGGACCCAGACTAGGCTACTGTTTCCCCCCACCCCACCCCACCCGGGCCTCAGCATAAGCTATGCTTTCTGCCAAGCAGAGTGCTGGCTTTCCAGAGCAGCATGCAGCCTACTTCTATCAGCAGCTGAGAGAGTGCAAAGTCTCAGGCACTGTAGTCCAGTTGGTCCCAAGCAGTAGCTTGAAAGCCACATTTCTGGGGAGGGTTGTGCCTCTCTATCAGGTAACTTCTGTTAGATAGTTTGGTTTTATATCCCATATAAGGTCCACCAAGATGTAGTACAACCACTTTAAACTTATCCCCGACTAGCTTTCAAATAATTTAGACTCAGACTATGCTTATCTAATTTTCTAACTGTTGGCCTGGCTACCTGCCCAGCTGTTTTTCTTGGCTACATGCTCATGGTCCATCTCTCCTCAGCAGGCTGGCACTGTGCTTTGCTCTTAGGAGAAGCCCCAATTTCTGTGTTTTGTTTTTAAAATTACTAGGGGTGTCTTTAAAAAGGGTCCTTCATATTGTCTTTCTGCAGGTTCTGTCTTTTTAGCTAAAACAATCTCCTTTCCAGCTGTTGGTCTTATATCGTTCTGGGAAGCTTTGGCTTTGCTCTCCCTCCCTCCTTCCCTCCCCCTGCCTCCCTCTGCCTCCCTCCCTCCCTCTGTCTCTGTCTCTGTCTCTGTCTCTGTCTCTCTCTCTCTCTCTCTCTCTTCTTTGTAAATAAAAGGGTCCAGACCTCTTGTCTGGCTAGCCCAACTATTCCCTGCTTTTTACCCTATTCCCTGCTTTTTACCCTGGCCTTTTTAAAAGGCTGTAAGCTTGGGTTCTAACTGCCATTTGAGTTAAGCACCATTTTGTTGTAGTTATGCCCTAGTTGTGCTTCCCAACCCCATGCTCCCAGAAATATGATTAGGACTCACATTATATTTATAAATACCTTGGCCATATAGCTAGGCTCTACTCTGACTAGAATTCTTTCTCCTTCTGATGTCTCACCTGTATTTCCTGCCTAAGACATAGGCCATAGGATTTTAATTGACAGATGAGGCATCGAAGCATCTATACAGTATACAAGATGATCTCTCTACAGAACATTTATCAAATATTTTAGAAAATGTAAGTCAATTTTTTTTATTTAAAACAAAACAACTTGCAATTTTGGTGTTCAATGTACAGTAAAATTGTCAGTAATGAAAATTATTTCATATATGTTACATTTAGATCTACAGATATAAAAACGTCAGAATAATATAGTCAATACTAAAAAATGCTATTCTTAACTTATGTAAAAAACTGAGTAGATTTTAATGTGTAGACATGCTGGAGGAAACTTCACTGTGTCTCCTTCACTGAATATAGACAATATATGGAACAAGTATTTGAGACACTAAAAAGAAAATACCAGTGAAGCATCAGGAAAACACAAGAAAATTAACAGTACCTTGAAACCTTGCTGTGAGCGTGCCACTTGTTCTTCTTTCTACCATGTGACAACCTGACACGTCATGGCACAGCCCAAAACCTAAAATTCTAGATTGTTTTCTGGAGTTGCTAAAAGGGAGCCCATGGAAAATAAAGACTAACAGGGAAAGGAACACAGAGAGAAAGTTTGGAAAGTGATCCCACAGTGTTGATTTGAACTCCCAGGCTTCTGTCTGCACTGTAAAAACTTAACTCTATTTCTAGATTTTAAGAACTAAACCAAAAGATAGACCGCAATCCAGTTCCCAGACTGGATTGTGGGCCAGCACAGGGAAGAACTAAGTGGTTTTGAAAGCTGAACTGATATTGTAATTATAATCCATAAGGATCTAGAAGATTTAAATAAGAATCATAATTGCATGATATGAATACATTATACTTAAGTGTATGGAGTATAATAAAAAGTGCATGGCATATAAAAAAACCACAGAAATACTTATTAACATGAAAAAACAAATAATGAGTTTATGTACATAACATAAAAAATAGACAATAATTCAGAAAAAGCAAAACTGTTATGACCAAGATCTGGTTCTTTGAAAATATTAATTAAAAATAAGTAAACCTTTAACAATGCTGAATAATAAAATACAAATGAACAGTATGAAAAATTTCTATCTTCTAATACATTTTTAATTACACAAAGTATAACTAACTGTACTGCATTTGAAAATTTACTTGAAGTAGATGATTTTCAAGGTTGATATATATGTATATATATATATATATATATATATATATATATATATATATATATAATTTATTTATGAGAATACATGCATTTACAGGCTACATAATGCTTTAGTAGTCATTTCCAATCCTATTGGCCACTTGCCCACTCCAAGTCAAAAGTGGCCTTGCTTTTTAACCTCAGAATCCATGCTGTTGCCAGAAAACCAGGTAGCTAGGGAACTGTCATCTCATAGCCAAGCCTGCCTCATAAGAGAGAACTGTATTCTTACTCCAGGAAAGAGAATGAATATATGTGAAAAGATTCTCTTATTATTAAAAACTGATATAAAATGTAGCTTTTTGCTACAAAGGTTGAAGAGATGCTCTATATAAAATTGTCTCCTGATAGGAAACCTCAATATATAATAGTATGGTCCTACAGAATACTATTCATTCTGTTTAATCAGTGGTTTTTTCAAATATACTTTCTTTTACATGCCTCCTACCACTAGATTTCTCTTAATCGCCATGGACTACATATCTGGAAATATTATTATGAACCAGTCAGAAACATGAACACAAGTGCAAATATCCTAAATATTAGCGAATAAAATTGGCAAGTATTTTAAAAATACATCATGATTTAAAAAGAGTTTAGCCTAATATTGTAAAGAAATTTGTTTTAACATGAGCAACTTTACTGAAATGATTGTGTTGATAAGTTAATGGTTCAATGCCATTTGATTCTCTAGGTGAATACCAGAAAGACCATTGAAAACTTCAACATAAATTCTTCCTTCAAATACTTAGTAGTCTAGCAATATGGTAAAATTTATATAGCATTAGTTAATCCCTATCGGGGTTTCTACCCTGCCTTTTACCATTTAGTTCACAGATAAAAACACCACACTCAGCCTTTATATTTACAATAAGCCAGAAACAGCACAATAGCTGGGCATATATTACTGTCTATGCAATTAGCATCTGCTTTACTATAGATTACCTCCAGTTATTACTTATTATGTTTCATCTGGACTGCTCTTAACTCCAACTAGCCAGCCCTCAGTGCCATATTCTCTGGATTCCTAACCCATAGCAGCTCTTCCTTCCTCCTCTCCTATACCTTCTTCTTATTCCTTGTTCTCTCCTGACCCCAAGCCCAGGAATTCTAAACTCCACCTATGTCTCCTCTGCCCAGCTATTTGTTGGTGGCATCTTTATTTACCAATCAGAAAAAACTGGGGGCAGGGTCATAGGCCTACATGCAGAATCCAGGTCTTGGGGGCCTGTACTTAGCATTACAATATATAGCAAGATCAAACCTCAACAGTTATCATATTCAATTTCAGCCAGTGTAAATAAGAAAAAAATGAAAATATTAGGGAAAGAAAACTTTCACTTATGGATTATAATTTCTGCCTAACAAGTAGAAGAAACCCATTTAAAATTAGTTGAATAAGAGAAATTTAGTAAGCATTGTGTACAAGCTATAAATATAAACCAATTCACAAATTTCCTACATGCTAGAAATGATCAGTTATAACAATTGGAGCCAGAATAATGACACAACTTATTTAGAAGTAAATAAATAATTCTTGCTATAAACAGAAAATGGCTAAACAAGAGAAAACAATAAAAAGTTCCTAATAAACACAAAGCATAAGATGACATATTATATAAAATTTGTAAAGATGGGTGTGTCTACCATAGATCATTGTTCATAAGTGAAATTAGTTTCAATCAAAATCCCAACCCTAACTCAGGGAAAAGTTGACACATTTATGATCAAATTCTAAAAACATGTATAAATGTATCAAAGACAAATTTGAGGAGATAAAAGATAATTTTAAAAGTCTGATTGAATTAACCAAACTAAAAGAATATAATATTAGTCTAGGAGTAGAAAAATAAATCAATGACTAGAAGGAATTTGAAATATATTGTAAAGATACAGATGTTTTATAGGTTTTAGGCAGAGAAGGCCTGTCTGCACCTAACATTATTACTACAAAATATCAAAATAACATACAGTGTAAGAAAGTTTACATAAACTACAAAAATCAAAGGGAGGGGATGGCTAGAGAGATGGCTCACTGATTAAGATCACTTGCTTTCAGAGGACTGTAATTCAGTTCCCCAAATTCATACCAGGTGATTCACAACAGCATATAGCTCTAGCTCCAGGGGATCCAATACCTTCTCTTGGCTTCCATGGGCACTAGCACAGATATACATAAATATGTATGCAAACACACAAATTTAAAAAACAAAAATCTTTACAGAATCTTTAAAATTAAAATATAGAAACATTTATTGAATGGAAAGTAATTCTTTCCCCCAGCATGTTTTCTAGCTATTTGGTTTATCAATTCTGAGGGAAAAGTTGTTTCCAGTTTCTTACAGATAATAGATATTACTGTTAAATATTAGAGACTTCTGTATTACCAAACACCAGAATTTAGAAAAAAAAATCAGGATTTTTTTGCCACATGAAGAGCACAGACCAAATTTCCATGTACAAAGTGGTCTCCTTATTAGTTATGGAGACTTTTAACGCTAAGCATAGAAAATTAATAATTAAAGATATGCACATTTAAAAATATTGTTGTGGGCTGGAGGAATGGCTCAGTAGTTAAGAGCACTAACTGCTCTTCCAGAGGTCCTGAATTCAACTCCCAACAACCACATGGTGGCTCACAACCATCTGCAATGGGATCTGATGCCCTCTTCTGGTGTGTCTGAAGACAGCTACAGTGTACTCATATAAATAACAAATAAATAAATCTTTAAAAAACTAAAAATATTGTTGTGAAGCAGGAAAATTTCCATGAGTTTGAGGTCAGTCTGTATTATACAGTGAGTTTCATGGCAGCTTAGGCTACAGAGAGAGACCCTATGTCACCCATCTCTCACTAAAAACTAAAATGTTGATATATTATTAACCTCTCCAGTATGCAAACAGTTAAAAATTATAGTAATGCTGAATATAGTCATTACCATACATTGTTCATGAATTTTCAGTAAAACACTTCTAGAGAACAATTTAATAAAAATAAAATTAAAAATTAAATAAGCATGATATTTAATTAATAAATTTCATTTGTAAGATTTTAACTTGACATAATTAGGTACACAAATTAAATATATATGCATATATTTATGAGACTTGATTAAATAAAATATCACATGTTCATACAGTGGAATGTTATTGTACCAGTTAGGAGACTTTCAAGTATGAGAGGAGGAAGAAAGGCATAAATCAAAATGAGATTATTATCTAATGTTTCAAAGAATCTTAAAACAGGTTGGCTCCGGTGTAGGGAAATTTATGATTCAATTCTATTATCAAGGACCCAGTTTTCTTGAGTCTCTGCTCTGTCATGTCCTAACTAACTCTTCTTTTGATCACATTCAATAAATATGTATATGCACTGATTGACTGTAGTTATTTAGTAATTAGCAAAGACATAGTATCTGCCCTCATGTATTTACAGAAAATATATTGTATAAGAAAAAATAACACAACAATGTGTTACATACCATTTGTACAAGAGATTCATTTATGTTCAAATACAATTTCTATCATCTTATCACTATTATGACTAAGTGCTTTTTTATATGCATTGTCTCATCTCATCCTTACAACAACTTTATGAGTTAAAAACCATCATTCAATATATGATGTGTGAAATATATGTGAGAAATAGGACTCAGAGATACTGAATTGTACTTAATTTATGGTAGAGTCAGAATTTGAACCTATATTTGTCTTGGAACAGAAGATTTTTAAAAATCTCTAATGAAATAAACAAAAACACTTTACTTTTATTTAGGAATTGATAATTAAATGCAGTTGGCTACAAGAGCCAAGAAAAGGAAGAAGAGAAACAAAGACCTATATTGATAAGTTAGTAGTGCGACATGGTTGATTGCCAAAGTTGTAACAAAAGTTTAAAACAGGCCTTATGGGAGACAGTGACAAGCAGATCTTGTAATCAGAAAATTCCAGTAGCTACAGAACAGAATCGTGTGTGTTATCAGAAAGGTTTAAGGTCATTGGTGAAGAAAGTATGATTATTATTTTTATATGACTCACGGCCAGATAGATCAGATGATGGCGAGCCTTGTATCTATGTCAAGAAATGTTAAGATTTATTTCAATTTCATTCAAATGTGATGAGAAATCATGGGTAAATTCTAATTTGGGTGAAGAATGACTTGATCTGTTGTAGTATGATAACTCCACATTTTGGGGGTGTGTCATGGATGTGTGACTAAAAAGTAGGGAAAAGGGTAAGATAATTGAAGTAGTTCAGGTGAGAGTCAATAATGGTTTGGACAATGGCGATAGCAATGAAGATGGAGGAAAATGGTTCTGAGTTTGAGGAATTTATATCTGTGTGTCTTAAGCAAATTAACTACATTGGTTTGATTCTTTTAAAATGGCCTGAATTACTTTGCAAAGCAGAGAGTAATTGAAATTATGGGAGTGGATTGGATTGTCTGGTAAGGAGAGATTTTGAAGAATAAAGGAACAGTGTTGTCTTTCCACACAGCTTCCTGGGAAGCTTAGTGAATGGAGAAGCCGTTCTACCAACAAATCATGAGTACAATTTATTTCATTGTTTACCTGAACCCACTACTGTATTATGACATTACCACCTACTTCTTTTCTGTGAAACATATCTCCAGGATTTCCATGATCTCCTTCTATGTCAGTGGTGCTCAACCTTCCTAATACCCTGACTTTTTAATACAGTTCCTCATATTGTGACCCCCCACCATAAAATTATTTTCCTTGCTACTTCATAACTGAAATTTTACTATTGTTATGAACTATAATGTATATATATATATATATATATATATATATATATATATTATCTGATATGCAACCCCTGTGAATCTTTTGACCCCCAAATGGGTTTTGACTCAGTTTGAGAACCACTAGTCTAGTTTTTTTTCCTTTTAGAAATCACAGAATCTTTGTTGTTCCTAGGTTAAAGAAAGAGCAGGACTTTGGGCTGTTGCTATCACCAATGATGTTTGGAGGAATGTTTTCCCTAGTATCTGTTAGCTATTTATAGATTTTGGAAGCTTTTGGCCCTATAACTTGATGGATGCGAAAAGCAATCCATATAGCTATCTCAGAAAAGAATTATGAGCAAGGGTAGAGCATGTACAAAAGCCCTGAGGTGGGAATACTCTTGATATGTTTGAAGAAAAAAAAAAAGGAGGAGCTGGAGAGATAGATCAGCAATTAAGAGAACATACTGTTCTTGCAGAGGACCTGAGTTCAGTCCCCATATCTTGTGGATCTTAAGTACCTGTAACTCCAGGTGCACGTGATCTGTAGACTTCTGGCTTCTGAGGAACAGAACACACACACACACACACACACACACACACACACACAGAGGCTCAAATATATATACATACATATATATATATATAATTAAAAATGAAAAATTAAAATAAAGAAGGAAACTGAGATGAACAAGAAGTCAGCTGTAAGAAATGAGGTTGCAAAGGTGATGGGATGGAATTCATTTTTAAGAATTCTTCTACAGACAATTGGAAGGACTTTGAGTTTTAAGATGAATGAAATTGATAAGCACAGGAAAATTATGAGTAGGTGACTGTTTTAACTCATGTTTTATCAGGCTCCCTGGGGCTGGTAGGGAAGGGGCAGCAAGAATGACTATATGGAGACCAGTTTTATCACAAGAACTCAGGTGATAAGTGACAGTAGACAACAGCAGTGTTAACACATTAAAGGTATTAAAAAGCTGTCAAATTCTTGTATTCTAATGCAAGCATAATTTTCAGATAGATCAAATATGGAGTAAGAAAGAGAAGGACAGAAGAATGACTCAGTTTTTTTGGCAGGAATGCTTTGGAGAAAGTTACCATTTACCTCCAGGAGCCTGATTTAGGACACGTTAAGTGTGTCACTCTAATGGACAATCAAATTGAAATGACAGGTAAGCAGTTGGTTATGAAAGTCTGGAGTCCATGAATAATAAATGAGCTCAACATATCAGTCCAGGGCTTACTGGCTCACAGATAATTTTTAAAACCACAGAATGGCTGAGGTCACCAAGAGAATTAATGTAAATGAAGAAAAGATGACTAAGCCTAGAGAAAATTTAAAGGCGTGGAAAACTCTATGAAATGCAGCTTCATAGTTAATTTTTCTTTCTTCTTTTCTCACCCCTCCCCTTAATTTACTTAAGACTGAAAAAGTGATAAAGCAGTACTGAGATTAGTCTGTGTATGTCTAGATTCAGAATTCCTCTTATATTTCTTTCAGATGTGCACTATCCACCTTGGAAAATATACTCGATGACTGCATTCCAGTTTGGTTCTCATGCATGCCATGTTCCTCACATGATAGGATGCCACAGTTAGAGTTGAAAAACAAAACAAAATAACCAACCAACCAACCAACAAACAAAACAAAACAGAACACCCAAGGCAATTTAGCTTGGAAAAGACTTTCCAGTGAAGACAATAGTTATAATTTCCTACTTGCCTTGTGACAGAATTATAACTCTTGGTTAAACAATGCTGAAGTTTTAGGTTTTCACAGAACCAACTTTTTACATAGTGGTCTGGGCTGAAAATGAAGTAGTGAGATTTCTGTGACTTTCAACATGAAAATCATATACCTTTAAGAAATTGTGTCCTCTTTTTAGCTTTCAGATACTTTTGACTATGTTTATGCAAAGTATGTCATATCCTATTGGTATGCACTACAGTATGAGATTGGTATATTAATTACCGGTATCCTTGTTTGCAACAATGAAGTGACACATTCTAGAAATAGCTACAACACACATGTGGAATCTCTCAGTCACATGATCAACCATTTTACTAAATACAAGCATATTTTCATTCACATACATCTAAATAAAGAATTTTTCACATTTCATTACAGTGTACAACAAAGTGAGGCAAAGTATACAGTACATTTTGTTCTGGAATATAAGACAATCTAATCCAACATGCAGTTGTGATCATTGTTACAGTTAATCTTTTCTTTACCTATGTAGTAAAATAGCTTCTAAAGCTTTATCCTTAGTATTTTATGAACACCTGATTTTTCACACTTATTGTCTAAAACCCACTTATTGCAGTGACAACAGCACTGAATTCTACTAAAATGATTTTTGAGATTTTTCTAAAACTTATGGAAATAGTCAAGTTCAGCCACCTCTGCTGCATCTATGCTGTGTAATTTGAAACCCACTTTAAAAAGCTAGGAATGGCAAAGTATATAATGTATTTTAGTCAAGAAAACTGTAGACATGTTTTATTTCTAACCCCCCCCCCCCAGTCAATAAGAATTTAATCAACTCTAATTTATCCACTGGATAATCTTGGTTTTCAGAACAATCTATCACTGTTGAAATCTTGTGTTATCCCACAAAAAAGGTTGTATTTGCCTTCTACAACCAAGAAGTTGGCAATTTAAAATGTGTGAAATGATTATAGAATGATCATTTACCTGCAGTTGATGATGTGAACTGGTCCAAAATGACTTGCTTATATAAGTTGGAGCAAAGGTGGCAGAACAATCTTTCATAATTTTTATTATTTGGTGTATTTTAGCTGAAACAAATTTCCAGATTTTCTGATTCACACATATTCATATTGAACTTGAATAGGATATTGCAAAAACAATTTGCCATTCTTTCTACCACAAAAGAAACTTGACTCTAATCAGAATAGTTTTCTTACTGTGAAAAGTATGGCTTTTGCCTAGCTGAACTGGCTACAATCCAAAAAGAAATTTAAAGCATCACCTCTTTTTAAGAAGATAATGAAGTTTTCATGTCAGCCATTCAAATTTGCTGATGTGGTTAACTGTCTGTTCACCTGAGAATTAAGAGCTGACTCTCTCGGGTAGACAGGAGCCCAATGTAGGTACATAGCAGACAGGTAGCCAAGGTCATTGTGAGGTGAGTACTTTATCCCCATCCCACTCCCCATTCTTGTATTTGGTTCCTTTCAATAAAATATTCATAGTGTTGGTGAGAAGAACATTTATAACCCACACAGTTTTAATGTGTTTTCAGTTGTGCAGTTAATCCCTTATTTAATGCCCTCTTGTCAATAATACCTGAGTGGGCTTTACCTTTGATTCATTCCTAGATTCCTGCAAGATTATAGCTGAGCTGTAAAACAACAAGGAAAACATATTCTATTATGTAGAGAACATAATATATTTATAGTCACATGTCTCCAAAGGTTAATGAATTAATCACTTATTCATGTGAATAATGATCCAGTGAAAAAAGCTAGGCATCAGGTAGGCTTGGTTCTTGCTTTTTTATTCTGTAAAATGGGGTCAAAAATCTCACAGTCCTATTATGGTGATCAAAGAAGTGAAATAAATGAATATGCAGAATTTTTTAAGGGTGCCAGGACTATGTGTTGAACAAATACTCAGCATAGAACCAATGACTAAGGGTTTGACTTAGGGTTTTTCTTTGTTTTTGTAGACAGTCTCTGTGTTGTCACTGTCAGGTATCTGAAGAAGCAAGCAGTATGCTTACTTTCAGATTATGGTTCCCTGATATAGTGAAAGTCCAGGTATGGTCAGAGGGGAAATAATGTGGCCTTTGAGTTACAATGTTTCATTTTTCTCTTTACATGATCATTTTACATGGAAGAATTTCTTTCACATAGTTGGTAACTTTATCATGCAAGTGTATACTTTCTCAACTGTGGTAACAATAATGTGTGAATGACTTCCCTTTTCATATTCACAGCAGTTTTAGTAGAATGCTAGACCTTGAAAGGGCTTTACCAAATAGATGAGTCATATGGGCTTTTCATTTTATAGTTAAACTGTTAGAAGTGGCTTGGTGTGTTTGTACAAAACCCAGCACACATCTGGCATGGTATTATCATTGAATAAGTTGATACCATACTCTTTTTTTCAGTCATCTTAATTGTCCCCAATTTGATACTTGATTTCCTTCTATATGTTTCTTTATGGTCACCATGTCTGAAAAGTTGTAATACCAAGGAACTGTTTATCTGTCTGTAGGTGTTTTCCTGGAACCTAACTTTAAAATACCCAGACCCTTAATATATGGTCCATAAAGGGCACACAGAGCAGCCATTGCTGAGCCTGGCCCACAAAACAATGTCTGGTCCAGCCCATGTCAGCAATTTAGTCCCTCAGTCACAGAACCCAGGCTCCCTATCTACCCACATATGAGCCTGTCAGAGATCCAGGCCTAGGAAGAAGGCTCATTTTTTTATCCAAAGGTTGAGTTCTCTTCAGTCACATAAGGATTCTATTTATTTTGACAACTTTTAAGTTCAAGTGGGAGAGTATATTTTGAAAATGGAAGGGTTAACTAGCACAAACATCTCCTCTCTGATTTGATAACCTCTTCTGAAGAATGAACAACATTTGGTACAAATCCACTCTTCACCCCTTCCCAACCCTCCTGTATTGTAATCTCCCCCCTTTTAACCAACTCATATATGTCTCTTGTCAGGTCTGTGAAGGCTTTCTCCACATTAATGGCATCTCGGGCTGACGTCTCAATGTACTTCATGCCGTATGCAGCAGCCAGTTTCTCGGCCTCGTGGCGAGTCACTTGCCTCTGTGTATCCAGGTCACACTTGTGACCCACCAGAACAAATACAATTTGGTAGGGCTGAACGTGTACTTTGGTCTCTTCTAACCACTCATGGACATTCTGGAAGGACCTGCGGTTGGTAATGTCAAATAAGAGAAGACCACCTACTGAATTCCTGTAGTAGGCGCGAGTGATGGATCTAAAACACAAGAAAGAAGTAAAGAATAAAGTTCGTGCCCAAACTCCTTCACTCCAATGAACTCAGTGTATTCTAGTGTTCCTGATTACTGACAGTCCTTTAGTAAATACAAATGCAATTCTATAACAATAATGACAAGTTTTCAGTTTAGTAAAATGAATAAGAATACTCATGAACTTTCAGGTTTTTCCCTTGAATTTATTATAATCAATAGGAATTATAATTGATGACCCCTGAAAAATACCTTGTAAAATATTTCATTTTTCTACTTATTATTAACTTGTTTTGTGTTTGTTTGTTCCCATTATTGCTATTTTTTTCTAGCAGGGGTCATCAATCACTTCTGTGAAGAAAAAGACAATCTTGTTTTGTATTTCCTAAGCCATGTGGGAATAGGAAAATTGGGATGGTAAAATGTTCTGAGGCAGAGCTAGAGAAATGGTTCAGTAGGTTTTTTTGTTTGTTTGTTTTTGTTTTTTTTGTTGTTGTTTTTCTAGACACGGTTTTTCTGTATAGCCTGGGCTGTCCTGGAACTCACTTTGTAGACCAGGCTGGCCTCAAACTCAGAAATCTGCCTGCCTCTGCCTCCCAAGTGCTGGCATTAAAGGCGTGCGCCACCACTGCCCAGCTGGTTCAGTAGTTAAAAGCACTATTTGCTCTCCCAGAGGACCTGAATTTGATTTCTAGCACCCACATGGCAGCTCACAACTGTCTTTAATTCCAGCTTCTGAGAATCTGACATCCTCTCCTGGCCTCCATAATTACCAGGCACTCATGTGGTTCACAGACATATATGAAGACAAAACTCCATACATATAAAATAAAACAATATATTTAAAGTGTTCTGGAGAAAAATCCTATCAACTCTATTCACTGACAAAATCTAAAGAGGCTGACTGAGGAGGCTGTAGCTGGGAGAATCTGCCAAAATACTGAAAGTGTTCCAATGAAGTTATATTATTATTTTGAATGATGTGATTAGGCTATTTCAGCCTACTTGTACATTTATTGTACTTCTCAAACAGAAGCATCACATATTTTAGTTTCTTGAGTTGATGAGCCTCATTATAAATATATATTATGGTATTTTGCTTAAGAATGTAGGAGTTCATGAAAGGATGTAGAACAATTTGCCTATATAATCATTTGCTTCATACTATTGCAATTTTTGAAATCTATTTTTAGGATTTCTGAGAGGGCATGACAAATAATGAAGAGCTCTATAGCTGAAAATGTATGGGAAAATGTCCCAGTGTTAATGTGGGGGAAATTTCAGCCCAAGCTAGAGGATGGTATGGGTAGGCCTTATAAATAAGTTCAGGTCTCCAGAACCAGGGAGATTAGCCCCAGGGAGCGGATATTCGTAATTTCTTTATGTTTGAAGATTCATAGAGAATGATAATTGTATCAGAAAATGTTCCATTTGGTGAAAATGTTAATTTGAGAAATCAATGAGCAATGTATCAAAGCTCTAGAATATATTTATGCATTAGTGGTTTGTATTTAGCACAGAAGGTATCAAAGTATTTTAATCATAGTATAAAGCTACATAGAACTAGACACCTACCCTAAATTTAAAAAAAACATACAAAGATAAATGACAAATTAGGGAAATAGCTCACAACATACATGACATAAAAGGGTTAATGTTCTTTTTATTGGACAGAAGTCCAGGCTGGCTTTCAACTACTCATCATCCTCTTGCCTCAGCCTTCAGAGGGCTGGAATTATAGGGCTATGCCACCACTGTTGGTGTTGGGGTAATCTGTAAAGTAGTCCTACAAATCAATACTGTATAATATGTAATAAATAGTAACTATGGACAAGCTGTTCATACAGAGATCCCAACAAACTTATATATAAGAGACCTTTATTCATGAGAACTTGTATAAAGTATGCCAAAGCTTTGTACAAGTGGGAAGTTAGAGGCAACTTAAGTTTATAATTATTTATTATCCATATCCATCTTCAATTACCTAACTAGTATCTTCTGTGTTCAACTAATGTTCACTGGAGGATGAGTCAGTGTTCATAAATATAGGGTATTGAGTCCTTTTGCTCTGGTTCTTCCTGTTCTACCTTACTTTAGTTCAAACTGCTCTCTACAAAGTTTTTATTAGTTTGTTTTCTGTCACTTATGTTTTTATTTATGCTGTTTCCCATTCTGGGCATTTCCTATCTTTACTTGGGCTTCATCTTCACTGGTTAAATTTCTCTCCTCTGTATTCATACATGAAATTACAAATACATACTACAAAGGAAGAGCAAAGGATTGTGAAAGAAAAATAAACATGCTGATTGAGTATGTACCCAGTAGTACAGTAGGAAGTAGCATATAAATACAAACAACAAAACTCTCTTTCGTGTGTTGCCTCTGTATCTGTTTCTTCTGACCATGCTAGTACTGAAGTCCCAAGAAACCAGGTGCTCTGTCTATTTATAGGGCATTCTCTTATGTGAGTAACATACTATTTCTCCAGAAACGATTCTACCCTCTGGCAACTGACTGTATGTATGATGGTTACAAGAGAGAGTCAATTAATCAGCCTCCATTTTCTTCATATTAGGACATATTTACTTTCTCTGTGTCTCTGTCTCTCCCTCTTTCTTTTCTTCCCCCAAATAGAAACGGATATATAGAAAGAAGTCAATATACATTTATCTACTCTACCTACCTATAGCTTTCAGCTATGTTAAAATTACTTGGATTTAAAAAAAAAACCAAAAACTATGAATCATAGGCTCTGATTGTAATGAATTATATAGTGGTCAATTTCAAGTTATTTATTAGCTACCAAAAAGCAGATTGATGGAGTTGTGGTTCAAATAATGTGATAATGAATGGCCTTCCCCTGCCTGGGCGGTTCTTTCTCTGCATCGAACTCAAAGGTAGCTCAAAGTGAGCTTGAGAAGCCCCAGACAGACCCTTGCTTGTCGCTCTGGCAGCATCGCGAAAAGAACCAGGAAGTCCTCTTTCCCCAGGGGTTGAATAAGCCCCAAAGACCCTCCCACTGCTCGCGCGGGCCCGAGGTGCACTCCCACCTGAACCTCTCTTGACCCGCTGTATCCCAGATCTGGAGCTTGATGCGTTTTCCTGGCTCGATCTCCACCAAGCGGGAGAAAAAATCTACCCCCACGGTGGGATCTGAAACCTGAGCAAAGCGGCCCTCGGTGAAGCGGCGGATCAGGCAGGACTTGCCCACCGTGGAATCGCCGATGACAATGAGCCGGAACTGGTACAGCCAGATGGCCTCCATGGCCGTGGCCTGGCAGGACTCTTCGGCCCGAGCCTGGGGAGGCGGAAGGGGGCGCCCCACCAAGGCCTTATCGCAGATCAACCGGTTTGTAGATTGGTCGCGAGAGCATCACTGGCCTGGTAGCCTGAAGCAAGGTAGGCCCAGGTTCTGGGGGAGCAAAGGGATGGATGCTGTGCTCGCAAAGGTGATGAAATGGCAGCAGCATCAGCACCACGCACTCTGACTCATCACTGAAAACCGAGTTACTGTAATTCTCTGCGTAGACGCGGCACTGGTTTCACCACACTGTCTGTTAGAGGAGCGCACACAAAAACGGACAGGAGAAAAATGTGTTCCGTTTTTAATTATATCAACCACTCTTCTCTTAATTCTCTGCCGTTACAATTGCAAATATAATTTATTTTTATTAAAGCTAGAAAAATACAAAAAAGTGAAAAAAGGCCGTAATTGAATAATTGTCTACGGGCTTCCATGCTCAAACTTGCAAATATTATTATTCAGGCACATGCATGTGCATTTATTGCTATTTCTTTTTTTAACACAAAACTTAACTTTTAATCCTATACGTTTTGTGCAAATAAGTATCATATATATCTCTCCATTTCCAACACATTTAAAAAAAAAAATTCATACTGTTTTCCCTAATAGCTGTCCTAATTGATTTGTAACCAGAGGTGTACAAGGATTCCCTTTTCTCTACATACACACAGACACTTATTATCTTTAGTCTTGTTCCCTACTCCCAATTAGAAGAGCACAAACTCAGTCTCCCATTACCACACATTATGCAGTTAACTTTCCCAGCAGTTGAGAAATCACAGGGAGTCAGCACATTCTGAGTGCAATGTATATAAGTCTTGCTATGGATAATCCGCCTTTGTGATCATGGTATTTCTTATACCAGGTAGTATCTCTTTTGTCTTTTTGATAATTGTCCTTCATACCCTGGTGAGGTGATATTCTATTATGATTTGTACTTTCTTTATGATTACTGATACTGAATATTTTTTTTTCAAATTCCTTTCATGATCATTTGCATATATTCTGAGAAATATGCTTACATTTAATTCTGATTTTTAACTCAGTAGTATTTATTTTGCTATTGAGATTTTGGAATTCCTCCTGTATTTTGAATATCAACTATTTTTCTTATGTATTATAAATATTTTTCCTATTCTGTAGGTTGTCTTTGCACTCTATTGAGTATTTGCTTTCATTTTATTGGTTATTTTATTTATTTACATTTCAAATGTTATCCCCCTTCCTGGTTTCCTCTGCACAACCCTCCTATTCCCTCTCTCCTCCCCCTGCCTCTGAGAGTGTTCCCTTACCCACCAACCCACTCTTGCCTCAGTGCCCTAGCATTCCCTACCCTGGGTCATCGAGCCTCCACAGGACCGAGGGCTCCTCTCCCTTTGATGCCAGATAAAGCAATCCTCTACTACATATGCAGCTGGAGCCATGGGTCCCTCCATGTGTATTCTTTGGTTGGTGGTTTAGTCCCTGGGAACTCTGGGGTATCTGGTTGGTTGATATTGTTGTACTTCCTATGGGGTTGCAAACCCTTTCAGCTCCTTGAGTCCTTGTCCTAACTCCTCCATTGGGGTCCCTGAGCTCAGTCAGATGTTTGGCTGCATGCATCCACAGCTGTATTGGTCAGACTCTGGCAGAGTCTCTCAGGTGACAGTTACACCATGCTCCTATCAGCAAGCTCGTCTTGGCATCAGCAATAGCGTCTGGGTTTGGTGTCTGCTGATGGGATGAATCCCTAGGTGGGGCAGTCTCTGGATGACCTTTCCTTCAGTCCTTGCTCTATTCTTTGTCCCTGCATTTCCTTTTGACAGGAGGAGTTCTGGATTAATATTTTTGAGGTGGGTGGATGGCCCCATTCCTCAACCAGGCTCATGCCTATCCACTGGATATGGTCTCTACAGGTTCTATCTCCCCTTCGTTAGCTATTTTGGCTAGGTTCCTCTCAGTTGGGCCCTGGGAATCTCTTGGGTCCCTGGTATCTGGGACTTTCTAGTGGCTACCCCCCAGTTCCCCCTCCCCCACTGCTATACATCTCTTTTCCAAAATCTGAAACTCTGTACTTCTCCATCTTTTCCCTTATCTGAACTGCCCCCCTTTTCCCCTTCCCCTCCTTTCTCACTCCCAGATCCCTCTTGCCCTCTACTTACCGAAATTATTTTCTTTCCCCTTCTGAGTAGGACTGTAGCATCCACACTTTGGTGTGGTCTTCTTTCTTCTTGGGTTTCATGTGGTCTGTGATTTGTATCATGGGTATTCTGAGCTAATTTTCGCTAACATCCACTTATCAGTGAGTACAAACCATGTGTGTTCTTTTGTGACTGAGTTACGTCAGGATGATATTTTCTAGTTCTATCTATTTGCTTAAGAATTTCATAAAGTCATTGTTTTTAATAGCTGAGTAATACTCCATTGTGTAAATGTGCCACATTTTCTGTATCCATTCCTCTGTTGAGGGATATTTGTTTGTTGTCCAGCTTCTGGCTATTATCAATAAGGCTGCTACGAACATAGTGGAGCATGTGTCCTTGTTATATGTTGGAGCATCTTTTGGGTATATGCCCAGGAGTGATATAGCTGGGTCCTCAGGTAATGCTATGTCCAATTTTCTGAGGAACCACCAGATTGATTTCCAGAGTGGTTGCACCAGCTTGCAATCCCACCAACAATGGAGGAGTGTTCCTCTTTCTCCACATCCTTGCCAGCATCTGCCGTCACCTGAGTTTTTGATCTTAGCCATTCTGACTTGTGTGAGGTGGAATCTCAGAGTTATTTTGATTTGCATTTCCTTGATGACTAAAGATGTTGAACATTTCTTTAGGTGTTTCTCCACCATTCGAGATTCCTCAGTTGAGAAATCTCTGTTTAGCTCTGTACCCCATTTTTAATAGGATTATTTGTTTCTCTGGAGTCTAGCTTCTTAAGTTCTTTGTATATATTGGATTTTGGCCCTCTATTGGATGTAGAGTTGGTAAAGATCTTTTCCCAATCTGTGGGTTGCTGTTTTGTTCTATTGACAGTGTCCTTTGCCTTACAGAAGCTTTGCAATTTTATGAGGTCCCATTTGTCAATTCTTGATCTTAGAGCATAAGCCATTGGTGTTCTGTTTAGGAAAATTTCCCCTGTGCCCATGTGTTGGAGACTCTCCCCACTTTCTCTTCTATTAGATTCAGTGTATCTGGTTTTATGTGGAGGTCCTTGATCCATTTGGACTTGAGCTTTGTACAAGGAGATAAGAATGGGTCAATTTTCGTTCTTTTACATGCTGATCTCCAGTTGAACCAGCACCATTTATTAAAAATGCTGTTTTGTCCACTGGAAAGTTTTGGCTCCTTTGTCAAAAATCAAGTGACCAAAGGTATGTATGTTCATTTCTGTCTCTTCAATTCTATTTCATTGATCTTCCTGCCTGTCTCTGTACCAATACCTTGCAGTTTTTATCACTATTGCTCTGTAGCAGATCTTGAGGTCAGGGATGGTGATTCCCCCAGAAGTTCTTGTATTGTTGAAAATGGTTTTTACTATCCTGGGTTTTCCAGATAAATTTATAATTGCTTTTTCTATCTTCATGAAGAATTGAGTTGGGTTTTGATGGGGATTGCATTGAATCTGTAGATTGCTTTTGGTAAGGTGGCCATTTTTACTATGTTTATCCTGCCAATCCAGGAGCATGGGAGATCTTTCCATCTTCTGAGATCTTCTTCAATTTCTTTCTTCAGGAACTTGAAGTTCTTGTCATATGGATCTTTCACTTGCTTGGTTAGTGTCACACCAAGATATTTTATATTATTTATGACTATTATAAAGGGTGTCATTTCCCTAATTTCTTTCTCAGCCCATTTAGCCTTTGAGAAGAGGAAAAGTACTGCTTTTTTTCCGAGTTAATTTTGTTTCCAGCCACTTTCCTGAAGTTGTTTATCAGCTGTAGGCATTCTCTCATGATATTTTGGAGGGGGGGGGTCGCTTATGTATTATCTGCAAATAATATCTTGACTTCTTCCTTTCCAATTTGTATCTCTTTGATCTCTTTTTGTTGCTTAATTGCTCTGGCTATATTGAATAGGTAGTATATTGAATAGATACTATATTGAATAGGTAGGGAGAGAGTGGGCAGCCTGGTCTCATCCCTGATTTTAGTGAGATTGCTTCAAGTTTCTCCCCATTTAGTTTGATGTTGGCTATTGATTTGCTGTATATTGCTTTTATTATATTTAGGTATGGAACTTGAATTCCTAATCTCTCCAATACTTTTAACATGAAAGGATGTTGAATTTTGTCAAAGGATTTTTCAACATCTAATGAGATGATCATGTGTTTTTTTCTTTGAGTTTGCTTTTATAGTGGGTTACATTGATGAATTCCATAAATTAAATCATCCCTGCATCCCTGGGATAAAGCCTACTTGATCATGGTAAATGACTGTTTTGATGTGTTCTTGGATTTGGTTTGCAAGACTTTTATTGAGTATTTTTGCATCAATAGTCATGAGGGAAATTGGTCTGAAGTTTTCTTTCTTTGTTGGCTCTTTGTGTAGTTCAGGTATCAGTGTAACTGTGGCTCTATAGAATATATTTGGCACTGTTTCTTCTGTTTCTATTTTATGAAATAGTTTTAGAAGTATTGGTATTAGTATTGGTATTGAAGATCTGATAGAATTCTGCACTAAAACCATCTGGTCCTAGGGATTGTTTTGCTTGGGAGACTGCTTCTATCTCCTTAGGGGTTATGGGACTGTTTAGATGGTTTATCTTATCCTGATTTAACTTTGTTATCTGGTATCTGTCTAAAAAATCATCCATGTCTTCTGGGTTTTCCAGTTTTGTTGTGTATAGGCTTTTGTAGTAAGATCTGATGGTTTTTTTTGAATTTCCTCAGTTTCTATTGTTATGTCTTCATTTCCATTTCTGATTTTATTAATTTGGATACTGTCTCTGTGCCCTCTGATTAGTCTGGCTAAGGGTTTATCTATCTTGTTGATTTTCTCAAAGAACCAGCTCCTGTTTTTGTTGATTCTTTGTATAGTTCTTTTTGTTTCTACTTGGTTGATTTCAGCCCTGAATTTGATTATTTCCTGCTGTCTACTCTTCTTGGGTGTATTTGCTTCTTTTTTTCTAGAACTTTCAGATGTGCTATTAAGCTGCTAGTGTATGCTCTCTCCAGTTTCTTTATGGAAGCACTCAGAGCTATGAGTTTTCCTCTTAGCATTGCTTTCACTGGGTCCCATAAGTTTGGGTGATGTTGTGCCTTCATTTTCATTTAATTTTTAAAAAGTCTTTAATTTTTTCTTAATTTCTTCCCTGAAATTACCAAGTTATCATTGAATAGAAAGTTGTTCAGCTTCCATGTGTATGTGGACTTTCTGTTGTTTTTGTTATTGAAGACTAGTCTTAGTACACGGTGATCTGATAGGATGCATAGGATTGCTTCAACAGTTTTTTTTATTAGATATTTTATTTATTTACATTTCAGATGCATTCCCCTTTCCCCATTTCCCCTCCCTAGAACCCCCTATCCAATTCCCCCTCTTCCTTTTTGCTTTGATAACATTTTAATTATATGCAAGTATTAAGATCAGTTCTAGGTTGAGGAACTAGCAACATAATAGATGCAGATAGTCAAGGAACAAGCAAGACAATAAACACAAATAGTCAAAGAACAAGCAAGGCAACAAACAAAATTCTGTGTATTCTCCTGAGATTACTGTTTCTAAGGGCTTATCAGGATGACCAAAATATCTGAGCCAACTTCCCTGTCCTAGCCCAAAGTCATTTTCATGTCTGAAGCCTACTTCCCTTTTCTAGCCTAAAATTTAGATTCCTGCCTAAAATTACTTCTTTGTTCTAGCCTAATGTCAGACTCCTGTCAGAAGCCCACTTCCTTGTCCTTGGCCAATGTTATATTCCTGCTAAGTAGCACATTTCCCTGTCCTTGGCCAATGTCAGAATCTTGCCAAGCAGCTCCAAAGGCTCTCTGCCTCTCCCCCTTTTTTATTTAATAAACAAGACTAGGCTTGTCTTAGTTATTTCTGACAAGAATGCCTGCCTTACCCATCATGAAATATGCATTAAGAGCAATGCACTTTTGTCTTAGGTTGGTAAGGCTCTGTGCAGAATCTTACCCATCCTTAACTTGCCAGCCTATTAATTTAATAACTCTGTCTGGGGGGTCCATTTTCAGTTTTAAGCCATGTATTTTGGCTGCTAACATGTTGATGTTGTTCAAGACAAGCTGTAACATGATGGGCAGAAATAAAAGTATTCCCAGGACAAAAAGCTATGATCAAGCTATATAGGCCATTCTTGAAGCTAGACCAAAATGGAAATACTGACCTTAGGCCATGGATAATTTTATCAGCAATATCTGCCCCATCAATGCACAGTAGGACAGCATTCTTTAAATTCGTAAGCTCACTAGGCAAAGTTAAAACATCCAGAGAGGTGATAGAATTATTGCTAAATACACGGCAAGTGTCTTTAAACTTTTTTCTAATTATAATGACCATCATTGTAAATTTTAGAACTCAGACAAATCCAATGGTATTTGGCATGACACTTGAGATGGCTCCTTACTCTTGAACTCTGAAACTCCTTTCAATAATTTGAATTGGATAAACAGCATCAATCCATTGTTCCAAATGCCTATCTAAATCCTCTTGTATATTCAACACATTAGTAACATTTTTTGCTAAATTATTAACAAAAGTAGCTGTCCTAACTTTTTGTGTCAAAGCAATTGCAGAAACAGTGGTGCTAGCAATTAGTGTAATTAAAGCTGTTATACCAGCAATAATCAAGCCCACTACCCTCTTGCTTCTGCTTAAAGCCTGCCTCATTTCTTCAAGTACTTACAAGTTTTTTTTTCCAGAAGATTCTGTGATACTCAGAGCAAAAAACCAAAAGGTGGTTGATAGACCTCCATAACTGACATACTGGATTTCAACACACTAACACAATTAGAAACTGTACAATCAATGCAACTTACATTAAATACTGTAGAAGTAACAAAAGTAATTTTAACTTGACAATTAAAAGAGCCTTAACACATGTACTAACACTTGTTTGAAATCCAGATCCTGTCCCAACTTTATCTCTTGCTAACATAACATCATAGAGAACTGTAGCTAACTTCCAAATATGTCTCTGAAAATGTCCAGATTCAGCCCTCCAAATGAAGACTATTATTTCCCATATTGGATTGATTTATAGACCAGTACATGATTGAGTCAGAATAACTGGCCACATTTAAGACAAATACAAGAGTCATTATAACTTCTCTTTTTGAAGGTGGGCACATGGCAGCATCCAGGCAGGCATGGTGCAGGAGGAGCTGAGAGTTCTACATCTTCATCTGAAGGCTGCTAGCAGAATACTGACTTCCAGGCAGCTAGGACTAGGGTATCAAAGCCTATGTCCACAATGACACACCTAGTCCAACAAGTTTACACCTCCTAATAGTGCCACTTCCTAGGCCAAGCATATATAAACAATCACATTTCACTCCCCAGCCCCCATAGACTTATACCTACCCATGGCATAATAAAAACTACATTTAGTCCAACTTCCAAAGTTGTCATAGTCAACAGCAGTCCCAAAAATGTTAAAAGTTCAAAGTTCAAAATCTCTCTGAGATTCATCCAGTCACTTAAATTTAATCCCCAAAGCAAGATAGGAAACCAGCTGGGCAAACTCTAAACTCTGCATCTCTATGGCTGATGACAAAGCAGCCTTCTGATCTCCAACTCCTTTTCACCTTTGTTGACTGAAACAAACTTCTTTTCCTGGGTTGGTTCCACTCCCTGTTAGCAGCTTTCCTCAGCAGATAGCCCACAGCTGTGGCATCTCGAACATCTTGGGTTCTCCAAGATATTCAACTTTAATGTTACAGCTTCTTGTTAAAATGTCTGGGAATCCACATGATCTTTTGAGCTCCTCCAAAGGGCTGCTGTCACTTCTCCAGCTCTGCTGTCTGTAGCACTCTAAGCTCAGGTTGATCCACTCCACTGCTGCTGCTGTTCTTGGTGGTCATCCCGTGGTACTGGCATCTTCAATACACTGGGGTCTATCACTACAACTATGCTTCATGAATAGCCTCTCATAGGCTCTCTTCATGGTTCCAAGCCTCAAACCCTTTGCAAGACCCCTTCAGTCCTGGGCCATCTATTGCTACTGGGGCTGAACCTTCACCAATGGCCTTCCATGGCTTCTCACAGTGCCATGCCTCAGATGCTCTTCATGATGCTTTCATGCCTCCTTCAAAACCAGTACCACCTGGGTGACTCTTACACATTACCAAGTACAGCTGCTGCAGGAGGTAAAACCTTGGCTGTCTCTGGAACACAGCTTCTTCGTGTTCTTGGAAAATACTTCCCAGAAGATTCCACCTCAGTGATGCTGGTCTCTTCTTAATCACAACAAATTTCTTAGCACCAGCTAAGTAGCATCAATTGTCCCAGTAGTCCCTTCTTTCTTTTTTTGGGTATTATATTTAACATTTCAGATTTTATCCCCTTACCCCACTTCGCCCCACCACCCAGAAGCCTCCTATCTCATCCCCACTCCTCATGCTTCTATGAGGCTGTGCCCCCGCCTACCCCCGCCCCCACTCTACCCTCCCCACCCTCACATTCTATTCTGAACTCTAAAGCCAGAGCCACATGGCCAAGGCTGCTGCTTGCCAGGGCTGGAACATGGCCCTGTTTTTCTATTACATTATCTCCAGGATTCTGTTTTCCAACTCCTTCACTGCCTAAGCTTGGCTGTCCTGGAACTTGCTCTTTAGATTGACCTTAACTCAGAGATCTGCATGCCTGTCTCCTGGGATTAAAGATGTGTCACCATGCCTGGATTTAAGCTTTTCTTTACCTAGAACTTGCTCTGTCTAAGGCTGACCTTGAACTCAGAGATCTGCTTGGCTTTATATCTTGGGATTAAAGGTGTATGCCTAGAACTAAATTTAGACTAAACCTGGGTCTATTACATTTGAGACAAGTACTTCATGAGCTAGCTCTTTGTACATCTTTTAATTAGTCCTCATGTCTTAGAAATTAGTTATTGTGCATATCAGAAATGTAGTAAATTACCTGATTAAGCTGACCCTTTCTGCCAACTTTTCTGTATGCTCTTGAGTGGGAGGGACATTTTCTACAAATGCAATTCCATACAGCAGAAAGTACTGCAGAAACTTCTTCAATCCTTCATTTGTTTCTAAAAAACACTGGAAATCAACAGATGGAACTTGGGCTTGCTGGTAGAGTTTAAGATTCCATAATATTCTAGGCTGGATAACCTTTTGTTTCTGCCCTTCATAGCTGTTTTTCACCAGCCAATCCAGATCATATCTAGTCACATGACCATCTGGCCCTTTTAAGGAGAAAAAAAGGCATTAAAAGAAAATTTAGAAATACTGACAAATATTTAATACTTAAACATGTTCATTCTCTTTTCAACATCAGTTTAACATTTTTAATTATTTGATATTTTCATAGATGCATATGTTTTGGTCAAATCCACCTCCCATTCTGTTTCTTTCAATTCCTCTTGCCCAATACTTTCCACTCACATCTTCTTGTGCTCTGTTTTAAACCCACTGAGTCTACTTACTATTTCCTGTAAGTGTATGGGCATTGTACCATCTACTGGGGCATGGGTACAGGAACCATATTCCTAAAGAAAACTGTCTCTCCCTCTCTCAGCAGCTAACAATTGCTAACCAATCTTCTGGTATGGGTGGGACCACATGAGTTCCTCCCTCATCCATCCTGGGACTTTTGGCTGGTTTGATCATGCACAAACAGTGACAACTACCATGAGTTCTGCATGCAATGGCCTTGTTGTGTCCAGAGGTACTGTTTTACTGCAGCCCACACCATGGAGAGTCCAAAGGGTTACTGGGTTTGATTTGTTTTAGGAATCTTCTACGAAGGAGGTTTCTATATGTCTTTTCCAAATATATTTAGTGTTGGTTATCCTGCCAAATACTCCCTTTCTAACCTGCTGGGTCACAATGAAGACATCAGAGTAGGGGAAGACTTGTTGGCAAGAAGGGGTTTGGCTGAAGTGGGAGGGAGATAAGCAAGGATAACAGGTGGGAGGTAAATATGATCAAAGCACATTATATGCATTTATGAAATGATCAGAGAATAA
The DNA here is from genome assembly GCF_011762505.2 of Arvicanthis niloticus. Lineage (NCBI taxonomy): Eukaryota > Metazoa > Chordata > Mammalia > Rodentia > Muridae > Arvicanthis > Arvicanthis niloticus. The sequence continues at coordinate 129,940,182 of NC_047679.1, forward strand.
AATACTTTTTTGGAATTTTTTTATTAGATATTTTATTTACACTTCAGATGCCACCCCCTTTCCCCATTCCCCTCCCCCTTAGAAAACCCCTATCCCATTCCCTCTTTTCCTTTTTGCCTTTATACATTTTTTTAAAAAATAATGTTAATCATAGGCTTTATAAGTTTGGAATTGTTCAATCAGAGGTGTAACCCACTGACCAACCTAGATATAACAACTATCTTTGACTGGTGGAGATACATGAATATCTGCCTCCCTGTCTCCCCCCCTCTTTCTCTCTTTCATCACCTAGCTTCTCCTCTCCTTCTTCTTCTCCTCTTCTTACTCCTTTTCTTCCTCTCAGTACTCCTCCTACCTTAACTCCTCCTACACATCACCCTTCCTGTTAAAATGAAACTTTTCTCTCAAAATACAATTAGAGCATAATTATGCCAATTTGTACCAGTGAGGTACAAGATAGTCCTAATACCCAGTCCATCCTTTTGTTGACTAACCAGCACCTCTGTCATCTATCCTAACTAAAACATTTAGTTCTGAACCTGGCTTTAGGATGAATGTCAGCTGATGACCATCCACTCAAATCTTTTCTCTCAAGGTAAATAGCTATAAGTTTTCAACCCCGTCAGAAATCCAGAATGACTGAGTTAACTATAATTGTGGGAAGCACAAAGCATAGCTTCTAAAACTTAGCCAATTTATAGAGACCTCTGAACACCTGGACACTTGCTCTACTTCAAAACATTGGAGCATCTGTTCTTCTGCCTTCTGGCCCAGGATCATCTGACAGACCTTAGTGCTGCAGAATTATTAAGGGCTGATTACTCTGTCTAGGCAGATATAATCAGTCGACTATTCTGCAAGTGTGTCCTTTTCTGGACAGTAATTTGTCTGTAGAAGGAAAGTGGCAATTCTTGCCTAGTGGCTGTCTCATCACAACTGGAGTAACTCCAAGGATGCTCAATTTCTTCTTAGAATTCAATATAGGAAGCTGTCAGGAGCAGACAGGTCTCTAATGAAAATGAACATTAATACTGAAATGTTTGTCATGTCAATTCTAAGGATTTCTGATGTTTTGAAAACCAACTATTTATGTAAGGTAATCTGGACTATTGCCTGTTAACTCCACTCAGCTATTTCTAAATAAAACATAGAGAACACCCTTATAATAAACTCCAAGTCATGAATTTGCTATAGTCCCTTAACTCACAGGCTGACCATCTCAAATCAGTTTAAAAAAGTTAAAGAAGGACTGGGTCTAAGCTTTGTTTTCCTAAATGTGTTATACTGGTACAATGCTTATGAGAGTAACAATATTCATCTCACTCTTATATCACTAAGAAGCTCATGCCAATTAAAACCTTAAACTTTGTAATCAAAGTAAATTGGTGCCATTTAAGAATTTATATCTTCATCTTGATATTAATTATACAGATTTCTACTAATAGGTTATGGCTATGCAATTAACCCCTAGCTAATCCTCTCTATTCCCACAAAACCACTACTTTTCCCTAGAAAGACAGTCCAACATTTACCACCTTAGTCCCCAAGCCCAGGGAATAGGGGTGCTGACTCTTCATTAGCTTCTTCAAGCTGATCATGGGCGTTGAGATATTAGAAGAGGAGTGGGGGGAAGAGCAAATTGACAATCCTCTGATGCTGTGTCTTCACTGCCTACAGATGGAATTCCCGGACCTCAGAGGTTTGAGCAGGTCTGCCCAGCTTGCTTGTTGAGTAGATACACCAAGGCAGATCATTCTGCAATATACAGTTCTCAAAACAAATTTTAGTATCAAGATAGCTTTTTTTTTTAAAAAGAGGGCTGACATTTTATTAAGGATGTTGGTTCTAACCGCTTTTCTTTTTCCCCCCTCTTTAATTGGATATTATATTTACATTTCAAATTTTATCCCTTTACCACATTCCCCCCACCTCCCAGGAACCCCTTATCCCATCCCCCCTCCTCCTGCTTCTATGAGGGTGTTTACCCACCTACCCCCAATCCCCCTCCCCACCCTCAGATTACTTCCCCCCCACTCAGTGCTCAGCCTTCAAGGTACCATTGACCTCATCTCCCACCTATGCCCAACAAGGCCATCCTCCCCTACATGTACAGCTGGAGTCATGTGGCTCTCCATATGTGCTCCTAGGCTGGTGGTTTAGACCCTGGGGAGATCTGGCTGGTTGGTATTGTTGCTCTCCTCATCACCCCACTATTATTGTGTAGGGTGCAATGTATGCTTTAAGTTTTAGTAAAGTTTCTTTTATGTATGTGGGTGCCCTTACATTTGGGGCATAGATGTTGAGAATTGCGAGTTCCTCTTGGTACATTTTTCCTTTGATGAATATGAAGTGTCCTTCTTTATCTTTTTTGATTACTTCTGGTAGAAAACTGATTTTATTTGATATTAGAATTGCTACTCCAGCTTGTTTCTTGGGACCATTTGCTTTGAAGATTGTTTTCCAACCTTTTACTCTGAGGTAGTGTCTTTTCCACAGAGGTGCGTTTCCTGAATGCAGCAAAATGTTGGGTCCTGTTTACGTATCCAGTCTGATAGTCTATGTCTTTTTATTGGAGAATTGAGTCCATTGATATTAAGAGATATTAAGGAAAAATGAGTGTTGTTTCCTGTTATTTTTGTTATTGGCAGTGGAGATATGTTTGTGTAGCTACCTTCTTTTACGGTTTTTGGAAGATTACTTTCCTGCTTTTTCTAGATTGTAGTTTCCCTCCTTGTGATGGAGTTTTCCACCAATTATCCTTTGAAGTGCTGGGTTTGTGTTGAGATACTGTGTAAATTTGGATTTGTCATGGAATATTTTGGTTTCTCCATCAATAATGATTGACAGTTTTGCTGGGTATAGTAGTCTGGGCTGGCATTTATGTTCTTTTAGGGTCTGTATGATATCAGTCCAGAATATTCTGGCTTTTATGGTCTCTGGTGAGAAGTCTGGTGTAATTCGTATAGGTCTGCTTTTATATGTTACTTTGCCTTTTTCCCTTACTGCTTTTAGTATTTTTTCTTTGTTTTGTACATTTGATGTTTTGACTATTATGTGGCGGGAAGTATTTCTTTTCTGGTCTAAACTATTTGGAGTTCTGTAGGCTTCTTGTATATTTATGGACATCTCTTTCTTTAGGTTACGGAAGTTTTCCTCTATAATTTTGTTGAGAATATTTACTGGTCCTTTAAGTTGGGAGTCTTCCCCCTCATCTATTCCTATTATCCTTAGGTTTGGCCTTCTCATTGTGTCTTGGATTTCTTGTATATTTTGGGTTAGTAGCTTTTTGTATTTTGCATTTTCTTTGACAGTTGTGTCAATGTTTTCCATGGTATCTTCTGCACATGAGATTCTCTCTTCCATCTCTTGTATTCTGTTGGTGATACTTGTGTCTATAACTCCTGATCGTTTTTTTAAGTTTTCTATCTCCAGGGTATTCTCCCTTTGTGATTTCTTTATTGTTTCTACTTCCATTTTTAGATCCTGCATGGTTTTAATTCCTTCTCCTGTTTGGTTGCATTTTCTTGCAATTCCTTAAGGGATTTTTGTGTTTCCTCTTTAAGGGTTTCTATCTGTTCTTTGAGAGTGTTATTTATGTCTTTCTTAAAGTCCTCTATCATCATCATGAGAAGTGATTTTAATTCTGAATCCTGCTTTTCTGGTGTGATGGGGTGTTCAGGGCTTGCTATGATGGGGGAACTGGGTTCTGATGATGTCATGTAACTTTGGTTTCTGTTGCTTACGTTCTTGCACCTGCCTTTTGCCATCTGGTTAAATCTAGTGCTACCTGTACTTCTGTCTCTGATTGAAGCCTGCCTTTCCAGTTGTCTCGCTTGTGTTTGGTCTTCTAGTGGTCCAGACGTCTCTGTGATTTTTTTCCAGGTGCACCGATTACGGTGTTATCTCTAGGATGCCTCAGGATATGATGCCTCCAAGGTGGCAGTCCAGCTAGGTGTCTGCTGTTCTGGGTGCAGTGTCTCCTCTTGGATATCTCAGGATATGTTGTCTGACGCTCTGAGTTCAGTTGTTCCTCTGTGGCTCTGGGTTGAGTGGACCTTCCAGTATGTCTCAGGCGGAATCTGGGGTCCACACAACAGCAGACCTGGCAGAGGTCTGGTCCAGGCCTCAGACCCGGGAGATGGGCAGAAGGGGGTTGCTAGCCGGCAGGGGCGGGGGAGGGGTATCTGCTGGAATCTGAGCACTCAGGGCACCCAGCTATGGGCTCAGGGCAGTATGTGGGTTTTCCTACCTAAAGCTGGCTGTGGGATCCTTGGAGCCCCCAGAATGTCTCCGGTGGGATCCGGGGTGCACTCACCAGCAGGCCTCAGACCGGAAGAGGGGCAAGCAGTGGAAGGGGAGTGCTAGTGCTGGCTGTGGGATCTGTGGAGCCCCCAGAATGTCGCTGGTGGGATCCGGGGTGCACTCACCAGCAGGCCAGGCAGAGCATATTTTTAAAAAACATCATCATATCCCTACGCCTCACCACCACTGAAGGCATAAAGCAAACAAAGCATTAAATTTTATCTGTAAAAGTTTTGCAATTAATGTGTATAATATTTTAAGAGGGGGAATATGAAAAGATCAACAGAAATGGAGGAATAGAATTTATATTTGTAAATGTTATCTAATTGCCCAAATACAAGTTTGCCTAGTAATCCAAGTATTCTGGAGGTACATCTATCATGATGAGTTAGTTCTCTGAACAGTAGAACCCAGTAACCCTTTGTACTCTCAGTGGTGTGTGTGTGTGTGTGTGTGTGTGTGTGTGTAAGAATTACATGGAAACTCAGAAATCTTTAGTCTGTTTGCAATTTCTTTCATAAATACCAAGCTGATGATGACTTTATTTCAAAAGAGTTGTCATGACCCCTAATTTAATTTCTTGAGAAACTATTTAGATGGAGACAACTCTTCCAGGATGAGAAAACATTAAATATGAATCCCATTTCTATTTTATTATTGAGCTTGAGCTACCAACAGTGTCTGGAGATGTCCTGTAGGAGATGGAAAACTCTCCTATAAGACAAAGCTTTGGGGTTTCAGCTAAGCCTTTTAATGTGCTGACATAGTTGAAGAACCAACCCTAAGAACCAAGATTCTAACCCAGTGATTGTCAAAGTTCTGTCTAAAGATACATTTTGTGAGATTCCTGAGGACATTTTTAATGGGCTTGTGAGATTAAAAACTATTTTATGACAATACTAAGATGATATTTGTGTTTTTCATTCCCATTATTGCACCAGTATACGGAGGCCACAGATGATGGCATGCCATAATATAATGGCATGTATCTGATAAGTCATTGACTGGTGTTTTGTCTTTATAGCTTTTAAACTTGTTTTTTGCTCTTTTGTATCTAATACAGTCAGTATTAGTATATTTTACCTATACTCTTTAGGGTCTTTGGTAACTTTTAAGTATGGTAAAGTGCTCTCACATTGCAAAATGTAAAGGAGTATCAGCAGTGTAAAGGAAAACTACAAAATGAGAGAAAATGTTAACTCTACATTCTTTTAAATATATAGGGCACTCCAAAAATTCTGTAGCCAAAATACAAGCAACTGATTAAAAGCTGTCAAGAACTCTAGAATGGCATTTGTGGTGGTTTGTATAGGTTTGGCTTCCACAGGTTCATGTGTTTGAATGCTTGGCTATAGGTACTATTGCTATTAGGAGATGTGGCCTTGTTAGAGGAAGTTTGTCACTGTGGACTCAGGGCTTTGAGGTCTAAAATGCTCAACCTACAGCCAGTGTGAAACATCCAGTCTTTGGTGCCTGTGGATCAAGATATAGAACTCCCAGCTCCTTCTAGACCATGTCTGCTTGGATGCTGCCATGCTTCTTGCCATGATGATAATGAACTGAACCTCTGAAACTGTAAGCCAGCTCCAATTAAATATTTTTCTTTATAAGAGTTGTCTTGATCATGTTGTCTCCTCACAGCAATGAAACTCTAAGACAACAGTTCTCAAAGGAACACATAAAATTGTCAAGAGGTATCTGAAAAGTGTTGGGCCCCATTTTGGCCCTGGTTCGGGCCTCGAGGACAAACCTGAGCCTGGCTCAAGTTTTCTTTTGGAAAAGCCTAAGCCTGGCTTGAGTTTTGAGACTTGTCTCAATCACTTCTGTATTGGGGTAACAGGGCAAGACCTGTTTGGCCCTGCCTTTGCCCACCATTGCTGATGTAAAGCTTTGCCATTGGCCCTGTCAGTCACCCCATACCCTCTGTCACCCTTCCCTGCCTCCTACATCATCTCACCCCACCAAAAATCCCCCCTCCCTATGCTCCAAGTTTATATAAGCAAGAGGCTGATGCAATAAAGTTGAGTTCCTGCTTAGACAAGACTCCCAGCCCTGTGTGTTTGTTTTGGGCCGACAACACTCACCATCCCCACTCAGTCCCAGAGAAGAGGCCTGGCAGGACCAACACCTCTCTCCTCTCACCTAGACCTGCTGGCAAGGAGCGGACAAAAAGTTTCAAAATAGCACTAGTCCTCTGGAAGAAGCCAAATCAGACTACAGTGAGATATCATTTTGATCCAGCTACAATTGCAATAGTGAACACCAAAAAGTATAAAAGTTAGTGAGGATGTACACTGAAAAGAAGGCTTATTTCACTGTTGATGGGCATGTAAATTAGTATATTTATTATGGGAAGCAGAACACAGCTTTCAAGAATGTTAAAAAAAAATTAAAACTACTGAATTATCCATATGCCCTCTCTGGGTATATTACATACCAAAGGAAAATTAAACCTATATATCACAGATTATCTGCATGACCATGTTTGTTGATATATTATCATTAGCAGCTAAAATATGGACTCAATCTTGAATTGTGGCACAATGGAATACTATTCAGTCATCAAAAAAATCCCATCAACCACTGAAACTGGAAGGTGCTAGAAGATGTAGGATATATTCAAAATACAAGAAAGCATATATTCTTAGTTAACCCAATTATAAAAGCTGAAAACGTTTTACAAATGTAGCTTTATAAGTATTTTGTCATTTCTAGAATGTATTGCATTCTGATTTAGCTGAAGACAAATTATATAATACTATTGGTTCCCTTTTAATATGGAGATTATATTTCTTAAACACAGTAATTATAATTATATCAAAAAGATTAGATTAGGAAATGATTAGTCTCATAACTTTGGAAGAAATCCACCCTACTAGATGACTGATATTAGACAACTCAGAAGCCTTTCTTTAACAGGCTTCTCCTAGAAAAGTAAGGAAAAGCTTCCATTTTATAGAATGGGAAATAGATAATATGAAGCAAATTTTAACACAATATTGTTCTGTTGATATAAAATTCTGGTAGTAAGGTGCCAAGTGCTTTCAATTTTAAGCATGAAGACCCAGGAGACGAGCAGTATTCAATACATCATCTCTAGTTAAATAGCAGCCACAGAGTTGACGGTAGCCAGTAAATGATTCCCTGCCATGAAGGACTCGCCAGTTGTCTATAAATAGTACCTGTGAATATATGAAAAAAGAGAGTAAACAAGGGCAAATCTTAGGGAATCTAAATCAGAAGAGATCACTGAAAGATAAAACTTTAAATTGTTCTATGGGTTACATCTGATAAAATATTTTTCTTTTGAAGATAATTAGATTAAAGGGAAAAATAAGACTTATCTAACCTTGTAGCAGGCTAAATAGCAATTAAAAATAGTTTTTATAAGCTCTGTATACCCAAGGAACTTATATTCTTTAAGCAATTATCTTTTTTCAAAGTAAATCAGGAAATGGGTTTCTTTATCTGTAATCCTCAGTTTATACTTTCTTAAATAGCTGTTGCTATTCTGTAGTTACAGGAAATATCAAGATTTAAAAATGGAATCATTAAGCTGAAAGGATCTTACTGAAATTCCTTCATCATTAAAATAAATATGTCTAATGTCTGGAGATAAAGTGGTGCCTGCTCCCAATCATCAGTGAATGACTGGGAGGACCAGGAATAATAAGAAAAATCTTTTCCCTTTGTAACATGTTGACACATATTAAACAAGTTTTAATTTTCAACAATTTTGTATGGCAAGCTTACTTGATGTATCTTTATAGAGTTTGGGGCCTACCTTTCCAGGCTTCAATTTGACCCAAAGCTCATTCTCAGGCTTTCTCAATTCAGTTGTTAGGGTTCGGTGTGCTGTATACCAACGATGGACAACATCATAAGGCACAGTGTTGATGACAGCCCTGTCATAGTTGTTGTACCTTATAAACCATGAGAAATAAAGATTTTAGACACACGATAAAGTCATTGACTGCTTATTGAACTGTTTTAGATAATGCTTTCTCAGTGTTTACTGTTTGTTCAAAACTTGAAATGACAATGAATCAAATTATTCTTGGGAATACAGCACCAGAGAAAAGAAATTCCACTATCTGCTGGTCACATTTTGGTTTTCTTTGGAGTCTTTTAGGGACAGGGAGTCAACGTTAAGTTCCATCTGATTTCTCCCATCTCAGGATATGGTTGGTTTTTCTTTTTTCTTGTTTGTCTGTTTTGGTTAGGATATGGTGTTTTATCTGAAGTGTGTTTCCTGGAATAAATATTGATCAAAGTGCAATGAAAACATCAGGGGATGATTTGAACATTTTACATTAAACTAAGGAGGACAGTACAAGTTGTATAAACAAAGCTATCCTTAAAATATATAGAATGAGATAATTCCACAAATATTTTCCTTTGTGAGAAAAATACTAGATATAACCTAGTAAAGTTTTACTCAGAGGTCTTCATTCAGTCTGTTATTCATTCAATACTAGTACTTACATGAGCACCTCCTATTGTCAAGGAATTTATTAGGAAATAATTATGTGATGTAACATGGTCTGAGCTTTTTTTGAAGTTTATATACTATTGAGGATGCAAAGATATAAATGCAACTAATACATAAATAAGATAGTTTCAGCGAGTTACAGATGCAGTGTGAAAATACAGTGACATGTGTTTATGGGTAACTAAACACTGTTTTTGAATGCTGAAGGAATTTTTTGAGAAGTGACACTGGAGCTGGTGCCTGTATGAATAGAAATCAAGTATATGACAAACTGAAGGAAGTGCAATCTAGCCAGAGAGAATAGCAAATATAAAGTATTGGGATAGAAAGCACTTTATTATGTTTACAGACCATGAAGCAGGCCATGTGGCTTGTGTTGAGTAATCAAGGAGAATTATGATTCAAGAAATGAAATAGAGGAAGTAACCAGGAGCGAGAATGTGTGTGTGTGTGTGTGTGTGTGTGTGTGTGTGTGTGTGTATAGTCATGGAGGGCATGATAAAGCAGCCTTGGACTTGGTCTGCTTACTATGAGAACCACTGAAAATTATTTACTAAGATAATGTTTTTCTGTCCAGGTGTGGTATGCATACCTCTAATCATACCACTAAAGAGACAGAAGCAGGTGGAACTCTTTCAGTTTGAGGCCAGCCAAGGCTACATAGTTGTAGCCCGTCTAAAAGAAAACATAATGAATTTCTATTTTGGAGAAGGGAAATTAACATTTTGCTGAAGTATAACATAAGTAGGAAAGTACATATATAAATCTTGATGAATTTTCATGTTGGGGTGACATTCATGTTACTACTAATGAGATATACCAGTTATTGCTAGAACACTGTAACATTTTCTCAAGCTCCTTTCCAGTCACATTGCTTCTCCTACCCAAGGTTAATTATCATTCTGATTTCTGTCACTAAAAAATGTTCATAAAAAGTTTTATATAAATGGAATCATATGGTATCTCCTTTTTGTTGGCATTTTTCATCTAATATTGCAGTTATAAAATTCATCATTTAGTAGTATTTACTCATTAATGGTGCTGTATGGAACTTAATTGTATGATCATTCCCTAATTTATTCATTGTACTGTTACTGAACATTTGAGTAGTTTTCATTTTGGAACTATTTTATAAGTAGTGCTTCCATGAACATTCTATTATATATCTTGGTAAATGTATGTATTCATTTTGCTTGGTATAAACTTAAGGATAGAATTTCTGGATTGTAAGGTATGTATATTGTCAGATTTTAGTAGATGTTGCCAATGGTCTTGCTTTCAAAGAGAAACAATTTTTCTCTTCAAGATATCAGATAACATTTGTTGAGTTTGGTATATAACATAGTCAGAGCCAGTATTCTTTTTTCTCATATGTGAAACAAACACCAGCTTAGTAGGCCTCGCAGGACTACTATCAGAGAAACAAATGAAAGAGCATAATGAATTGTACTTTCTCTCAAGATTTTAGGAGCAATGTTCATATAAGGAAGACAGTGAGGAAGCAGTCTTCAATGTCATTTCTAGAGACTTCTGGTTCTATATATTTAGTAGCTAAATAAATACTATTTCATTGGCTTATTTTACAATCTTAGAAGGAAAACCATTATTAGCCTCCTTTTACACATAAGACAATTTAAACTTGGAAAGAGTAAATTTGTCACAGATTACTATTTTAGGTAATTGGATTTCTCTAATATTTTACTTATTGATAGCATCATGGGGAAAGAATTATTAAATTCCTGTAAACACTTGCTCATAAGGCCATCCTTAAAAAAGTATCTGACAGTAGCTAAAATTAATACAATCAACAGCACCAAGTACTGGCAAGAACTTGAAGCAGATGCAACTTTCATCCATTCTTTATGAAGGTGTAAAAATGGTATAACTCATTTGGTGAAATATGTTATTTACTGAAACTAAACATTCCTGAACTCTGTAACATACCAGTTCTATTCTGTGATAATTAACATTAATTATCAACTTGACAGAATCTACAATCACCTAAGAGACAAAAACCTCTGGCCAAGTCTCTGAGGGCATTTCCTGAGAGGCATAACTGAATAACGAGGCTCTTCTCTAAATTTGGGTGCCACCATTCCATGGGCCAGAGTCCTGGATTAAATACCAAGGAGAAAGTGAGCTGAGTACCAGCATTCATATCTCTCTGATCCCTGATTGTCTGTTGTAACCTGCTACCAAGTATATAACTCTTCAACTATGAGCCAGAGTAAAATCCTTCCTTCTCTGACTTGCTTTTGTTAGGAATTTTGTCATAGCAGTGAGAAAAGTAATTAATACACATCCCTAGGTATTTGATAGAAATGAGAATATATATTCACAAAAGTACTTTTATTGGAATTTTATGGCAATTTCAATCATAATGAAACCAAACTAGAAACAACTTGCAGTTTTTTTCAAAAGAAAGAAAGAAAGAAAGGAAGAAAGGAAGGAAGAAAGAAAGAAAGAAACAAAGAAAGAAAGAAAGAAAGAAAGAAAGAAAGAGTAGTTTCCTTTGGGGATACATATGCAGGGTTTGCTTGGAAAATAGAAAAGTACTTACTCTATTGAGGATAATGATATTTATATGTTGATATAGAGTCATGCCACAAATATATTTATTTCTCATACCTCTATAAGTGTCTTAGTTTGAATTTTATTGCTGCAAAGAGACAGCATGACAAAGGCAATTCTTATAAAGGACAACAATTAATTGGGATTGGCTTACAGTTTCAGAGATTTAGGATGCATGGCAGCAATGCAGGCAGGCATGACAGTGGAGAGCAAGGTGAGAATTCTACATCTTGATCCAAAGACAGCCAGGAGAAGACTGAATTCCAGGTAGCTAGGAGAAGGGTCTCAAAACCCATTTCCTCCAACAAGGCCACACCTCCTAATAGTGCCACACCCTGGTCCAAACATCCTCAAGCCATAATAACTTTATCATTTAAAAACATCACTATATGTACTTTCCACTTGAAAACAAAAAATATATAAAACCATATTGAACTCAATTTTATATAGAAATTCAAGTATTTAAGTGAGAAATATGTGTGTATCTACAATATACTTTAAAACATTTCAAAAAATATGATTAACTGATAGGTGGATAGATGGTGCCTTAGTTAGGGTTTCTATTGCTGTGGTGAAACATGACCAAGACAACTTGTAAAAGAAAGGGTTCATTTAGCTCTAGCTTCCATATCACAGCTCATCATCAAAGAAAGTTAAGACAGAAACTCAAACATGGCAATAACCTAGGGGCAGGAGCTGAAGCAGAGGCCATGGAAGAGTGCCAGTTACTGGCTTGCTCCTCATGGCTTGCTTAGCCTGCTTTCAGGGATGGAACTACCTACAATTGGCTAGACCCTTCCCCATCAATCACAAATTAAGAAAATGCCCTCAGGCTTGGCCACAGGCCAATCTTATGGAAGCATTTTCTTAATTAATGTCCTTCCTCTCTGATGTCTTCTAGCTTGTATCAAATTGACATAAAAACTAACCATGAAAGATGGACAGAAAAACGGAGGGTTCCATGATAAAACAAGAATTTAGCAATATTTTAATGGTGTGATGTAGGTTGCAGAGTGAGGTTTTCCCACATTAAACGATTGTTGGGAGCTGACTTAAGCAGAAAGCGGCTAGATCAACTTTGCAGCCATCTGGAACCATATACCCTGATGAAAGACTTGGTTTTCAAAAGCCTATAACAGCTGAAGCACACTGTGATAAGTATATTGTTTATCCCACATAGCTTGTTTTGCTGTTTAGTGACCTCAGTGTATGGTGCACGTGGTAAAATGTTTTCACCTGTGTTCTCCTACTTGTGTATATAAATACCTCAGAATTCCCTTCAATAAGGGAGACTTGAGGGAGACTTGAGAAAATAGAAGAGACTGAATCACACCCTGTCTTGTCTCCATTCTTCGCGTCTCTTGCCCCAAGAGCCACACTCTCTCTTGACCAGAGCACTTAGCCCCAAAAGTGTTGAGGCAAAGTGTTGAGGCAGAATGTGGGCCTCAACAAATGATTTTTTATTTTTCCATTTGTTAAGGTGTTCATGGTAAAATGTTGGACATACTTCTTATTTTTATGTGGTGGGTATATAAGAGATGACTGAAGGAGTGTTTCTTTGAGGAACTTATTCAAGAAAAGTGAATCACTATTGACATAATTCCTTCTACCTTTGAGGGTAAAGAACAGAGATAGTAACTTATTTTTAACAATAGGTATGCTAAGTATTATTATTGAAACTCAGAAACTTGTGATAAATAGGTTAAGTGACTTGGTCAAGACCATAAATCATTGATTAATAGTCAGGATTTGGCTTTTTCTGTAGTACTTTCAAGTTAACTTTTTGCAGCTTTCTTACTTTCACCTAATACTTAATATCATTTGATATACCATATATTTGATTTTTAAAAATAAAATAGCCCTTCTTATTAGAATGAAGATTCTATGACAGTCATAATGTTTTCACAATTATGTCTCTGGAATAAAAACAGTGCCTATGTCTTTGTAGGTACTCAACAAGTTTTTGTGGAAGAAAAATGCTCTGTAGAAGTTAGCTTAAGTGGAAGTAAAATAATAAAAATATTGGCTGCAACATGGAAAACAACTTAAACCTAAAGCAATGCAGTTTTTCTCAGGCTGAATCTGTATAGAAAACATGAGTTGTGTGAGTTGAAGCTACAACAGTAAGAAGGGGTCAGGGTATGTGGAATTGTATATGTTATAAGAATAACTTGGGTTTTTAGGAAGATATTAAGTGGATATAGAATTTTTTAAAAAAGTTGTTGGTGTTTTGTTTGCTTGTTTTTCAAGATAGGGTTTCTCTGTGTAATATCCCTGATTGTCCTAGAACTCACTCTGTAGACCAGGCTGGCCTCAGAACTCTGAGATCCCTCTGCCTCTGCAGCCTGAATGCTGGGATTAAAGGCATGTCTGGTAATGCTCAATCAGAAGTGTAACCCAATACCCAACCTAGATATATCAACTATCTTTGACTGGTGGAGACACATCAACATCTGCCTCCCTGTTTCCCCCCTTTTTCTCTCTCTCATCACCTAGCTTCTCCTCTCCTTCTTCTCCTCCTCTCCTTACTCCTTTTCTTCCTCTCAGTACTCCTCCCACCTTAGCTCCTTCTACATATCACCCTTCCTGTTAAAATAAAACTTTTCTCTCAAAATACAATTAGAGCATAATTATGCCAATTTGTACCAGTGAGGTACAAGATAGTCCTAATACCTAGTCCATCATTTTGTTGACTAACCAGAACTTCTGTCATCTCTCCTAACTAAAACACTTAGTTCTGAACCTGGCTTTTTTTCTTGGCTTTAGAATGAATGTCAGCTGAAAACCATCCACTCAAATCTTTTCTCTCAAAGTAAACAGCCGGGATTGGCTATGATTAATATTTTTTAAAAATTGTATAAAAGCAAAAAGGAAAAGGGGGCATGGGATAGGGGTTTTCTAGGGAGGGGAAATGTGGAAAGGGGATGGCATCTGAAATGTAAATAAAATATCCAATAAAAAACATAAAAAAAATAAAGGCATGTCTGACCTGATTTTGATCCAATGCTGAGAAAACCAACCCCTGAAAAGTGTTCCTGTGACCTTCACACATGTGCAGTGGATATATATATATATATATATATTTCCTCATACATAAACACACACACACACACAATACAAATTTAAAAGATTTCTCTAGCTACAACATACAAAATGGATAAAAGGTGGGAAAAGGGTGAAATCAATGATAATGGTCTCACACAGAAGGTGGCATTGCTGAGAGGAAGCACTGGCTACTTTGAGGAAAATTAGTAGGTAAACCTGGTTAGATTGGTTGTAGAATGTGAGGGATATGAACAAATTGAAGGTAGCTCTCCATCTTTTGCTTGGGCAATTCAGTGGATATATCATTCCACTGAATAAAAGATTAGCAAATATATAGTGAGGTGAGCTTAAAGTGAGCAGAGCCTATGAGCTAGATTTTGAATATGATACACTGTATATTCTATAAGACAGCCAAACGATGATTCCAGGAGATAGCTGAGTACAGTAGTCAAGAGCTTAATATATAATAAATATATCACATGGGAGAATAGTTGTTTTGTACTCACCTGATCAAATATAGCTCTTTATTCCATGGATAGATATTTAAGATGGGCCCAACCCCAATCATGTGATTGTGACATTGTCCAACATTTTCAATATATTCATGCTTCAATGGTACTTTGCTGAGGAGTTCAAATTCCTCAGGTGCCTTTTGAAGTAATTGTTGTGCTGCATAGAATCCATCCACTAACAGTGTTCTGCCACCTGTTCCTTCATGCTTAAGACAATGAAATACTTGAATGCTAAAGAAAGCAAAGAAAATTCTTCTGTTCAGTGGATAAAAGAGAATACATTGAAATGCTAGTATATTATGTCAGAAATGATTACTAAATCTACTTTGGTAATTTTAATGAAGAAAGAAATACCATTTCTTAATTGTTTTTCCTTCATAGAAAGTTGTACATTTTTAGTCTTAAGTATGTCACTACACATTTATTTCAAAGATATATAATATGTATTAAGGGATATATATGCCAGGGAAGACATGGGAATATAGACATAAACAAGATGTAGTCTCTGTTTTGAAAATGCTCATAATGTAGTAAGAAGAGATGAAACTAGTACCAATAACATTTGAATGAAAAATAAAGTTGTACACAAGTTGTGGTAAGGTCCATAAAAAAGAAAATTAAAGAAATATTTGAATGAGAAAGGGAACAGCTTTGCTTAGTCTTAAATAATGAACAAGAATTGAAATGGAATGAGTTTGAAGCATGGAGAAAGGACCCTAGAGACAAACCATAACCAAGTATAGTGATATAAATCAACAGGGCATATTCAAGGAAAAGAAGTTTCTGTTGTCATAGCAGAGAAAATCATAGAATGCTCTTAATTTGTTAAAAATTTATGGTTATATTAACAATTTTAAAGTATGGCTGGCAAGATGGCTCATAAGGTAAAGGCACTTGCTGATGACCTGTATTTGAACCCTAGGAACCATGTACTGGAAGGAGAAAAGTGACTCCCACAGGTTATGTTTTTTACCTAACCCTTGTGTGCATTGGCACACAGACCCAGACACCCCCTTTCCTACACACACACACTACACAAATAAATAAAACTAAAACATTTTTTTATTGTTTTGATATGTAGATCAATTGATAAAATACATGCCTACCATGCACAAAGCCCAGGGTTCAATCCCCACCACTAGCACAATCAATGTGTGATGAGATATGCCTATAATCCTAGAACCTGAGAAGGCATCCTTGTTGGCTCCCTAGTGAGTTTGAGGCCAATCTTGGCTACATGGGACACTGTCTAAACAAAACAGAAAAAAAATCTCATGAACAAAAAATCTCCACCTTTCCTTAATAAACTCTAATTTTGCTTCATAAAAAAAAGTTGACTATGCCAACAGTTCTAAAGTCCGGTGGGAACAAAGATAATAAAATAACTAGGAAAACCATGTACAGGATGAAGTACAGGCAAGAATTAATACCAATTTTAAGTTTCTAACTTGGACAACTTTAAAGATAAAAGTGCCTTCTGTGGTTTGGTAAAGTACAAGTGATAGAGATCAAATCCAGGGCCTCACATGTTTGGCAAGTATTCCCCAGTCCTATGGGACATCTTAGTAACTTCTGTTATACCACTCCTCCAATCATCTGTTTAGTGTTGTGTGCTGATCTCAGTCTACTTTCCCCATGACTTCTATCTTTTCTGGACCATTATCACCCTGAGAATCCCCAGAATGCTTTCTTTTATCACATCTTTGCATTACTAAAATTTGTCCTATATCTGTTCATGTTTTCATTTATTTACAAAGTTTCTCCAGGGTTTAGAATAGCTATGAATAGTCATGGAAGATAATATCTAAAAGACTTTCAGGATTACTGTGGTGGTTTGAATGAAAATGGCTGCTATAGACTCATAGGGAGTGGGAATATTGGGAGGTGTGGCCTTGTTAGAATAGGAATAGCCTTGTTAGAAAAAGTAAGTAATTGGAGGTGGGCTTTGAGGTTTCAAATGTTCAAGCCAGGCCCAGTGTCTCTCTTTTCCTGTAGCCTACAAGTTCAAATGTAGAACTTTAAGCTCCTTCTCCAGTACTGTGTCTGCCTGTATGCCATTATGCTTCCAATCAAGACAAGAATTATCTATCTGAGCCTGTTGAGTCATGGAAGGCAGCAAGCATCAAGACATGGAGGAGCAAAAGAAAACAGAATCACTTCAAGATGCTAGATGCAAGTAGTGACAGATGAATCCCTATAGACCTGCCTCTGGGGAACTGACTGAGGGCCTTCAAGAATGGAAACTCATACAGATATGATTACTTGAGGAAAATGCATCAACCAGACAAGGAGACCTGAAGCTACCCCATTGCAATCACTGCATAGCCACCCTTGTTCCTGGTTTCCTTAGTGACCTGAAACTTTTTTCTAAGTGACAAGCCTGTTTTTTAATGCTGTGAAACTGTACCCAAGCCACTTCAATATCATAGACACAGAGAGTAAAAAAGGTGAGGTGGTCAAGAATATGAGTGATCCACATCTCTTCTGCAGAAAGTAGGAAGTAACAGTAAATTCATTAGAGGTCAACTAAACAAGCAATTCAGAAGCAGTAGTCAGCTCATATCTTCATGATGGTGAGTACATAGCAGCACACTGAGGTTGACTTTCAGAGGTTAAAATCACACAAGTCAGAAGTACAGAGGAAAGGCTAGGAACGATCTATTATAAATAAGATGTGGTTCACATATAGTAGCTCAATGTATTGATTTTTCAATCCAGTTTTCTATTTATCTAATGGTTTGGTATAGTTTTCTTTATTTCACATACATGGAAATTGAAATGTAGAAAGGTTTGGGGAATTTTTCAGTGAAATATTACTGGAAAATATTACAGCTAAGATAAAAAAAACCCACAGCTCTGAGGACAAAGCTGTGGTTTCTTGCCCTGTTCTATCTTCTGATGTCTGTTGTCAATGATGCAGCCACACAGACTCAGCTGATCCAGCCATTGTACCAAGAAGCCTTCTAGTAACAATGATAGTCTCCAATAAAATAATACCCATCACTTTTGAAAAAGATGATAGTGCTGTTTATTAATATAGAATGCAGTCAGACATGTGATAAGATAATAATGAAAGTTTAAATAAGTTGTTCAGTTTACTGGTATATTGAAATAATTGAAACATGTATGTCTGAATATGTTAACAGAAAAAGTTCTGAAAGACAAAAAGTTCTGAAAGACAACTACCGATAGTCTGAAAAATTAAAGTAGAATTTTGAAATTCATGAGGAGAAATAAAGTTAATAGTGTTTATATCCTGCTATTTATCTCTCTAGTGTCCCCTACCCCATGTCTGTCTTCCTTTTTACTTTCCTGTTTTCTGTGGCTATACAGTCATATCTGAAGATTAGCAGCTAAGAACCACAGATAAGAGAAAACATGTGAGGTCTAGGCTACCTCACTCAATGTAATATTTTCTATTACCATCCATTTGCCTGTGGGACCATGAAAGGATAACTTGGTTCCTTGTAGAGTACTGGCTAGAGATGGCTGGAGACCCTGCAAGGGATGGCATACATTTCGCCATACTCCCAGACTCCAGGCTCTTGACATGTGACCAAAAACCTCCATTGATCAGTGCCTTTGAGTCATGTAGGGCAATGTCCCCATAGCCCCTCTCAAAGAGAGGTTTGTGTCACCTAGCACAGGTAGAGGGCGTGACCTTGGGCCTCAGGGCCTCAAGAGATCTCCATATTAATGAGATACCTAAAGGTCAGAGGGTGTAGCCAATTGAGTATTCCTTCCTAAACTTTCCTCCTCCCTCCTCCCCCCCTCCCTATTTAACTCAGGTCTGCCCTAAGGTCCAATGGGGTACAGCTCATCCACTTTCCGCCATGACAATGAACCTTTTAAAAGTGTCTTTGGGGTCCTGCTGTGGGGAACCATGGAGAAGGCCTTTGACTACCAAGTTGCTGCTTAATCTCCTGCCAAAATACTTCTCTACATTCCCACCATGAAGGCCCACCAACTCAAACAAGCTAGCCGACCCAGCCAAGCTGCCTCAGCCCGGAGACCCCCACTCAGGAGCTCTGCCTCCACGGGACTTCAGACTGAGATCTCCCCATGCCTGGGTGGAGTCAGGTGGCTTTTCACAGCCCAGCATCTGCCCCGCGATGTGTAAAGGGAACTCAGTCAAATTCCCACGCTTCTGCCTCCCTGAGCCATGGCAGACATGCAGGAACCACAATATAGCCCAACAGGACCCACACCCACGCATGAGCTACAGGCCCGCATTTACCTACAATTTAATTAATTCATTTTATTTACAGTTGAATAGTATTCTATTGTGTATATTTACCATATTTTTATTATTCTTTTGTTATAGAATATTTAGGTTGTTTCCATTTTCTAGCTATTGTGAATAGAGTAGCAATGAACATGGATGAGCAAGTATTTGTAGTATGATGTTAAGTCCTTTGGACATATGCCAAAGAGTAGTATAGCTGGGTTATGGTAGAATACTTTTAGCTTTTTCATGATTCTCCACACTGATTCCAGACAGGCTGGATTGGTTTGCAATTTCACCAAGAGTGAATGAGGGTTCCTTTTTCTCCATATCCTCTCTAGTATTTGTTGTAGGTTATTTTGTTGATTTTGATTGTTCTGACTGGAGTAAGAAACCCTCAAAGTTTTTCTAAATTCACATTTCTTTAAATGCTGGTTAGGTTTGTGCCAACTTGACATAACCTAGAATGACTTGAGAAGAAGAAATCTCAATTGAAAAAAATCCTTCATAAAGTTGGTATGTAAATCAACTAACCTGGGCACATAGGGGTCCACAGAGACTGAGCCACCAACAGAGAGCATATATGGGACAAACCTATATAGGCACATATGTAACAGTTGTGTAGCTCTGTCTTCATGTGGGACTCCCAATAACAGGAACAGAGTTGTATTTGACGCTGCTGTCTGACTTTAGATCCCTTTCTGCTAACTGGATTGCCTTGTCTAGCCTCAATAGGGGAAGATGCACCTAGTCCTACTGCAACTTGATATGACAATTTTTTTTTTTTTTTTTTTTTTTTTTTTTTGAGGAGAAAAGGAGAATTGGATGGTGGGAGGTGGGGAAGAGGAGATGAAGTGGAAATTTTTGGTTTCTTTGAAAACTTAGCCATGTCATGTGATTTTTTAGAAGTTGTCTTGTGAGAGGATATGAGAGAAAATGTGATGTTTTGCTGGAGCAGATATTTGAGAGGGCACGTGATGTTTGTAAAGAGTATAAATAGGATCTCATAAAAATGAGAGGTCATTCTTGCATTGCAACACTATGCAACACTTTGCAGGTCTTTGCTGGTCCTCTCTGGCTGTGCAACATTTCACTGATCTTTGCTGGCTATGCAATGCTTTGCCAGTCTTGGTTTTTTGCTGGTCTTTACTTCATAGAGAGAAATGCACCAAAGAACTTTTTGTAGTATTTTGACTGATTTTTAGCTGGTTTTGCTGACTTGTGCTGATTTGGTGGAGCATCATGTCAATATCATAGGGAAAATCATATACTAGAAGTCTCAGGAATCAAAATGCCCAATGCTTTAATTGTGAATTTTGCCATTTTCAAAGAAATTGTAAGGCTAGAAGATTCAGAGCTCAAAATATCGGGTATATTGACTCTGGAGAATATGGTACTCATAAAAGACAACAAGCAGGTTTAGGCTGCAATGAAACACAAAGGCTTCCAGGGTATTATAGTCATTGTGGAAAGAGCAAACATTGGTCTAAGGATTGTATGTCTAAGAAAGACATACAGGGTCTTGTCTCTCTTGTCATTGGGAAATGAACAGAGGGGCCTGTCAGCTCAAGGCCCTGCAACAAACAATATGAGCAATCTTCCTTTGGTCAGTTAGAAGATACCAGGTAAGCAGGAAAATCAAAACTAAATATTTCTGATCTTATACATGCTATAGAAGGAAGTGCAGCTTTGGATCTAGCCACAGATATGCCTTATAGTATCCCCGCAGGTTAAATGTTACAAGTTAACCACTGGTGTTTTTAGTCCTTTACCTTTAGGGACAGTGGGAATAATCTTGAGAAGAAGTGGATTAACTTCTATTAACTTCTTGAGATGCAAATTAATACAGGGGATAGAATTTCTCAGCTGTTGTTGTTTCTTTACATCAAGGGCAAGGCCAGTCCTATAGAAAGAACAGGGGCTTTTGGGAGTATTGGAAAATGCGTGTCGTAGCAAATACTGGTTAATGATCAGAGACTCAAATTAATGGTAGAAATGGTGTTGAAATAGAAGATTTGGTAGATATAGGAGCTGATGTTAATATGCTTTCCCAAAAGTCTTAGAATCCAGATTGGCCACTTCAGAATGTTTATACACAGTTTATAAGAACTTGTAAATTATCACAAATAAGACAAAGTATCTGATGGATTCACTGTGTTAGACCAGAAGGGCAAACAGAGATGCTGAAACCTTATGTGGCTGACATACTCACAAATTTATGAGGAAGGGATCTTTTACAACAATGGGTGTACTCAAATTGATATTCTTGTAATTCCAGGGACAACAAATAAGGAAATTAGGGTTGATATGGTAGATGTTCCTGGGGATGGTATTGATACAAGTGATTGAGAACAATCACAAGCTGTGCCCATTGTCCAAACACAGGATATTACAGAGACTGAGTTTCCAGATTTATAAAAGGGGCCACTGCTGACATACCAACAGCCTTGCCCCTGAAATGGTTATCAAACAGACCTGTGTGCCAAGAGCAGTGGCCCATAACAAAAGAAAAATAGCAGGCACTTGAAGAACTGGTACAAGAACAGCTGGAGGCTCAACATATAGAAGAGTTTACTGGCTCATGGGATTCCCTTATGTTTGTTGTAAAAAGGAAATCAGGCAAATGAAAGATAATAACCAGTTTAAGAGCAGTGAATAGAGTAAATTAAACTAATGGATCCTTTATAGTTTGGACTTCCTTTACCTCCTTTGTTACCAAGATCATGGCCTATAATAATAATTGACTTGAAAAACTGCATTTTTACAATAACCTTGCATGAGCAGGACACGAAAAGTTTTGCTTTCTTAGTACCTACTCTGAACAACAGTGGTCCAATGAAAAAGCACCATGGGAAGGTACTTCTACAGGGAATGTTAAACAGTTCAACTCAGTTCAACTTTATGTCAATATTTTGTACAACAACCATTAAAAATAATTTATAGGCAATTTCATCAAACTACCATTTATCATGACATTTTGTTGGCTGATTCTAATGAAGATGCTATAGAAAAAAAATGTTTAAGGAAACACAAAGAATTCTGCCATGCTGGGGGTTACAGATTGCAACAGAAAAAAAAATATAAAGAGGAGATTCACTTAAGTTACTTGGGTTTTAAAATCAGCCAACAAAATTTAGACCACAAAAAGTACAGATCCATAAAGATCAATTGCAAACTCTTAACAATTTTCAAAAATTAATGGTGACAAATTGGCTGAAGTTTATAACTGGTTTAAGTATTTATGAGTCAAGTAATTTGTTTCAAATATTACAAGGAGATTCAAATTTCAACAGTCTAAAATATCTAACAGCTGAGGCTTAAAAAGAGTTAACACTTGTAAAACAAAGACTATAATATGCATATATGGATTGAATTGATTCAAAACTTGATTGTATTGTGGTCATTTTATGTTCAAGTCATTCTTCTACTGGGGTCATTATGCAAATGGTAGATAATAATATAGAATAGATTTTCTTAGCTCACAAAGTAAAAAATTGAACACATATAGAAAAACATTTGTGAATTAATCATAAAAAGCAAAATATGATGATATCAATTGTCAGGAAGACATCTGGCAAAAATTGTAGTACCTCTTACTAATGGTGAGGTTATGTCAATATGGGTGATCAATAAAGATTGGAAAAGAGCTTGCAGTAACTACTTGGGAGAAATTAGTAAAAAATATTGAAAATACAAACATATACAGTTTATTAAAAGAACTAATTGGATTCTTCCACATATTGTGAAGAAAATATCAATTTGGTCTCATACAGGTTTGCCAGGTCCATTAGCTCAAAGAAATGAGAAAATTGACCAAATACTGATAGGAAATGTATTAGAAGCCTCAAAGTTTTGTGAAAAACATCATATTAATGGGAAGGGACTAGATTTTTTCTTTTTTCCCTATCTCTTGAACACCTGATCCTGCCCCCTTTTCCCCCTCCTCTCTCCCTCCAAAGTCCCTCTTTCCTTCTACCTCCCATGATTATTTTGTTCCCTATTCTAAGTGGGACTGAAGCATCCCCACCTTAGTTTTCCATCTTCTTGAGCTTCATATGGTCTATGAGTTGTATCATGGATATTTCTGAGCTCATTTCCTAATGTCCACTTATCAGTGAGAACATACCATGTGTGTTCTTTTGTGACTGGGTTACCTCACTGAGATGATATTTTCTAGTTCCATCTATTTGTCTAAGAATTTCATAAAGTCATAGATTTTAATAGCTGAGTAGTACTACATTGTGTAAATGTACCACACTTTTTGTATCCATTCCTCTGTTGAAGGACATCTGGGTTCTTTCCAGCTTCTGACTATTATAAATAAGGCTGCTATGAACCTAGTGGAGCATATGTCCTTGTTATATGTTGGAGCATCTTCTGGGTATATGCCCAGGAGTGGTATACCTATGTCCTCAGGTAGTACTATGTCCAATTTTCTGAGAAACTGCCAGACTGATTTCCAGAGTGGTTGTACCAGCTTGCAATCCCACCGACAATGGAGGAGTGTTTCTCTTTCTCCACATCCTCTCCAGCATCTGCTATCACCTGAGTTTTTGATCTTAGCCATTTTGACTGGTGTGAGATGGAGTCTCCAGGCTGTTTTGATTTGCATTTCCCTGATGACTAAGGATGTTGAACATTTCCCTCTCTCTTTTTTTGGAAACAGAAACTAACAGAGACACACTTAAACTAAGAGAAGTTATGAGCCAAAAGGAATTAAAAGATATCTATAGAACATTTCATCCCAAAACAAAAGAATACACTTTCTCAGAACCTCATGGTACCTTCTCCAAAACTGACAAAATAATTGGTCACAAAACAGGCCTCAACAGATACAAGAAAATTGAAATAATTGGATGCATCCTATCAGATCACCACAGACTAAGACTGGCCATCAATAACAACAACAACAAAAAAAAAAAAATGGAAAGCCCACATACACATGGAAACTGAACAACACTCTACTCAAGGATAACTTGGTCAAGAAAGAAATAGAGAAAGAAATTAAAAACTTTTTAGAATTTAATGAAAATAAAGGAACATCATACCAAAACTTATGGGATACAGTGAAAGCAGTGCTAAGAGGAAAACACATAGTTTTAAGTGCCTCGAAAAAGAAACTGGAGCCAGCATAAAGTAGCATCTTGACAACACACTTGAAAGCTCTAGAACACACACACAAAAGCATATACCCCCAAGAGGAGCAGATGGCAGGAAATAATCAAAGTCAGGGCTGAAATCAACCAAGTAGAAACAAAACTAACTATACAAAGAATCAACAAAACCAGGAGCTGGTTCTTTGGGAAAATCAACAAGACAGATAAACGCTTAGCCAGCCGAACGAGACGGAACAGAGACAGTATCCAAATTAATAAAATCAGAACCGAAAAGGGAGACATAACAACAGAAACTGAGGAAATTCAAAAAATCATCAGATCCTACTACATAAGCCTATACTCAACCAAACTGGAAAATCTGGATGAAATGGACAATTTCCTAGACAGATACCAGGTACAAAAGTTAAATCAG